>NC_139242.1:68938708-69346154 GCF_977018435.1 Lepisma saccharinum
TTTTTTACCTCTTTAGTTTCATCCCAACGGTGAAGTGACGAAATGAGTAGTGGTATTGGTGCTATAACCAGCACCACTTATAGGTGTAGAAAGGAAGAGCCCCTCTCATGCAGATTTGCTATACTTAAAACTTGCTCAACATGTTCATATGAGCTTTTTGCTCAAGTGTGGAACCCCGTCTAATCCAAGAATGTAAAAATGTCCTCAAGAATTTTTCGGAAAGAAAGAGCTTTTTCGGAAAGGAAGAGCCCCCCTCTCAGATTGATTTGTCTACACTTACAAAAGGCACTTCTGTGAGACTTAAAACTAGGCCACCCACACCCATACACACCCACCTATACACACCTACACCCACCCACACCCACCTACACATATTTACTTCCGGTCCACTTCCGGTCCACCGATTTGAACCCCAAGAAATTGTATATAAATACCAATGCCAAAAATATCAACACACATACATATACACATTAAATATACAAAACACACTGCTGAACCCAACTGATATTTTTTTATTAAGCATAGAATTTTGATTTGAACCCCAAGAAATTTTATATAACAAAATTCTAATATTTACTTTTGTTTAACAGGAACAACAAGTTCTGAGCACATAAGCAGTTTCTGAGGAATACAAGGCAGCAGCAGCAGCAAGCAATTAACTTATAGAAGGCAGTGTGTATCATATCTAATTGCATGGATAATCTTGACACAGGATTTTTTGAGAGAAGATGTATTTGAAAATACATAAAATCTAAGTCACTTGTTGATGATTTAAAGCTTAGATTCTTTGGCCTGTCTGAGTATGACCTGTTTGTTGTGCAGAATGAAACTGAAATGCAATGGGTGTTTGCCAGTGACAGGCCATTCCAATGCCTGTATCTCAACTTTATCAGTGAGTTTGAAAGGCTTGTATACAACAAGTACAAGAGAATTGTTGGATTGTTTGTTAATTTTTATACAGACAGGTGCCATTATAATTTAAGGTTGAAATTGTTTGACAATTATTGGTTCAACAATTGCTATGAGCATTGTTTTGAGTATAGGATGGCCATGATTGCATCTCAGAGTTTAAATTGGAGACATTATAAATATTCAAATAAAATTATTAACAAGATATCTAAGATTGAATTTGTTACAACTGATAATGGGAATTTGTACAGTGGTGAAGATTTCAATCCAGAGTTTGTATCAAATTCCAACTATATATATTTGAATGAGCTTGTCATGTATTTTATAAGGCAAAAATTTAGAGATTGCACTTATGATTGTATTGTTGAGGCACTGGGGCAGAATAATTTGCATGATATATGCAACTGTGGGAGAGTTTTGTCCAGCCTCTCAGTGTGATTTCAGGCACAAAAATCTGGCAGTTGGGAATCAATTCGCAGCAGGCAGCCCTGATTATTTCAGCAGAGACAGCAATCAAGGTAAATAAATATTTGCTGCAAGTGTAATTTAATTCTCTTCTCATCAGTGTAACACATTTCCTGTCTTATGCAGTTCCAAATCCCTGCCCCATCAGTGCTCAGCCAGGCTCGGGTCTGTATGCAGGAAGAGGCAAGACATTTGTTTGAAATCTGTTTGGAAGCCTGTACCTATTCACAGCACAGCTCTGTCAGAGATAGGGACAATGAGTAATATCTGTAATTAATAATTCAGTAATCATTTCTAACAAGTTTAATTTTCAATAGGCTCTTCTCATCAGTGTAATACATTTCCTGTCTTATGCAGTTCCAAATCCCTGCATAGCAGTGCTGTAGCCAGGCTCGGGTCTGTATGTAGGAAGAGGCATAGTTGAAATCTGCTTGGGTATAATTTTTTCAAGCCTGTACCTCATCACAGCATAGCTCTGTCAGAGGATAGGGACATTGAGTATAAAATCTGTAATCAATAAGTCAGTAATCAATTCTAACAAGTTTAATTTTTAATAGGCCCTTCATGTCTTGTTTTACATCCAGTTCCAAATCCCTGCCCATCAGTGCTGTAGAAATATCAGCCAGGCTCGGGTTTATGTGTGGGAAGAGGCAGGATATTTGTTTGAAATCTGCTTGGGTATAATTTTCTGAAGCCTGTACCTCATCACAGCATAGCTCTGTCAGAGATAGGGGCATATTTTTCAGGCTCTCTTGTTACAATCTTGTTTCTCTCTGCATCACTATAATAATATCTGCCACATGTTCTATGATTATATGCTCTAACAACTTCAATGAAAACATATCTGTAATCAATTCTAACAAGTTTAATTCTTAATAGGCTCTTCTCCTCATCAGTGTAACAAATTTCCTGTCTTGTTTTACATGCAGTTCCATCCCTGACCATTAGTGCTGTAGAAATATCAGCCAGGCTCGGGTCTGTGTGTAGGAACAGGCAAGATATTTGTAGTTGAAATTTGCATGCAATAATCTGGATGTATGAGATGTTTTATTGATTTTATGTTTCTATATTTTTCAGGCTCTCTTGTTACAATCTTGTTTCTCTCTGTAATATTGCCACCACTATAATAATATCTGCCACATGTTTGATTGTTTGCATTGCGGGATTGATTCCCACTGTACCAACCTATGTATGTATTATTGGGAGCTTAGATAATTGTCCCCCACACCTGCATGTTTCATTCCAAGAGGTTTTGTCTAGGCACAGTGCAAGGCTCTTACTGCTGCAATTTCTGAATTTTTGCCTCAGAAAATACAGAACAAGCTTATTCAGGCATTTGTGCTTTAAATACCCAACAAGATCCGGGTGGAAATCATCTGCACTGAACAAGTGCCCATCATCTGTGGTCACAAATTCAATATTCCTATTAAACAGATTGGGATTGGAAATTATTCTGTTCAAAAATTTAAAATGAACCCAATTTAAGCTCAGATGAGCTCTAAATCATAATCTTCATACCCATCACAACAATTGCTGTACCAACATTCATCAAACAATTTCAACCTGCAGAAATAATAATAGCTCCCAGTGTGGTGATGCACAAACAATCCACAAATTCTCTTAAACTTGTTGTACATAAATTTTTCAAACTTGCTTACATCCTTCAGTGACAAGTATTGAAAATTCTTGTCACTGTTAAGAACCCAGTGCATTTCAGTCTTATTCTGAATTGCAAACAAATTATACTCGGACAGGTTCAGGAACCTAAGCCTAAAATCTTGAACAAGTGATTCGGATTTTATGTATTTTGAAATTCCTCTTCTGTCAAAAAATTCTGTATTATGACAAGTTTAGTGGCAATGTGAACAATTCCCTGTCATATTGGCATGTATTTTGTATGTTGTGCGCTTCAAGTGACAGGCATATGCATTCATGCTCACAATTTTTAAATTTTTGCTTAAACATATACATTAGAATCTCACTGAAATTTGTATATTTTGAAAATTTGTTCATGCCTGGCTTAAAATCTTCAAGTCGATACAAATTGCCCTTATCTGTGGTGACATATTCAATATGATTCAGGGGTAGAGGTACAGAAATTCTGTTGGTGATATTATAGTGGATCCAGTTTAGACTCTGTGGCATAATTATGTCCATTTTGTACACAAAACAATTCTTATTGCAATTGTTGTACCAGTAATCATCATACATTGCAAATCCACAATGCCAATAATAATACTCTACAGAATAATGCACAAAAAATCCAACAATTTTTTTGCATGTATTGAACATGGATATTTCAAATCTTATTAGGGATTTCAGGGACAGGTAGTGAAAGGCAAAATCACTTGAAAGCACCTATTGCATTTCAGTTTCATTCCCAACAGAGAACAGGTCATGCTCGGACAGATTCAAGAACCTAAGCCTGAAATCCCCAATAAGTGATTGTGATTTGATGTATTTTGAAATTGCTCTTCTGTCAAAAAATTATGCATATTTAATAATTACACACTGGCATGAATATGCAAGGAACAGAATCATGAAAACCTATTACTCAATGCATTCCGATACAGCCTCATTGTTTATGATTGTTGCAAATTTTGAGATGAAACTGTTTTTATGTGATTCAAGGCCCATCAAAGATATTACACAGTGAACAATTACAGTGTCACTTGTTTCATCCAAAACAATATTGTATATGAGATGGGGTAATTTTTTCAATTTAATATATTCCAATCTGTCAAGTTGCATGAAGCACTCAATTGCAAGAACCATCTCGGTGTTATTTTTTGCTGTTCTGAAAAGGAGGTAGCATGAAACAATGGCATTTACAGATTCTGAATTGTATATAATTTTTGTAGAGAAACAATCAACATAGTTGATAGAGCTCATATAATTAGATTTTTCTGCTGAGGTCTTGGAATTTTTGATGAATGCATATCCTATATTCTCTATGTATTCATATGTGATGATATTATCAGGTGCTTTGTCTTGAAATTCTACAAAATATATTTTTGTTGTTCCTACAAGGGTCATAACATAAAAATCATCATAGTACCCAACCTCAGAGTATACATACCTGAGCAACTGATTGTATTTGTGGGTATTGAGCTTGAACAGATTGATCTTATTTTCAGGGGGGCTCACAATGTTGTCACAGAACCTGAGGATCCCATCACTGCTCAGGGATGTGCTTAGCTCAGGTCTGAAAATCTTGTTGACATAACATTTTGTGCCTTTATTTGAAATTTTAACAACAATTTTGAAATCTACAAGGCTTATCTCTGTGACATAATTCTCCAGGATGCTGACAAGTTGTTGATTTGTATTCAATGCATCTATGATGCTCACTTGCATAATTTGTGTGGGGACATATGGGTTCTCTTCAAAACAAACAGTTCTGTGATTAAAATTATCTGAAAAATCTCTTGCATTTGTTTCATATATACTGTAGACAAGATACTGATTGTTTATATATTTTACAATATAATCTTCATACATCTTGCAAGTGGGGGCAACAGAATATCTATGGGTTATATTTATATCTAGGCTTTCACTATTCTGTACAGTCAATATGTTGGGAACAAAAAATTTATTCTATACCTTCAATCCTGTTTCTGCTCTATTTCTGCACTCCCTGCTGTCCCTGCTGTGTCTGTTGTTTCTGCTGTGTCTGAAAATATTTTTAATTTAAATAATTGTTTCCCACAATTGCATCTTCTGCTAAGATTATTCCTACCTAGAATTTTTGCAATACAATCAGAATCACAATTTTTGAATTTTTGTCTTATAAAATACATTATAATCTCATTCAGGTATATATGTTTAGAGTACCACACACAATCAGGATCAAAATCATCCCCACTATACAAATGGCCAGCATCTGTTGTGACAAATTCAATATCATTATAAATTGTAGATATTCTAAATTTGTAATGCATCCAATTCAAGCTTGGATATGAATCAATCCTCATCCTATGCTCTGAAAACAAATTGTAGCAATTTCCCCACCAGTGATTCCTAAACACTTTCAGCATGAAATAATACCCATAATCATCTGTGTAAAAATTCACAACATATCCAGCAATTCTGCCATAATTATTGTACACAATTTTTTTAAACTTGCTTATATATTTAAGGCATAGGTAGTGAAAAGGCAATTCACTGTTAAGCACCCACTGCATCTCTGTTTCCTTGCAAACTGCAAACAGGTCATACTCAGAGAATCCAGATAATCTGATTCTGATATTTTCCACTATTGTTCCTATATAAACGTTTCAACGTATGTTCAACATCTGTTTCAACGTATGTTCAACATGTTGAACATACGTTGAAACAGATGTTGAACATACGTTGAAACGTTTATATAGGAACAATAGTGGAAAATATCAGAATCAGATTATCTGGATTCTCTGAGTATGACCTGTTTGCAGTTTGCAAGGAAACAGAGATGCAGTGGGTGCTTAACAGTGAATTGCCTTTTCACTACCTATGCCTTAAATATATAAGCAAGTTTAAAAAAATTGTGTACAATAATTATGGCAGAATTGCTGGATATGTTGTGAATTTTTACACAGATGATTATGGGTATTATTTCATGCTGAAAGTGTTTAGGAATCACTGGTGGGGAAATTGCTACAATTTGTTTTCAGAGCATAGGATGAGGATTGATTCATATCCAAGCTTGAATTGGATGCATTACAAATTTAGAATATCTACAATTTATAATGATATTGAATTTGTCACAACAGATGCTGGCCATTTGTATAGTGGGGATGATTTTGATCCTGATTGTGTGTGGTACTCTAAACATATATACCTGAATGAGATTATAATGTATTTTATAAGACAAAAATTCAAAAATTGTGATTCTGATTGTATTGCAAAAATTCTAGGTAGGAATAATCTTAGCAGAAGATGCAATTGTGGGAAACAATTATTTAAATTAAAAATATTTTCAGAAAATATTTTCAGACACAGCAGGGACAGCAGGGAGTGCAGAAATAGAGCAGAAACAGGATTGAAAATATAGAATGAATTTTTTGTTCCCAACATATTGACTGTACAGAATAGTGAAAGCCTAGATATAAATATAACCCATAGATATTATGTTGCCCCCACTTGCAAGATGTCTGAACATTATATTGTAAAATATATAAACAATCAGTATCTTGTCTACAGTATATATGAAACAAACGCAAAAGATTTTTCAGATAATTTTAATCACAGAACTGTTTGTTTTGAAGAGAACCCATATGCCCCCACACAAATTATGCAAGTGAGCATCATAGATGCATTGAATACAAATCAACAACTTGTCAGCATCCTGGGGAATTATGTCACAGAGATAAGCCTTGTAGATTTCAAAATTGTTGTTAAAATTTCAAATAAAGGCACAAAATGTTATGTCAACAAGATTTTCAGACCTGAGCTAAGCACATCCCTGAGCAGTGATGGGATCCTCAGGTTCTGTGACAACATTGTGAGCCCCCCTGAAAATAAGATCAATCTGTTCAAGCTCAATACCCACAAATACAATCAGTTGCTCAGGTATGTATACTCTGAGGTTGGGTACTATGATGATTTTTATGTTATGGCCCTTGTAGGAACAACAAAAATATATTTTGTAGAATTTCAGGACAAAACACCTGATAATATCATCACATATGAATACATAGAGAATATAGGATATGCATTCATCAAAAATTCCAAAACCTCAGCAGAAAAATCTAATTATATGAGCTCTATCAACTATGTTGATTGTTTCTCTACAAAAATTATATACAATTCAGAATCTGTAAATGCCATTGTTTCATGCTACCTCCTTTTCAGAACAGCAAAAAATAACACCGAGAGGGTTCTTGCAGTTGAGTGCTTCATGCAACTTGACAGATTGGAATATATTAAATTGAAAAAAATACCCCATCTCATATACAATATTGTTTTGGATGAAACAAGTGACACTGTAATTGTTCACTGTGTAATATCTTTGATGGGCCTTGAATCACATAAAAACAGTTTCATCTCAAAATTTGCAACAATCATAAACAATGAGGCTGTATCGGAATGCATTGAGTAATGGGTTTTCATGATTCTGTTCCTTGCATATTCATGCCAGTGTGTAATTATTAAATATGCAGAATTTTTTGACAGAAGAGCAATTTCAAAATACATCAAATCACAATCACTTTATTGGGGATTTCAGGCTTAGGTTCTTGAATCTGTCCGAGCATGACCTGTTCTCTGTTGGGAATGAAACTGAAATGCAATAGGTGCTTTCAAGTGATTTTGCCTTTCACTACCTGTCCCTGAAATCCCTAATAAGATTTGAAATATCCATGTTCAATACATGCAAAAGAATTGTTGGATTTTTTGTGCATTATTCTGTAGAGTATTATTATTGGCATTGTGGATTTGCAATGTATGATGATTACTGGTACAACAATTGCAATGAGAATTGTTTTGTGTACAGAATGGACATAATTATGCCACAGAGTCTAAACTGGATCCACTATAATATCACCAACAGAATTTCTGTACCTCTACCCCTGAATCATATTGAATATGTCACCACAGATGAGGGCAATTTGTATCGACTTGAAGATTGTAAGCCAGGCATGAACAAATTTTCAAAATATACAAATTTCAGTGAGATTCTAATGTATATGTTTAGGCAAAAATTTAAAAATTGTGAGCATGAATGCATATGCCTGTCACTTGAAGCGCACAACATACAAAATACATGCCAATGTGACAGGGAATTGTTCACATTGCCACTAAGCTTGTCATAATGCAGAATTTTTTGACAGAAGGGGAATTTCAAAATACATAAAATCCGAATCACTTGTTCAAGATTTTAGGCTTAGGTTCCTGAACCTGTCCGAGTATAATTTGTTTGCAGTTCAGAATGAGACTGAATTGCACTGGGTTCTTAACAGTGACAAGAATTTTCAATACTTGTCACTGAAGGATGTAAACAAGTTTGAAAAATTTATGTACAACAAGTTTAAGAGAATTTGTGGATTGTTTGTGCATCACCACACTGGGAGCTATTATTATTTCTGCAGGTTGAAATTGTTTGATGAATGTTGGTACAGCAATTGTTGTGATGGGTATGAAGATTATGATTTAGAGCTCATCTGAGCTTAAATTGGGTGCATTTTAAATTTTTGAACAGAATAATTTCCAATCCCAATCTGTTTAATAGGAATATTGAATTTGTGACCACAGATGATGGGCACTTGTTCAGTGCAGATGATTTCCACCCGGATCTTGTTGGGTATTTAAAGCACAAATGCCTGAATAAGCTTGTTCTGTATTTTCTGAGGCAAAAATTCAGAAATTGCAGCAGTAAGAGCCTTGCACTGTGCCTAGACAAAACCTCTTGGAATAAAACATGCAGGTGTGGGGAACAATTATCTAAGCTCCCAATAATACATACATAGGTTGGTACAGTGGGAATCAATCCCGCAATGCAAACAATCAAACATGTGGCAGATATTATTATAGTGGTGGCAATATTACAGAGAGAAACAAGATTGTAACAAGAGAGCCTGAAAAATATAGAAACAAAACATCTCATACATCCAGATTATTGCATGTAAATTTCAACTATGCCTGTTCCTACACACAGACCCGAGCCTGGCTGATATTTCTACAGCACTAATGGGCAGGGATGGAACTGCATGTAAAACAAGACAGGAAATTTGTTACACTGATGAGGAGAAGAGCCTATTAAGAATTAAACTTGTTAGAATTGATTACAGATATGTTTTCATTGAAGTTGTTAGAGCATATAATCATAGAACATGTGGCAGATATTATTATAGTGATGCAGAGAGAAACAAGATTGTAACAAGAGAGCCTGAAAAATATGCCCCTATCTCTGACAGAGCTATGCTGTGATGAGGTACAGGCTTCAGAAAATTATACCCAAGCAGATTTCAAACAAATATCTTGCCTCTTCCCACACATAAACCCGAGCCTGGCTGATATTTCTACAGCACTGATGGGCAGGGATTTGGAACTGGATGTAAAACAAGACAGGAAGGGCCTATTAAAAATTAAACTTGTTAGAATTGATTACTGACTTATTGATTACAGATTTTATACTCAATGTCCCTTTCCTCTGACAGAGCTATGCTGTGATGAGGTACAGGCTTCAAAAAATTATACCCAAGCAGATTTCAACTATGCCTCTTCCTACATACAGACCCGAGTCTGGCTACAGCACTGCTATGCAGGGATTTGGAACTGCATAAAACAGGAAATGTGTTACACTGATGAGAAGAGCCTATTTTAAATTAAACTTGTTAGAAATAATTACTGAATTATTAATTACAGATATTACTCATTGTCCCTATCTCTGACAGAGCTGTGCTGTGATTAGGTACAGGCTTCAAAACAGATTTCAAACAAATATCTTGCCTCTTCCTGCATACAGACCCGAGCCTGGCTGCAGCACTGATGGGGCAGGGATTTGGAACTGCATAAAACAGGAAATATGTTACACTAATAAGAAGAGAATTAAATTACACTTGCAGCAAATATTTATTTACCTTGATTGCTGTCTCTGCTGAAATAATCAGGGCTGCCTGCTGCGGATTGAATCCCAACTGCCAAATTCCTGTGCCTGAAATCACACTGAGAGGCTGGACAAAACTCTCCCACAGTTGCATATATCATGCAAATTATTCTGCCCCAGTGCCTCAACAATACAATCATAAGTGCAATCTCTAAATTTTTGCCTTATAAAATACATAACAAGCTCATTCAAATATATATAGTTGGAATTTGATACAAACTCTGGATTGAAATCTTCACCACTGTACAAATTCCCATTATCAGTTGTAACAAATTCAATCTTAGATATCTTGTTAATAATTTTATTTGAATATTTATAATATCTCCAATTTAAACTCTGAGATGCAATCATGGGCATCCTATACTCTAAACAATGCTCATAGCAATTGTTGAACCAATAATTGTCAAACAATTTCAACCTTAAATTATAATAGCACCTGTCTGTATAAAAATTAACAAAGAATCCAACAATTCTCCTGAACCTGCTGTATACAAGCCTTTCAAACTTGCTGATAAAATTGAGAAATAGGCATTGGAATGGCCTGTCACTGGCAAGCACCCACTGCATTTCAGTTTCATTTTGCACTGTCCCTATCTCTATCAGAGTTATGCTGTGATGCTATTATTAGGTACAGGATTCAAACAATAATAATAATAATAATAATTTGTTGCAAAACATGATGCAATATAAATAAACCAGAAATAGGCCACAAGTGGACCGGAAGTGGACCGGAAGTAAACCGGAAGTGGACCGGAAGTGAACCGGAAGTGAACCGGAAGTAAATATGCGTGGGTGGGTGTGGGTAGGTGTAGGTGTGTATAGGTGGGTGTGTATGGGTGTGGGTGGCCTAGTTTTAGGTGTGGGCAAAAAAAAATATCAAGAGGGGCATATTTTTAACAAATTTATGGACAACAATCTCACAGAAGTGCCTTTTGTAAGTATAGACAAATCAATCTGAGGGGGTTCATACTTTCCGAGAAATTCCCGAGGGCATTTTTACAAAAATCTTGGATTAGGCAGGGTTCCACACTTGAGCAAAAAGCTCATATGGCCATGTTGAGCTTGTTTTAAGTATAGCCAAACCTGCTTGAGAGGGGTTCATACTTTCCTGAGTTTATAGTATCATCAATACCACTACTAGAGAAGGCAGCGAAATGAGTGATCATGCTCCAGATGAGCCATCTTTGTAGTGTAAGTGTGTGTAAAGTAAAATGTATGCGTCTTTTGGTGAGAGTGCAGGGAAAGAGAAGTGGGGCGAGGAAGAAAGACTGGAAGAAGAACTGTCGAGGGAGGGGAAGAATGTGTATATAGGGGACAAAGTAAGAGACAGCTTAAAAGAAAACTAAATGTAACAAAATATTGTATAAAATTCAAAACTATGTAGTGCGTACAGCCTATCGCTCGCACAAAAATTATATATACAGTATGTAACATTGTTATTCGTACACACGGATTTTCAAAGAAAATGCTTTAATATCTAAAAGGAAATACACTCTTTTGAAATTGTTTCTTTACAATTCAATAACTAATATAATTAGTAGAGACAGGATGTTAGGCAAAATGCCTATTCTTTCCTGTTCGAGATATGATAAAAACGAATGTTGCGAAGGCCAGGGGGGAGGGATTAGCTTCATGTAAAGGGAATTTAATTTTGCCTATTTCATACGATATTGCCTATATTATTTCATAAATGCCAGATATTGCCTATTTTAGGCATTTTCTTTAAAATTGGGACATGACTGAACTCGGTGCATACAATTTCCGTATGGTGTTAAGCATGAAGATGTGCTTTTGTTCGTAACAAATGCAGCGCCATATAGAAAAAAGCAGCAACGGTCCTTAAAGTTATTTTCCCCTTTCCCCGCTATGCTGCACATAACATGTCTCGGGCATGCTCTCCATCGAGTTGCAGAGGAAATTCGTGTTTCATTTCCCGAAGTAGACTATTTAATTTCCAATGCTAAGAAAATATGTCTCAAAGCACCATCCCGGGTTCTTTTGTTTAAAGAAACAGCCCCTGAACTTGCTTTGCCTCCACAGCCATAACTAACTAGATGGGGTACTTTGATATCTGCTGCAGTATATTACGCGACCAACTATCAGAACGTGGCTGAAGTAATTAATTCCCTATCTGAAGATGATGCAACATCAATTCGCGTAACACACCGTGTTTTGAACAATTGTACGAAAAGACTTAGAATTCATCACCACCCATTATTCAAATTTGCCAGACACAATAACATTACTGGAAGAGAGAAGTGAAACACTGATAAATTCTATGGACCGTTTTCATTCTGCAGTTAACCAAATTTGTGCTGTATCAGGTGCTAAAGGTCAGGCTGTTCGTGAGAAATGTCAGCGAGTTATGCAGCTAATAAGGATTTAGACATATTAAGGGCAATTCAACAAGTTCTGAAATGTGAAAATATACAAACTGATTAGATCCACATGTTGTCGCGTGCTTTAAGTATGCTCCGGTAACATCTGTGGAGGTTGAAAGATCTTTTTGAATTCTAAAAAATGTGTTGTCCGATCGCAGACATAACTTGTCAGTTGATCACCTGAAGAAATACCTTGTTGTGATGTGCAACCGCAATTAGTGCTTCTTATTCAAAGACTGCCAAACCGTACAGTACAAACTTGAAATGCATTTAAACAGTTTCTTAGTTCGAACTGCTGTGTGGAATATATAGTGCACATTTTTAAACTGAAATAACCCTGTGTGCAGTGATAAAGTGTGTATATAAATAATTTGCGTACTGGTTGGAAGTAGCCAACAATTTCTTTTGTCAGACTATTGTGTGTAGCCATTATACAATGGAAAATTTTGGCCTAACGTGACTCCTGTTTGCAGTGATTTATTAAGTACAATATTGGACTGCTGTCTCTAATGATGAGCTCCTGGTTTATTTTAAGCAACTATAAAGAATGTACAGGTATGTTTCTATATTTTTTATACACCTATTTCTTTTTGTATGTCTATCTTCATTATTTTGAGTTAAATTTCATTGCCTTTTTTATTGACTATTTGTATTTTAATGCCTATTTTACTGCCTATTTTGAAAATTATAAGTGCTTATTTGCCTGCCTATTTTATATATTTTTAGTGCCTAAACATCCGGTCTCTAATAATTAGGAATATAAAGTCTTACCCGAATTCTGTATAACCAATGACAATAATAAATTAAATGAAACTGAAAGAGAAACATGCCATTTTTTGTACAACTTTTCTATTCGTACACTTAATAATATAAAGGAAAGAAGTATATTCAGAGCAAATTGACTGACAGTTCTAATACTTTGATGCGTATCCTTTGGCTTTAATTACTGCTTGACACCTGTTCTTCATAGAATTAACCAGTTTCCGACATGTTTCAGAGCTTATTTTATTCCAGTCGGCTTGCACAACAGTTTTCAACTCTTGTTTGGACTTGACGCCTGCTTTATGGACTCGCCTCTTCAAAATTGCCCATAAATGCTCAATGGGATTTAAGTCTGGACTTTGGGCTGGTGTTTGTAGAAGTTTGGGCACATTCCATATTAGCCAATTCATGTTAACTCGCGCCATATTCTTACTGTCATTGTCTTGTTGGAATCTGTAGATAGGCGGCATGTCCATTTTTTGGGCACTCTGCTTTACATTGTTCTTCAAAATGTTCAAATAGACATATGCATCCATGATACAATCAATATTCTGTATGGTACGAACACCTTTTGACGACATACAGCCCCAAATCATTAATGACCCACCACCGTGTTTAAATGTTGGAACTGTGTTAATGTGATCATTGTCTTTATTTGATTTTCTCCAGATCCTATTTACCCCATCTGACCCGTATATATTAATCATGGACTCGTCTGACCATATGACACTATCCCAAAATTCCTGGTCCTTGTGGATGTGCTCTTTCGCGAATGAAAGTCTATTCCTGCGATTCACCTTATTTACATGCGGCCTCTTTCGTGGTATTCTGCCATGATATTCATGCTTCCACAAGGCACGTCGGACAGTTTGATCGGACATCATCTTGCCAGCAACATTTTCTACTAACGGTCGTAACCGAGGAACACTTAGTCGGGGGTTTTCTCGCACTCTTTTTTAAAATAAAACGTTCATCATGTTTATTCAACTGTCTCTGTTTTGGTTTTCTCGGCACATTCTGTGTTGAACCTTCCTCTCTAAATTTGTTTAATATGTATCGAACTGTGGTGTGTGATTTATTGACTGTTTGTCCAATTTTTCTTAACGAATAACCTCTAAGGGCCAAATTTTTAATAACATCCTTCAAATCGGGACTAAGTTCCTTCACCTTGCCCATTTCGAACACGCTGATAGATAGACGATAAGCCTACAACAATACCTATGCCAGCATTCCGCTTGACGGGCATGTTCAAACTTGTTACGAAGTTGCAAACTGCACGAAATCGCGCGAATAGCGGTGGCGCTGTATGCGAGGAAGATTGAAACTCTTGCCTGTACGAATAACAATGTTGCATGAAACAGCGTGTTTTTCTCTTTTCACACACATTATATGCTCTGTTTATACACTTTGAACATACATTTTTATTGACATTTGTTGGTGAAACCTTCATTAACATTAATTTCCACGTACATATGAAAATGATTATATTTACTAGTAGATATGACATTTTTTCCTCGGACATTCTATGTGTACGAATAACAATGTTACATACTGTGTGTATATATATATATTTGTAGAGAGGAGAGCTCTGCTTAAATTATCATAAATTGGACCTTTGTGGAGAAAATTAGAGAGCATTGTGGAAATTTGCCAGGGTATTAGGGATGTGTGGATAAATCACTGCGTAGGCCAACACGTGTTATTAATCATGCCTTCAAGGTAAGCAAGCTAGTAACCCAAGGGTTTCGGTTTTAACCCGGCAGACCTATCCTACATCAAACTGGAGATCTGTTTCCAAATAGTTTGTGCACTTTAGGTGGACTCAGCACACATCTTCCACCTCGTGTATCATTCCGTGCTTCTTGTTATTTGTGTTTTTGCCGAGTGCAACCATGCAGTGTTATTTCTTTATCCTATCTTTTAGGCTCGTCTTGCCTTGTTAAGGGCGCTATGCAACGGGGAGAGACAGAACCTGTAAATCTGACAGTGTTGCAATCCAGCACCGCGCCCACAGTCGTGTGCATTTGCCTTTTGCACAAATCTGAACATTATATTAACGATCTTGTTCTCGTATTTCCCACCATTCTTTCCACGTAATCGTTATCAGCTGGACTTAGATAAGGACTCGTCTATTTGTTGGCCCGCTTTTCCATGAAGCGCTTTGCACTGTTGCCATGAGATGTTAGGCGTATTTTTTTTTGTTTGTTATTTACGACGAGGAGGATGAATGATGGGACACTCACAAAAGAGCGCCCATGAATAGTTTAGCACTAGAACCTGGAACCTTTAATATCGAGATTCTTAGTTGACCACAAATTAATTCCTTTAACAACTGGTTCCAAATGTCAAGAAATTAGAAGATAGGTGAAATGTTTTTAATAGCTAAATGTGAGATTTTATTTAATTATTGCTTTTTATTAATAATAATAATTAAATTTTCATACTTTTATTGTGTTATGTTTCTATAATGGTGTAAATCTATTAATGGTCTCTCGAAAGGAAATATTTCTTTATCAGAGTTGTAGCTAGATATTTCAGTGTCCAGGACGAGAATAGATTTTTCGCACACCCTCCACCGAATTTGTACCCCCCCCTACCTAAATGTAGCTGGCATACTTAGACATTGTAGAAATTTTATGTACTTACTCTTTTCCGTTGAATCCGACGAATAGAAAACTTGAAAATTCAAGAAATGTGGCCAATAAAAGGACAGTCGGTTGTGCATCCTACATCATCTTCTTTCAAGCAGTGTGTGTTATTGTTCAAATCTGCAAACTCGATTGAAAATTAAAGATAACTAGGTGGAGGGACAAAAAATAAGAAACTTTAAGAAGACATTAGTTTCCTATGAAATTAACATGTAAGTGCTATGTTTTATTCCCGACGACAGGAGGTGAGAAATGGAGGAGAAATAACAGGTCGGTCTAATTTCTGTATTCCGGGGGCAACCCCCTGGACAACCCCCTTCGCAGCTACGGCTCCATTCCTTACTAGACCAATTTGATATAATTTTAAAATCTTATCTATGACTGTAGAAGTATGTTTGAACCCCATGCTGTTACCAGCCCTAAAGAGAGAGAGAGAGAGAGAGAACAAGATACATCATTCTTTGTTATTCCTTCATTGTATGTGTTTATGATGTTATTGTTAGTAAAGTATGTTTGAAGTAAAAACTAATTGCTTATCTTTGTTGTTATGACAGAAACTCTTACCCTCGGAAAATTTTGATGGTGGAACATTTTTAATAGAACGAGATGGAAGGTGGGAAACCCTCCTTTCGCCATGGGAATTCGTACCCTGAATGTGACCACCAACGCTATGGAATGATCCTTATAATGAAGAACGTGTCTGAATGTGAATTAACCAAAAAATACATTTTCCCATCAAGACTGCAGTTCGAAAATAGCAGGAACAGGGAGTAAAAATGGTGAACTGCCCCGGCCAAATTGGAACATTTAGTAGCTCCGCATAAATGGTTATAAAACTAGTATTACTAAATATAGTAGACTGCAGACTTCTGGAGTCTGGCTCTCTCCAGAAACAACACACATTTATGAAAAGAAAATTGAAATTCTTGCAAAACCTTAAAAATCGTCCATGTTTTTTTTGTAGGTTTTTATAGGTTTGCAATAAACATTTCATGGCTCGAGGGGGGGGGGGGCATGGTCCCCTTGCCCCCCCCTTGGATACGGGCCTGGCCTAGCTTGTTTCTATTGTGGCCATATTTGTAATGCAATTAAGCTTTGTTTCCATATTAAAAACACTGAAGTTGCTGACCAAGGCAGTTTATTAAGATTTAAATACACTTTACATGTAACGTTTCTAAGAGAAATCGTCCAAGAAAAGGGATTGTCAACATGATGTGTTTTTGTGTGGCTAGTCACCCTGCTATGTGTATATATACTTTCTGTTTGTGTATTTCATCATTTTAGTTTAGTTCTTCCTCTGAGGAAGACCCTGCTACGATAGAAACGTTACATGTAAAGTGTTTTTAAATCTTAATAAACTGCCTTGGTCGGCATCGTAGTGTTTTCACCAGCCTAACTCCAGTGGCGGAGGGGCGAATTACAGAGACGGGTACCTCACCGAACCTACAATTGCATTGTTTTATATGAACAATATATGGTTCTTTTAGCAGGAGACAACTATATTCCTTTCCCGGATTCTCTGGAGTAAGAGAACGCGAACGCGTTCTGTGCGCATGTTGAAGGGTGTGCGCCTCGTCCAATGAACGCGCGGAGGGGAGGGGCATCCACGGGAGGGGGCTCATTCGCGGTCCAGTAGTTCCGTAGTAAACATGTCAGCACCCAAGTCTAGGGGAACTCTGCATTCAGGAGAGCGTCTCATAGTGTTGAATGTGTTCGAGAACAACTTGTTTGAAAAGTTTAAAACACATGGCTTTGTTTTTTTTTACAAATGTTTAAAACAGTGTTTGAAACATGTTTTTCAGACTTGTTTAAAACACATTTTGATACATGTTTCATAGTTTGTGGTTATTTGCATGTTTAAATTTTTTTCTGTTCTTCGTAGCATCAAAACACAAATAAACGTGCAATATTATTTGTTATTTGTGTAAAACAATACACTGGCCATTGTTAAGAATAAAAGAAGAAATTGGCAGCAGAAAGCGTTTTGCTTTACAGCCGTTACACCGCGCAGCACTTCGTTGCTTTCATCCCGCAGACTTCCCCACCTAGTCTGGCCCCGCCCACAAGCTTTCCCCTCTGCGCGTCGCTACTCCAGAGAATCCGGAAAAGTAGTATATGTATATTGTTATCCATTAGAGTAGCAACATATTGCGGGGCCCTTGGCGAGATCAGAATGCAAAGTCCCAATCCCTTCTTTAAAATTTACATCTCAAAGTGAATAGATACAAAATCTTCAGGCATACATCAGCAAAGGTATTATCAAATTTAAATACCGTATTTCTTGGAATTCCAAGCGCACATTTTTCTCGAATCTTTGATCTTGAAAATTTAGGTAAACCGTGGATTCGATGGCGCATTGATCACAGAATGTGGTGGATTTCTTAGCACATCGCCAGGGGTCCCGAGTTCGAATCCCGGCCTGGGCATGGGTGTTTGTTAGTGTCCATTCATCAATTTCATCACATCATCACTCATCCCCATCTTCGCAATTAGCCAAAAGTGGCACAACGAAGTAAAATAAAATAAATCAATCAAATCAGTCAATCAAAAATATAGGGCGCCTGAAATTTTTCACCTGCTGAATTTTCAAATTCAGTGCTAAAAAGTTTTTTTTTTCTTGTTGTTGTTTTTAAATATTACTTTTCTCCAATTTTTCTTTGAGTGGGTGTTTGAGTTGGTGTTTCAAGTCCACTTTATACACAGTAAGGCTAATCGGGACTGGACCTACAGTTTAAAGTGGGATCCGAACCACTTGTGCCTCCACCGGGTATCGAACCCGGGACCCCTCGATTACAAGGTAATTTGAGTGGGTGTTTATTAGCATTCAGCTTACCCTTTAGGATTATAAAGTGGATCTCCTGGGTGGCAATAATCAATTTCGCCGTATCACACAAGTCCTCGAGAGAGTTGATCGTAATACTTAGTGTTGCCCACGAGACGAGACTTTGGCCTGTCTCGTCTCGTGGAGTCTCTTGGAAATGCTGTCTCGTCTCGAAAATATTCGTTTGTCTTATGGCACATGGTCAATCTCGTCTCGTCTCGAATTTTTAAAAGCCTGTCCCGTCTCGTCCCGTGGGCAACACTAGTAATACTGGACTTCCCCTCAGCTCTGTTCTTGAATTAGGCCTACCTTATATTAAACTTATTACGTCATCTGCATAGTCTATTTGTGCTTTTGCTCCCGAAATATTTCCTAATTTTTCTAGAGATGGTTCCAAGTTTAAATTCCATAATTCTGGACCTAGAACTCATCTCTGTGAACATTCTTGTGTTGTTGATTTTGAGGCCGTGAATTTAGGACATCTGATATGCTTTCCTGTCGGTGCTATACAGTGGCGGGTAACAGTTTCATGCATCGGAGACACATTTCTTCAATTTTACACAAGAAACTACTTACGGAAATGAGTTTCTCAAAGGTTTACAACCTTCGTCGATATATATTCTTCCTAAAAGTTCATCGTACAATGCAGCAGAACAATAAATAATCACTTTTCATGTAATAATATTGCGCATTTTGTGAAAATCGACAACATCATGCCGCTGTTTCCAAGATGTACCTGCAGATGGCTCTAGCGTCGGAAGTGACGCGATCTCGCTAGTGGAATCAGGGTTTCCAAACGCGCGATTTTTTTCGAGAAACGTGCACTTTTTTTTCGAGAAAATGGCATGTCGTGGATGTGACTTTAGGTTATTATCGGGCGTAGAAAATCCCTAGGATTATTGTATAAGGAATTCAACAAACTAAATCCCAAGGCGAGGAAAAATTTCCTGGAGGAGAAAATCGAGAAAAACCGATGTTGTCCGGATATGCGTGATTGAACGTACTGAGGACAATTTTCGATGATGAAGCACATATTTAGGGGTGAAATGAGTGCTAATGGAACCTAACCTAACAGGCCTAACCTAACCTCATAGGCATAGAATAAATACGTGAAAGATGCTGTGAAGGTAAGTTAATCTCTTAATTTTTACTAACGTAACCTAAACAAACCAAAACTAACGTAACCTGGCTAACTTTGCATGTTTCGTGACTTGAAAGTATAATTTCAAAAACCCAATAATTCGTGGAACATAGGAATTTTCATGCACAATAGAGTTGGAAACACTGATATTCGAAAACAAAAGAAGCGTTATTATTCGCAAAGCAAGCGATATCGCACCGTGACGTGCTTTCCGTAGCATTCAGGAAAATGGCTTATTTTAGCAGAAAATGTGTTTGTTTTCGTGCAAAAAGCATAATGGCACCTTCGACTATGTTCCGCAATACATAATTGGTAAGTACTAACCACGAGAAACACAAAATATCCGATTTAAATGTGTCTCCGATCTATGAAACTGTTAATCAGTGGCGTATACTGGGTTAAGAACCTGGGCTATCGCACCATATCATAGTGTTCGAATGGGCAAAAATTTGCTGGTGGGGGTGTTTTTGTGTTTTTAACTCATTTGGGGTGGCGGGTTGAAGTGATGTGACTCTGTGATTAAAAATATATACCTCATAAATAAAACATGGAAATGTACACTGTCAGTAAGGAAAGGATTTCAAGAATTTCATTCTTATTTGCATAAATAAGAGGCCCATATTGTGAAATATTACGTAGGCCTATATACGAGAATAAAAATAAAATTTCAACCTACCTATTTTCACGATTTTATATTCGGGTACTCCTTGTTGGCACAGTGGTAACGTCGTTGCCTTGAAACTAAGGGGTACATGGTGGTTTAGATACAACTTTAACTGTAGGTCCGATCCCCATTAGCTTATATGTTCATAAAGTGGACATACAAGAAAAATCCACAACGATTTGGAGCTTATCGTCATTCGTAAGCCGAATAGACAGCTTGCTAATTATGTCCCTCATTTCAGTTCCCTACACAACACAGCACATATCATTCACAAAAATACAATCCACTCAGTACTGTATTCACACGCTGCCTCTAAATAAATTCCACGCACCAAGACCACTCGATGCGATCTAGACTAGAACTGGTCCTTCATTTCGGTAATTTTTAGATGCACTCATAAACCATTCCCCCTCAGCCAACAATTTTCTACTCCCCATTGTATCTCTAGTTGTTTGAAGATCAACGACCTCTTTTTCAACTCCTCTGCAAGCGTTCAATGATGTGACACTTTCCCCTTGCTGTGATAATTTGGCTTCAAAATTCCCCATTCCTGGGAAAATTTCATGCTGGGAAAAATTGGTTTGCAACATTAACACAGATTGTTGAGGAAGTTCAGAGGGTTTTTCCCCCGCCATATGCAACCCTGTTCTCTCTCCTGTAACAGTTTGGCTCCGCAATTCCCCGATCCTGGGGATATTGCATGCTGGGAAAAATTGGTTTGCACCATTGATCGGGGTCCTTCCAAGCTTGAAGTTGCCTGCCGGCGCTGGGCCAGCCGTCTCGCGAATTCAAAGAAAGCGGGCAATGTTTCCAACTCCTCTAAGAAATCAGGTTCATCTTCTCATTGAAATGAACAATTTCATGCACATTTTCTGATAGATATTTTTTTGTGTATTTTATTCACCGAGTCTGGGCTTCGCAGATAGACTAGATAGCCCCGAATATACGCCTCTGGTGCTATAGCTTCTATAATTCTGTCGATGGTTCCCGGGCAATCTATGTCTCTTAAGATCCTGAAAAGATTCGACTTGGTACAGGTAGATGTCAGTTCAAAGCCTCACAACGCCGTCAACGTCTCTACCATTTGTGAGGGCCTCATTTTTCAGTTGGAAGAGGGACGCAAAGCCATTTGTACCTTACAGCCTTCCGCCGGAGAACCAACTGCAATCGACTTGATATATCGCTTGCAAATACGCTCGATATAAATGTCGATTGCATCTGTGTATAACAAGATCTCGCTTTCATGTCCAAAGCGATCCCTTGAAATACACCATTCTGCCTTTTGAGTCTGGAATACTGAGATGCTTAAATTTAAGATACTTAAAATTGCACAAAGCACTTGAAATACCTATCACTCAAGCTAACCTACAAGCTTAAGGAATTACTTCGGAGAGCCAAAAGGAAAAAAAAAACCCTTAGTGGTCTTACATTACATACCTACTGACACACTGGCTATCAAGACTTACTTCATTACGTAGCTATATTTACCTGAAGTGACATGGGAAGATCTCAGGGATTACTGCTATTACTGTAATTGTGCCGTGGTAAGCTGGCCAAGTTCACCACCAGCATAACGACAGTGGATGCTGAGCCAGAGTAGGACCTTCCCGACCCAGCAATATTCCAGAGCTGACAAACTCGTACAGCTCGGAAAACGTCATGTACTATCTCACCATAGTATAGGGCCCAGTGGCGTATGCTGGTTCTAACGAGTGGGTAATCTCCGACCCTTGATCATCAAACTAATAAATGTTTCCGTGCATTTTATATCAGGATCCATATGGGATTTAGGAATATTTTGTGGGAATGTTTGTCTTATTGTGGCGACCACAATCAATTAATTCTCATTATTACAGTTTAATATACGTGTAGAATTTCAAATAATAAAACAAGACAGTATTATAAAGCAAAATAAAAAAAACTGTGAAATATAAAATGAAAGACATGCACTAGTGAAATAGAAACCCTCATTATTAATTTAAGTGCAAAATTCAACTTACTCCAGGACTCAGAATGAAATTCCCTATGAATGATAAAAAAAATTCCCTTTCCGAGCTCCAAATTCCCTGCGATGACAGGTTTTAAAAGTTCGAATCAGTGCAGGCCTGAGCCAGAAATTTATTTCGGGGTGGGGTGGAGAGGAGGGTACTCATCCCTTATTACCAGCCGCATCATAAAGTTGAAAAAGTGGGGGTAGAAGTTCTGAAGATAAATCTCAGATAATTACAACGTATTATGCAAGGTGTTTAATCTGCAAATGAAGTAAAATTAATTACCACTATACACTTTTTAAATTAGATATATGAATGATTTCGGGGAGGGGATTTCAGCTTCCCGAGTCCTCCACCTGGCTACGTGCCTGATGTGTTTGTTCCTTATATGTTTTAGTCGTTCATCTTCATCACTATTAATCTAAAAAGGTGGAATAGTAACTTAAATAAACTAAAATATATGTAATTTATTTATATCTTTTCCTTTAAAAAAGATTCGTGTGGCCGCGGTGGCTCAATCGGTGACGCGTCTGACTACCATGCTAAAGGTCCCGGGTTCGATCCCCGGCCGGTTCAAATCCGGGAACTTTTCTAACGATGGAAGCGGCCCCGGCGCCCACCCAGCGTCGAATAACATGGGTACCTGGGGGAAACCCTGGGGGGTAAAGGCGGTCAGGGGCGTGATGCTGATCACATCATCTCCACTCACGACCGGATCAAGAAAGTGTGGGGCGTTACCCCCACACCCCCTATACGCCTTCATGGCGTGGTGCTATGCACAGGGGAGCACTTTACCTTTTTTACCTTTAAAAAATATTCAGTTCCGTGAAGGAAGTACTCTCGCTGCTTTTGAAGATTAGAGAGAAGAAACAATCACTATTTTTGCAAATACAAGAATGGGGGGAGTCAGCTTATAGGTGCATTAATTGCTTAAGTTTTGAATTTTAATTTTGTTTGCTTCATCTTCAATATTTAAGCTTTTTCCTTTTGTAACAGACATCAGCAAGACAGAAGTAAATGTATAGTGAAAATTAGCGTAGAATTGGTTTGCCTATGTTATTCATATTTTCCTGTTCTTCGCACTTTACCGGGTATGTTTTCCCTATTTCCCTTACAGAAGGCAATTTGTGAACCCAAGATTCCCGTTCCTGAGAAATGTCCCTGCCATAAAAAACACAGTTTCTATGTTTAGCGACGACATAGCCTTCGGGAGAGAATTGTGGAGGAGGGTTGTAGGAGGTCAATGGTCGCCAGCGGAGGGAAAGGCAAACTCTAGGGGTTGAGACCGGTGGACTCTCACCAGAAGGAGCTTACCCTGGCCACGGAATCGCTGCGCCTGAGAAGCAGAGTTTCCTCCCCCCTCTTTTCTTTCTCTTCTCGCCAAGGGTTGTAAAGGAAGCGGGTGGAATGACGTCACGGTGAGATTCCCTAACGTCATTCCAGCGGCTGGAGAAAGGTTCCCGGACATTCAGCGGCAAACGGTTGGAAGCATTCGCGGCGCGCTGGAAGCAAAGAAATGTATGCATCGAAATTGGTTTGGAAGAATATTGCGAAGAAATGTATATATATTTTTTTTTTTTAAAAAAGAAAGAAATACAGCCGGGTCATCTGCGATTACCTAGATGACCCAGAGTATACGCCGCTGATAGGGCCACCAACGCAGATGCAGGCCCATTGTCCTAGGTGGAACTTCCACGACGTCTCCTACCAAACGGTAGGGAAAAACCTTATCGGGAGAGGTCCTACAGTTTTTCTTGCCATCGGAATAACATAAATCCATGAGATATAGGGTGGAAACGTAACATGTAAAGTGCTTTTATTTTTTTAAAAAAAACTGCCTTGGTCAGCAGCTATAGTGTGTTTAATATGGAAACAAGGCATAATCGTGTTATAGCAAAAATCCAAGTTACTTCAGGAAAATCCTGTGTGTTACATTTTGTTAACACAAAATATAACACACAGGATATAACTAGTAGGCAGGCTTTAGCCAGAAATTACAGAAAAGAGTTTGAAAATAATAAAATCCAAAAATTTACGTACCATCCTGCAGCTGGCAACATCTCTCCACTTTTGAATGGAAATCCGGTATTAAGAACTTTTACCTAGTAAAAGTAGAAAGAATTATTATACGCGTCAGGCCGTCAGTTTTTGAATGTAGTTCCATAGCTACTGTAAGGAGCTTCAACAATTAATAATAAATGTTGAATATTAAAAACATTGTTGTGCTGTTTAGTGTTAGATCACGTTCACTTACAATATAATCTAGAATGTAACAGTAGTAGTTTCGAACATAAAGAAAGTAAATATTGAAACTGAACGTGAAGTTAGTAAATTTCTGGACTTAACTAATTTTACTTTCTTTTAATATAGCCATTTTGACTTCGTTGCTCATTACCTGTATCAGTTGATTTTGAATTTCAATTCAGAACGTGGATAATTATTGTGAATCTCATTTTATTGTGTACGTCTGAAATGTTCTTGTGGCAATTGGTCATATTTCGAAAGAAATTTCACCAAATACGTGAAGTTTCCTTAATTTTCTGTTGTTTCTGCTGTGTATAATGTTTCTCGATGATCTCGAACCACAAAGTTATGAGAAGTCTAAAATTGTGTTTATGCTTATCAAGCTTTATAAGAGAACGTTTCGTTGTTGTTATTTGGCTTCCTGAATGTTCTAAATCAGATGGCTACCACCCGATTTATTTAAAATACGAAATAGTTGACGTATTCAATCAAAGTGCAGTGTTTCACTAGAATTTATAACCGGTTAAAAACATAATGTAGTTTTATCGGTCACAAAAAATAGCTCTTTCCATCTATTTTTGTCACGTCTATTTACATTAAAAATAATAATAATAAGCCCATGGAACGCGAGGCCCCGGGCGCTCGTTCACTTCGCCCACTCTTTGCTACGCCTCTGTTATCATAATTCCTCCCATTGTCATGCTTAACAGGTCAGATATGAGAAGTAAAATGAATAAACAAAGCTGCGATTTCCTTTTAACGCATCTTGTAGATTCGTTCTGATCCAAATTTAAACTGTAGGTCCAGTTCCGATTAGCCTATCATGAGCATAAAGTGGACTTCTCGAGCCTGTTAAACGTGGAGATGAAAATACAGAACGAATGAGTCTTGAATATTATATATCCAAAACATGGCAGTTGGGAGGGGCGATCGCCCCTATCGCCCTCCCCGTGGATCCGTGCCTGCGTAACTCCTTTACATTTTATACGGTGTGTTAAGGGACTTTTGAATCATCTTGTAGCCGGCCCCCGTGGTGGAGTGGTTAGCACAGCGCGCTACTACGCCATGGGTCCCGGGTTCGAATCCTGGCCTGGGCATAGCTGTTTGCGAGTGTCCATTCATCAATTTCATCATATCATCACTCATCCCCATCTTCGCAAAT
Organism: Lepisma saccharinum; assembly: GCF_977018435.1. Taxonomy (NCBI): domain Eukaryota; kingdom Metazoa; phylum Arthropoda; class Insecta; order Zygentoma; family Lepismatidae; genus Lepisma; species Lepisma saccharinum. The sequence continues at coordinate 68,964,481 of NC_139242.1, forward strand.
TAGCCAATAGTGGCACAAAGAGCGAAGTAAAATAAAACAAATCAACCAATCACCTTGTAGTTCAGAATCTTTCATAAACTTTTTTTTGTGATCCAAATTTGATTTGAGTATTCTGAACCACTCTTCATTATGTTTTTAACAGGTTGTAAGTGTGGGCCCGGGTACGAGTCCCCAAAAGCTGCCATGTGCGGCCCGCGCGAAGAGATCCTCTATGTCCCATGTATCCAGCCGAATCCTAAGGAATCTCAGAAGCCAGATTACCTTGCAACAGTGGATGTGAATCCGGACAGCCCTACATACTGTAAGGTAAAATTTCTTCAATTTATTGATTTTTCTGTCAACTTTATCTGTCATTTGTCCCTCAACGGGAGACACTATAACTTGTGCTGTGACAATGACAATGCTTCTAAGACACACGAGATGTTCATCGTAGGCCATTACAAGGTCGTCCAAGAGTAAGGACGTCACAACAGGAGCGATATCTGCCGACGAAACCAGATATGCCTGCAAGAACACTGTCCTCAAAACTTGCAGCACCTCAGGAGTTAGAAGTTATTTTCGTGGCAAACAGAGACTCTATGTCACACGTCCATTAGTGTTTGCTCCGCTTGATCCAGTGCACAGAACAAGGGCTTGTCATATATATCAGCTGAAAATCTGACTTTAGTGAGAAATTGTTTTGGTAGTGAACTCTGTGTTTTCTTCTTTTTTTTTTAATAATAGGAGATGAAATACTAATAACAAATATATTGAATTTCTTCAACCTTGTCAGCTGTCTGAGCAAACCATCCCAAGCAATTGATCTTCTAGGCAGTTGAAAAGCGGACTTTCTTAATTGTAGCTACTCTTTATCTGTGAAAAGGTTTTCAGTTTTACTGTACAGTTATTAAAATATTTAGAGTCCTCATTACGATTTAGCCTATTCTCTTTCTAATGCAAGAAAAGTGAGATCAGCCAAATATTTCAAACTGCTTCTGAAAAGTGTCAACAGACGTTCAATTCTGAAATTGCGATTCCAAGAATAACAAAACTAAGGAAAAAACGAGATAACTATCCTCCTACTATCATAGAGGATGTGGGACCCGCTATTGGCCTTGGGGGATGGGCACATCTGATTGGACCCCCCAAATTTTCTTTCTGGATACGCCCCTGGCACAGAAGGGCCCGTTAACAGTGGAGTCGATATCATCGAAATAGGACCCTGAACTCTCAAGAGATTATTCCAGATTCTGTTTGCAAAATGATTCCAGTCACACATTCATCTGGTGAAAACCTCGAACACAATTTAAACCCAGAAATATGTGAAAAAGGATTAGTTTGTTGGTGGTGGAATACTTGGGCAGGCATCATGTTCACATACGGAGCTGCACGTCTTCACTGAGTTACTGCCCAGAGGTAAGAGAGACGAGATACTTCAACAACATGCACGAAGTTTCAGAGGCGTAGTCGGCCCAGTCTTCATCTTCATGGACGATAATGCACAAGCTCAAGGAGGCAACCTGGTGGATGAAATTATTGAAGGTGAAGTAATCCACTGCATTGAGTGGCCAGCGACATCTCCAAACATGAACCCTACAGAGCATGCTTGGGATGCATTAGGGAGGCCTCCACCAAGAAAAATTCCAGAGCTCCACACTGCTCTTCATGATGAATGGAACCAGCTGCCCATAGAGCTCTTGAAAGGCATTGCGAGGCATGTGTGCCTGCACGCGAACATCTTTTTCTTGTTGAGGAATTGATGTTTCAATTTTGTTATTTTTTGCATGCATGTATTTGCAGTAAAAAACAATTGCTACTTTCATGTATTCTACTGTATTGCTCTCCTTGTAATCAGGGGTCCCGGGTTTGATACCCAGTGGAGGCACAGTGGTTCAGATCCCACTTTAAACTGTAGGTCCATTTTCGATTAGCCTTTCTGTGCATAAAGTGGACTTTAAACAACAAATCAAACAATCAATCTAATCTATTGTATACCAGATAACATTTTGATTATTTTTTTATTTTTTACTATGTTTTGTGCAGTTCTGACACTTCAATAATAAAATAATTTTTCATATCTTAGTTGGGCTTAACTTTTGGACACTAGCGTACATAAATTTTCCACCTCTCCTCTTCATTGCGATGCTTGAACTCGCTCTAGTGTTACGTTCGGAAATTATATTGCAACCTTCACTTTGTAGATACGACGTTTATTAAACAGACGAACACTTATTCAGTGCAGCAGGAATGTCGGAAATTATTGATCTAATGGTCAGGCATGAGTCTAAATGCAGCCCGTATGTACAATTCACACATGCACATGTATACAGTAGCGGAATCAGGTGGGTTGATGAGGCTGATTCCCCCCAGGGGCCAAAACCTTTCTTAAAAACATTGAATGTCGGATACATGACAAGACCGCAAAATATTGCAGGGTCATGTCTTTCCATACCACAAAATTCCCTTACACGCTATTGCATGTGCATACTTAAAAAGTGTTGAGTTTAATTTGATTTATTTTGTTAGTCAAAATCAGTTGTAACTGTACATGTGTTTGAAAACTCCAATAACACTTGTCAGCAAGAATAATGATAAAAACAACACCACCACCATAGTAGTTAAAATTGAAGCATAAAACGTATCATCAGTTATTAAGTGCTCAGAAATTAGTATGTACTGCTTCAATGTTTCTCTTCTCAGAGGTTTTGTTATTCTTTACAGGTAATTCACAGACTCCAAATGCCATCCATTGGAGACGAACTCCACCATTCAGGATGGAACACTTGCAGCAGTTGTTATGGGGACACAACCAAGAAGAGGAATAAACTTGTTCTGCCATCTCTAAACAGTGACAACATTTACATCGTTGACGTTGGAATGAACCCAAAGGCTCCTAAATTTCACAAGGTAAGACACATACCCAAGTTTCACTTTAACTCAGATTCTTGTCTTTTCAAAACTGCACAGCAAGTAAATTTCACTCTTTTTTTCCCTAATAGGTTATTACAGGGGCATAACGAGACTCAAGGTGGCCCTGGGGTAGACTACTCAAGTGGGGGCCCCTAGTTACTGCTATTATATAGTGGCTGGATTTGTTTTTGATAAATGATAGAGACGAATATTACAAAATAACTAATAAAATAAATACTATGAAATACATTCTTTATTCATTAACAAATTAATATTAACGATTAATTTCAATGCTTACATTACAGATTAATTTATTATCATTTACACAAAAGCATGGATTGTTCAACTTGGACATTTCTTTGCTCTGTCATTTTCAGTTGAATTTAAAGCCAGACCACTAAGACGTTCCTGACTCATAGTACTGCATAAATAGGTTTTATACAGTGTGTCCGGATGAAAATATACCAATAAGAAATTTGAATTACTCTGCAACCGTTGGTGATAGAAATGTCCGGTTACGTTTATTTGGAAGAGGGAATCATAGAATTTTATGATAAGCAAAAGAAAATTTCAGTACTCATCTCAGTAGATCTCAATGTGAGCTCCTTTGGTGGCTCGACAAACATCAAGTCTGTATTGAACCTCAATCCATGCATTGCGCCATTTTTGACGTGTCACAGATGCATATGCATTGATAATTCTTTCTCGTAGATCGTCCAACTCTTGCACAGGTGTTCGGTAGACAATAGTCTTGACACACCCCACAGAAAAAAGTCCAGAGTAGGCAAGTCAGGCAACCTTGGAGGCCATTTAATAGGACCCTCCTCCCAATCCAATTGTCAGGGAAATGGTCATGTAGGAAGTGCTTGACACAACGGTCATAATGCTGGGGAGAGGAGGTGTCTTGTTGGAAAATGTACCCATGAGGTATACGGGGTACAGCATACTGTTCTAACATTTCAAGGTAACTTGCTCCCATAACTGTAGCCCCTTCAAAGAAGAAAGGCCCAATTACAGAATCTCATGTCAAAGCACACCACACATTTATCTTTGGGCTGTCACGTTGTTTCATCAGAAAAGGCAACACATGTAAGGAATTCATTGTCCTAATCAATGCGCGATAGCATTTCCACAGCAAAGTCAAACCTAGCAGGTTTGTCAGTGCACTTAAGTTTTTGAACCAGCTGTAACTTGTATGCTCTGAGCCTTAACCTTTTATGTACAATATCGTGCACAGTTGAACGTGGAATTTGCAGTTGTGAACTTGCACGTCTAACTGATTTGGGCAGACTTCTCTGAAAAGCTCCTTCACTGCAACCACTTTCTCCTCGCTCACTCTTCTTACCACTGCCTTTCTTCCTCAACAAAGAATCCGTTTCCAGCTATTGTTGTGCCATCTAACAATGTAATGACAATCTGGTGGTTCTTGTCTTGTTGTCTAAATCTCCTTTGCACTGTTACAGGGTACTTCAATTCCGCAAACCATAAACAGCACTCAACTTTCTGACGCACAGTAAACAACGCCATTTCACTCACTACTCAAGAACAAAGCGGTGCATGCACGTACTCATGTTGCGTTTTGTTGCCAACTGCTGGTAAAAAAAAATCTATGATTCCCTCTTCCAGATAAACGTAACCGGACATTTCTATCACAAATGGTTACCGAGTTATTCAAATTTCTTATTGGTATATTTTCATCCAGACACACACAATTTAGAAAACAATCTCTGTCTTGTACATTCACCGGCAATAAAAGTTGAACACCTAGATCTAGAAATACTGGCTTCCCTGTGGCAGAACTTCCTATTGAAACGTTGTTATTGAAGAAGCCGTAGAATGCAGTAATACATTCTAGGGAAGCCAGTATTTTACGGTTTAGATGTCCAATTTCTATTCTGGTGACTGTACATGAAACAAACCATGAACAAGTCAGGATTACTGGAGTCAATAAACTATGTTGTATCACAAGGAGATGAGCAAGCACTTTCATATCATTCATGTCCTTTATCTTCTGTTTGAAAGAGCTTCTGATAATATTTGTGACTGAAATAAAAGTTTGGAAATGTTTTTTGCAATTTTTTCAGTTCTTTGCAAAGCTTAGTGTCTGTGGATCTTGACAACAAGAAAGTTATATCCTTTCTGTGTGTCTACAACTGCTTCGATGCCTTTAAAACGATTGCCCAGCTGTGAGCAAATTCTGTCTATCATCGGGTAAAAATATTGATACGTTGAACGAGTTCTCACAGTTGGCATGTCCTTGGACAGAGTTCATTCTTTTTATCTTTTTGATTCTTTCATCTTGAAATCCTCCTACTTGGCATATATTTTCATCATTTCAGCAAGTGATTCAAATTATCCCCAAAGCAAGTGAGAAGCTTGCAGCAAGCTCTCCATGACAAGCTGTGTTCTTGCTGCAAGCTTGCATCCAGCTATCTACAGGTAGTTACCATAAGTCAAAGTTGCAGCAAACTTGTTAAGCTTATATCAAGCTTGCCATAACTAGCTGTAAACTTTCGGCAAAAACTCACTTGCTGAGTACCACTTACATTGAAATTTCATCCAGCTTGCCATATCGAACTTATTTTGACAAAGTATCATAAGCTTGCCACAAGCTTGCGTGCTGTCTGGTTTTAATGCAACATCTATATTAATAAGACAACAACAGCATATTTCTTATGGAAAACTTCAGAGCAAATTTCTTGTCTGATGTCGCTGAGAATGATCCTCCCACACACACACACTTTGTAGCTGACGTGCAGACTTTGAAATCTACAGCACATGTTTCTGCGCACCTGCTCACACAGTTCTCCAAATTATATTCGCTCGCTGGCTAGCTAATCCTGTATTACTCATTCCCAGGTGATAGACAAGAGCGAGCTTCACAAACTGGATGTGTCAACACCTCATACGACTCACTGTCTTCCCACCAATGAGATCATGATTTCGACTCTGGGCAACACCAAAGGTGACGGAAAAGGAAACTTCCTTCTCATTGATGGAGACACCTTGGAAGTCAAGGGTATGTTGTTCCAATATCGTTTATATTTTGAAATTATTTTCTGTACTCTTAAAATGTATACTTTTCAAACCTTCATCCAAACAAGTTCACATTACAGTGCAAACCGTTTGTGTAAAATGAAAGTGAACAATTTATTTCAGAAACCCCCCCCCCCCCTCATGAAAAAATATTGTCGCACTTTTTTCTTTCTAATATTCAAAATGTGTCTATACAACAGACATAATAACATGATAGTACAGGGTGTTTCACTCGCTGTCGGCTCCTGATTTTTTTTCTTATAACTTTCAAACTAATTGACATAATTCAGTGAAATTTGACAGGGACATGCCTTGATGTATGAGATGTATGATTATGTTACTTGCAGGTCATCGCCATTAGCATCAAGGCATACCTGGACACTCCTCTCCGTGTTATGGAAGGTATTCACCAACTCAGTTTCCCACCAAATATTTTCATGCTGTTCGATGAGAGTCAGTGGCTTGTTGTGACTCACTATCCCATACAGCATGCCCCATAGCAAGTAATCCGGTGGGTTGAGGTCAGGTGATCTTTGTGGCTAAAGTCCTTTAGAAATAACACAACATTCAAAGAAGGAAAGAGTTTCAGCTAATGTTGGAGGTGTCAGGCAGTCACATCCTTCTGAAAATACCAGTATGGAGTTCCTCATTGCCGAACTGATTTACAAACTCGTGGAAGCTTTCCATGTTGACTGTGGTATCTACTGCTGCATGGAAGAGTGATTTATCCACACACACCTTACCTTAACACCCCCCCCCCCCAATTTCCCCAACAGCCCTCTTAAATTTTTCACAAAGGCACAATTTATGGTCATTTTGGCTCTACCCTTACATCACCCCCTCCCCAAATTGGAAATTCTGGATAAAACACTGGTATGGAAGAACATGGAGCCAATCAAGGCCACGACAGAGCACACCATACTCCATTTTTTTCATGATGAAGACATGTCTCGTGCACAGTGTTACGATTACCACGAGCCTAAATAGTATTCTGGGAACTGATATGCCCACTTAGGTGGAATGCCTCATCGGAGAACCACGAATTTGTATCAACAAACTGCTGGAACTCTTTTTTCCTAGGTTCCTGAACCCCAAATGGCACAATAAATTGTTTTGGCGCTCCTTTATCAACTCTCGCCGTTCACGGTGTTCTGGTTCATACTCTACTGCTATGCTCCTACACAAAGACTAAATGACTTTCCAATCATGGATGAGTGACATCAACTACCGCAGGCAGCGAACACATGGGTTAGACAGTAGCACCTCCACACCTGTCATTCTGTAACCATGCTTCTCATACACCAAGCTATGTCCATGTCAGATTTCACTGGTATATTAGTAGGAAAGTCATAACGAAAATCGGGAATGAGTGAAACACCCTTCTTCTCTTCAATGTAATTCTTTAAACTTGCTACATTTTTTTCACCTACTTTGACAGTGACAATGGCATGTCACTGGTGATTGGTTGGCAGGCTCTTATGTCCACATGCTAGCTGAATGAACCAAGACTATACCTGTACTACACACATCTTGACCCACGTTTGATGCATGTGACCTTAACAAAACTAAGTACTTATTGATATTTGTTCAGAAATTCTCGATATCCAGGCATATCCTGTAGACATCCATTGAATATCCACATGTCCATCCAGAAGACATCCATAGGATATGCAGGAAGGATATATTTTGGACATTCCATGGATCATTTTTGGATATGTTGTGGACATTATATGGATTACTTTTTGAATATGATTCAAACATCATTCACATGAACAGGATGTTATCTGTATGTTTTATTTGATTGTGGATAATAATGTATTCTGGACTAGAATTGGATCTACTTTGGACATTATTCTGATGCTTTTCACTGATGTTTAAGCATAAGCATATCCATGATAAGGAGAGTATGCACCGAATTTTAGCTTATTCTTCACTACCACATTTAATCATCACAACTTCCTCATTGCAAACTGGCCGACCTCTGTGGCAGAGTGGTCAGCACAGTGTGCTACAATGTCCAGGGATCCCGAAGCTCGGCCTAGGCATTGCTGGTCTTTGTGAGTGTCTCTTCATCATATCATTACTCATCCTCATCTTCAAGATTAGCTAAAGGTGTTAGAATAGTGAATTAAAATAAACAAAATTAATCAATCATTGCAAACTGGCATGGCAAGCGAGACACACAGACTTCTATGAATGGAACTTTCACCTAGCCTTGTGTGCATATGCGACTCGCTGTGTCAGACAATGGACCTACATACCGTATGACAGATATTATTTGCGAGTTATGATTTAAGACTGTATCACAGAGTTTGAGTTCTAACATATATAGCTGAATAACCAAACACTATGAATGAATCTTTCCATGAATATCAAAATATTTGTCAACTTTTTTAATAACATGTGGACACATACTGTATATCCCATGGATACCCAGGATGGGATATCCCATGGACATATAATGAATATCCACAGATCTGATATGGACATTTGTGGATATCCCTTGGAGAATTGTGCTGTATGGGAGGGTCGTATTTTTTTAAAAAAAAAATCACCCTTCCTTTCCTCTCATCTGAGCAAGACTGCTTCCAGGTCGGTGATACGGTACCAAGTAAGGCTCTGGGCTGATCACATTTTTTATATGCTGTCAGGCAGCAATGACAGGGTATATGGTCGGCGGAAATTGGAACTACGTGCTAGTTTCACAACCGAGCCTCATCTGTTGGGCACAGCCAACATTGCAATGTACAGATCACGCCTCTACTGGCATGTAGACATACCAAATGCACCTATTAATCATCATACATGTGCTAACATGTTTCAATAATAGACCATGCAGGCTGCATTTAAATGTATAAGAATCTGGTCACACAGTGTATAATGTGGGATTTGGGTAGATGGGTGTTTCTGAAATAAATTATTCATTTGTGTTTTTTTTTTTTAAATGTTTTCGTTTCATTTCTTTACCTTTCTGCAAGGCGTTCTACAAAGCCAGACACACTAGACATATAGAAAAGACAATTGCCAGCGAAGTGTATGCAACCATCTATTCTTCATCTATTTGATCAATGCCGTTTATCTTTGTCGTCCTGAATTACCTTATAGGTAGAAAAGCAGGATCAGATTACAAACAATATAAATACTTATTCCTTCCAGGTTTGTGGCCCTCAGATAAGAAGTCTTGTGCTTTTGGATACGATTACTGGTACCAGCCATATTGGGACGTTCTTATATCCTCCGAGTGGGGTGCTCCCAAGGCCTTCAAGAGTGGTCTGCAGTTGGAGCATGTAAAAAATGGTACGTTAGAAAGAAGTTGAATCTTCTTTGGAACTCGTGAGGTTCCTAAATATGACAGCTCTTATCCCTCAAAAGTTGGGTCTTCTCTGGAACTCACCATATATACACAAGGGTCGTTCAAGGTTGACCGGGATTTTCGTACGTAAAAAATTGATGAATAGCCGGATCATGATGAAACGTGCAGGTGACTTAATGTATTCCTTCGTGAGTAACTAGAACCCGGCATGACGTATTTCGCGCATGCGCAGCAGTTGCAGCGAACATGGCGGCAAGCAGTGTGTCTGTGGCTGTGGAGCAGCGGTGTGTAATCAAATTTCTCGTGAAGGAGAAAGTGAAACCAGCTGAGATTTTCAGACGATTGCAAGCACAGTATGGTGAACAAACGATGTCACGGACAAGAGTGTACAAATGGTGTGAGCAGTTTCGCGAAGGACGGGAGCTGGTGACAAATGAAGCGCATGGACACATTCGCCCGACTGCAGTCACACCAGTGAATATCGCACGTGTTGAGCAAATGATTCTTGAGAACCGGTGAGTAACAGTGGGGGATATTGCCCAGTATTACTCCACATTGTTGAGTGGTGCTGTACGAAAGTCCATTTGCAAGAAAAGACCTGGGATGTTGTCTGGAAATGTCATTCTTCTCCATGACAATGCCCGCCCTCACACGGCCAATGTGACAACAACTCTGGCAGACATGCGCTGGGAAGTTCTGCCCCATCCCCCCTACAGTCCGGATTTAGCCTCCAGTGATTATCATTTGTTTGCACCCCTTAAAGACCATCTGGGAGGGAAGAAATTCACGACAGACGAAGCACTGCGGAGCGATGTCCTCCAGTGGCTATGACAACAACCAAGTTCTTTCTACGCCAAAGGAATTCGGGAGCTGCCTCGGCGCGCACAGAGAATACTTTGAAAAACTGACATAGTTTGGTGTTTCTTCTGCTACCTATTTCCTCTGCAGAAATAAAAGTCCCGGTCAACCTTGAACGACCCTTGTATTTCAGAAGAATATCTTCAAGTCAGGTGTTTATTTAGGACTTCCAATTAGGAAAGGGGGTGGGGGGTGGTAAAGATAAATTTAAACACCAAAAGGATAATTCATTCAATACATTTTAAGGGGGGGGGGAAGGGCATGCAAAACATTGGAATGGTTTTAAGGGGTATTGTCTTTTTGTATAATCATTTTTAAACTCCTTTAGGAATTTGTGCTAATGTGGATGTCAACTCCACAAATTAAAAATATTAAAGTTAAATTTAAAATAGATTTATTCCTCAAACTAAAAAAAATAAATGGATGATTATTCATATAAATTCATATTCATATCCCATCTTTTCTCCTACAGGTCTTTATGGAAGTTCGCTGAATGTATGGTCATGGTCTGATCGTCGTTTGCTGCAGACTTTATCTCTTGGGGAGGAAGGAGCAATGCCTCTGGAGATTCGGTTCCTGCACGACCCTCTGGCTCAGCAAGGCTTCGTCGGATGTGCCCTCTATGCCAAGATATTCAGGTATCAATATTCCCACCTTTATCACCTGCAATGCAATTACACTTGTGACACTAACTTGTCCTTCATACTTTCCAATAAACTTATTTGTATCTCTTTGAAGACATTGTCATGGCAGGCAAGTCCTCGACAAAATTATGAACTTCTGGGAGCTAGTGTCACACTCAACTTGAGGGATTTCACAGACTTGAGATAGTTAAAATCCTAACATTTTAATGGCATGCCCAAGGGGTTATTGGTGGGATTAAATTTCTGTAGATATTTGGTTGCATATACTTTGCTGGGTTTTTTTTTATGTGGTTGCATACATTATAGGCATGACATTTAAATATACTGACCAAGTTCAAGGGGTTCAGGCCATTTGCAGAATGTCGCACTACACACTTGTAGCTTTGATTTATTTTACTTCGCCTTTGTGCCACTTTTGGTTAATTTGCGAAGATGGGGACAAGTGATGATATTGATGAATGGACAGTCACAAACATCCATGCCCAGGCCAGGATTCGAACCTGGGACCCCTGGCATCGTAACTTGTAGCTTTGGTCCCATTATTGTTCTATTCTGCATCTTTCATGGCCATTCTCGTTGGAAGGTTTAGGAACTTCCCTTGTTAGTATACATTACCAATTTTAAATGTTTTATACCTACCCATCATCCATCCATGTCAACTTCTTCCTGTCTAGTCAGTGAAGAAAAGGAGGCTTGGCAACTATGTGGTTCTGGAACTCCCAAGATTTGTGCATGGTACAGGGGAGACGATGGTCATCAAACCCTGTCATGAAGTTTTATTTTCAACACCTGCAATGGAAAGGACTTCCAGGTAGGTACAGACATCATGAGGTTCTCTGTTATACCGAAGGAACTATCTTGCAACTATCCCATGGCATCTGTTTTAGAACTCACAGTTGAACTGACTGGTAATTTTCCTTTGCAGATTTTTCAAGAGTGAAGATGGTAGTTGGCGAGCAGAGAAGGTGATTGATGTACCAGCCAAGAAAGTGGACGGGTGGATGCTTCCAGAGATGCCAGGCAAGTCTTTCTACCCTCTAGCTATTTTTTTGTTTATATCAACTACTTACAATCACACATATGCACATGCACAGAGTTTTTATCCTAACACTTCTGTTCCAGAGAGATGGGCGACTTTTCCATCTGTATTTGAATTAGTGTAATTTATGTTTTTGTCAATAGAAATTTGAATTAATCTATAATGAAGTAGTATACAGAGAGGTATGTATATCTTTCGTGGATTAAGAAATACCATGTAGGAAGATATAACCATAAAGAGGTGTTATGGCTTCCTTTTTAGCTATATTTTCCAGTTTTTTGTGTACCAATATTGTTTTCTGGATTAAAGGGGAAATAAACCCCAGCACTGTGCTCTTACTATTACATTATTATTATTATTATCATGTGGATTATAATACACTCGCTGTCATGGAAGCTCCAATCTAGATGAAAACAATGTTGTGTTTCTCTCTTCTTCTTCGCAGGAGTTCTCACGGATATCTTATTATCCCTGGATGACAAGTACATGTACTTCAGCAATTGGGCACATGGAGACATCAGGCAGTATGACATAACAGATCCTGCTAAACCTCGCCTTGTTGGTCAGATTTTCCTGGGTGGATCCATACAGGATGATGGGCAAGTGAAGGTCACTGATGACCCAGAACTGAAGGTAAGGTACCTTCTATATCCTATGCTGTATAATTTAGTCCCACTTCACTTGCAAGCAGTTGGAAGAAAATATCAAGAAATTGTGTATAATTTCATGAGTTCAAGATTGAACTTTACTTATTTTATGAAGAAGATTCAGAGAATTAACATCCCTTCAAATCTAACAATATCATACTTAAGATACCTATTTAACTTAATCAAACCAAACCCATTCCTTCCCATTAATTACTGGTGTGCAGTAAGTTCACTAAATGTTATAGGGTCCGGCAGAATGAATAGCCTGATTTGATTCACGTAGTATGGCGTTGTTGTTTTGCCTGCGCAATGACGTGTGTGCACACTGCCATTTGTAAGTATGGCCTTGTGGAGTTCGGAACATCGAGCATCGCATTTGAGGCGTATTTAAAAAATAACAAGTCTCCAATCACCATGCAGCGACTCTTTCATCGCCATTTCCAGGTGGACCGACATCAGAACATCCCGGATCATAGGACGATTGTACGGTGGGCGCAACGATTCAGGACTACTGCATCGTGTGCAAAAAAGAAAGGCCTGGGGTGACCAAAGACACAACGGACCCAGGAACGAGTGGAGGAGGCCCGTCAAGCACTGATCCGAAGTCCTCAGCGTTCTGCTGCTTTGGCGCTAGGAATGTCAGATCGTTCCCTGCAGCGCATCATCCATGAAGACCTCCATGTCCACCCCTACAAAATGCAGGTCGCACAGAAACTAACCGAACAAGATAAACATGCCCGACGAACCTTTGCGTTGCGTTGCTTGGAACTTTTAGCAGCCGAGCCACAGATGCGAAACAACATACTGATGTCGAATGAGGCTCATTTTGATCTGCACGGTGGTGTCAATAAACAGAATTACAGATACTGGGCACCATTTAATCCTTGTTGGCTGCATGAGCAACCCCTGCACAGTGAACGTGTGATGGTGTGGCATCGTTTGGCATCATCGGTCCATATTTTTTTGAGGATCTTCATGGACGTGCGGTAACGGTTAATAGCGATCGCTATGTCCAAATGTTACATGACCATGACTTCCTCCTTCCAAGGGTGAACAACGACATATGGTCCCAACAGGATGGGGCAACAGCCCACATGACCTGCCGGTCCATGACTGTCTTGCGGCGTCATTTTCCTCGTCGATTGATTTCCCGATTTGGAGACATTCATTGGCCATCATGGTCGCCCGATTTTCCTGCCCCTGACTTCTTCTTGTGGGGCTACCTGAAAAGTCAAGTGTACGCTACACGTCCTCATAGCGTGGGTGAACTGAAGGCAAGGATACGCACAGCTGTGGAGGCGATCCCATTGGACATGCTGGAGCGGGTGATGTGAGCTTTCGTTCGAAGCCTGGAAGAATGCGCTGAACGTGATGGCGACCATCTGTCGGGCGTTATCTTCAAAACCAAGTAAAATGGCATATATGGTATGTAATGGCATCTATTATTCTTTGTTTTCAATGTGTTTCAATAAATTATTTGATTTGTTTCGACGTTCTGTCCTTTTTATATCTTACTATTCATTCTGCCAGACCCTGTATTTATAGTTGTACTATTTGGTCTAGGAATTAATTCGTGCGCCTGGACAAGAGATGGCGTAACGAACGTATCGTCCCACAGTTCCATGTATCCACACATGCGTTGAAAACTCCTGTCAGCGCGCATCGTTCGTAGTATAGGGCAGTTGATTGACGCGTCAAGAACAGCATTTTGTAGTCAACTGAACATGGTGCAGTTCGTGCCAGATAAAGTGTTTTTGCGGGGTGTTCTGCTTCATTACTTTAACATGTAGAAAAGTGCTACCGGAAGTCATCGTATTTTGGTGGAAGTGTATGGTGACCATGCGCTAGCTGAGCGAACGTGTCAGAAGTGGTTTGCACGGTTTAGAAGTGGTGATTTCGGCCTGGAAGACCAAGAGTGACCTGGACAGCCAAAAAAAATTGAAGACGAAGAATTGCGAGCATTGCTCGATCAGGATTCGTGTCAAATGCAGGAAGAACTTGCAGAAGCATTAGGCGTTGATCCAAAAACAACAGTTTCCAAATGCCTCAAAGCCATGGGAATGATTCAAAAGATGTCACATTGAGTTCCACATGAATTGAAAGACAGAGACGTTGAAAGACGAAAAACCATTTGTGAATTGCTGCTTCAAAGACAGAAAAGAAAGGGATTTTTGCATCGCATTGTTACTGGCGATGAGAAGTGGATCCATTACGAGAACCCGAAACGAAAAAAGGCCTGGGTGAAGCCAGGTGAACCAGGTCCATCACAACCGAAACGAGATATTCACTGTGCAAAGGTTATGCTGTGCATATGGTGGGATATGAAAGGTGTGGTGTACTATGAGCTGCTGCAACCGGGTGAAACTATTAATGGAGAACGTTATCGACGACAATTAATGCGTTTGAAGCAAGCTCTGGCCAGGAAACTACCAGAATGGGAGAACAGACATGATAAACTTATTTTTCGCCCACATGTCGCAAAACCTATTTAGAAAATGTATGATGGGAAGTTTTACCGCACACGCCGTATTCACCAGACGTTGCTCCTTCGGACTACTACTTGTTCGATTGCATGAATAACGATTTGATTGGACAGCGGTTCACTTCAGAAGATATCGAAAAATGGGTCTCTGACTGGATCGCTTCAAAGGATGAGGACTTCTTTCGCCACGGAATCCGTAACTTGCCTGACAGATGGGCGAAAGTGGTGGCTCGCGATGAACAATATTTTTCTTAAGGTATTTATGTATTTTGTGTTTGAACTACAGCTTCAATGTGTGCATAACAACCGCATGAATTAATTCCTAGACCAAATAGATGTCTCGATTCCTGTAGGATTTCCAACAATTGACAGATAATCTGTGTTAACCTTTTCTAAGTTTCTCTAATTTGGTATTTCATGTTTCCTGCATTCCAGGAGCAGCCTGCCCCTGTGCATGTCAAAGGACGACGCCTTTTCGGAGGTCCCCAGATGCTGCAACTTAGCCTGGATGGGAAGAGGTTGTATGTGACGTCTTCACTCTATGCAGCATGGGACAAGCAATTCTACCCAGATCTCACCAAGTGAGTGTGATAGGTTGAAGTGAGGGAATGCTTCTTGTACAATCAATTGCAAAAGCACATGCTAGTGTTCAAATGGCAGGATAAAATCAGTATCAAACCCCTTGAAACTGTGCAACCCAGATACACACACAAGGGTTAAACAGGTTGCTGACATCTCAGGATATCACCTACTTAAACACAGATGCTTCTTCGAATATAAAATACCTGTACTGTGAAGCAATTTTGTTTCACATATAATATTTGAAATAAGCAGTCTTGAATCTATCTAGATAATTAAGCATCTGATTTGAATAATATTACACTTATATTTGTTTTAATTTTTTTTACTTATATTACTTTTACTCGAAATATCTTACTTTCCTGTGCCTAATGCTTTTCTTTTTGCATTTACTTTCCTACGTTGCTGTTGTTTTTTGTTGTCAGTTGTTTGCTCTTTTTTTTGATATATGTATATATGCTTTTGTACAGTCAACTGCAAAAGTACATACTATACCACGTTTGTTACAACCTGTCACATTTCCCATACTAGCGATCACTCGACAGTTTCGGTGCCAATGAGAAACGAGGAAAATGTCATCTGCTGGGCAGCGAGGAGCGAATGGAAGCCAGCAGAGAGGCGTTTACATAGATGCTATTGCCATGTTGCAGTCTAACTCCTTATGTGCAACCTGACCTCGGTTTCCCCCAACGTGGGGTTCACTCTGTCTACAACGGCAATGCCATCTGGTTTCTGCTAGAAATGCCAACGATCAACAAGCGCGGGAAATTTGACAGGATGTACCAAATGTGGTATACTATTGTATATATTTGCAAACTATATCCTACTTTGTTCTTTATTTACTACAACTTTTCTGGATTTCTCTTTTACATGCTTTTCAAGAATTGTTTCCATTCATTTCTTATATTATTTTGCAGGCATGGCTCAACCATGGTGAAGATCAATGTGAACACTGACAAAGGCGGCCTTTCAATGGACCCCAATTTCCTCGTGGATTTTGGCCAGGAGCCCTGGGGACCTGTTCTAGCTCATGAAATGAGGTAATTGTGGACATGCGTGAGTGTGTTAACATTGGTTACAGTATTCATTCATTTCACAAGTGTTTGAAGTCCTGCAAATAATAAAAAAGAGGTTCGTAAGAAAATCTATCGCAGCACTTGCCAATTCAGGCAAATGCTGGGATGGTACTTTTAATTGAAGACCGCGAACACGTCCTTGTCCCATCCTTCCTACATCTTCTCATCCAAGGATACAAATAAGCAAAGTTATTTTAATCAAGCAATCACAGAATGTGCATTGTGGGTGTTACATAAACTCTTAGATACTCTTGCTGCATGTAGATTTCTTTAATACTTTTAACTTTTATCTTGTATTTCTAGATACCCTGGAGGCGATTGCACATCAGACATATGGCTAGCACCAAAGAAGTAAAAGCTGAATTGACCATTTTATAAAATGAATCTGTTTATAATCACTGCAGTTGCAATCTATAAATGAATAAATATATCATCAGGGAAGGCAAATAGTGTCTTATTTACAGTAATCTGCCTTTGAATGAGGTGAAAACTATATGAGTAAAGTGTAAAGCTGCACACAATACCATAACATGAAAGATATTTAAAACTCAAATATTGTAATGTATGAGGTTGGCTGTCCTAAGATGATTCCTTGGTGACAACAAAGGAGCCTGACTATAGTCCATTCCAGATTTCACTCATTCTCCAGGAATTTTGTCCCATGGGCCTCTGGGCTAGTAGTAAGATGCAAGTGGAACGGAGGCAAATTTCAATTCCCCCCCCCCCCTTGTACGCTAATTTCTGTTTCTCCATTTATTGAATGTTATCTTTAGTACATATTGACAATAAAGATTCCATTTTTTGCAAACGGACAGTGCAATAATAGCAATTATTATATAACACTGAAAGTAGAAGTTATTTATATTTTAATGAAGATATTAAAATCAATATTCTTACCTTAGTCTTGAAAAAGAAACTGCAATCTTCTTGGTGATTCCTTAGCAAATGCTGTTATTACATTTGCAACAAACGCTTCCTTATCCTTTTGTATCTTGCTACGATGGACACTCATCATACACAGGCCATCGAGCCTGTCATTGCGCATTGTTGTACGTAACCAAGTTTTCACACGCCTCAGTGTGCTGAATGACCTTTCCACTGTACAAGTTGTGTCTGGCAGTGACATAGCAATATTTACGGCCTTTGAAACAGCAGGATAACAAAGCTTAGTTTGTTCTAAAATGTCAATATATTCAATTTTGTCTTTGGCATTCCCTTGTTCATACTTGTTTTGCCAATAATCATACCAGCATTTTGCTTCCTTCACAAAATTGTCCAAATGATAAAATTCCTGCAATAATTCTATTAAATTCACTGGCAGATAAAGTTTTCATATTTTGAGGATGTAGCTGCAGGAGATTGTAGCTTACATCATTTCTGTCTGAAAATCATGTGCGTAATGATTAAATGAGTGAGTCCAAATATGGAATATAAATTGCTACCCGGTAATAAACTTCTGGCGATGTGGCTACATGGTTTGCTCTGTGTGACTGTCAAACTGCTTGTCGTGGAACAGTTATCTCAACATTAACGGTAGCTGCTATTTCCTGGTTTTGTTGCAGGATGTTTTCAAACTGTTGTTCTGCTTCACGAAAACTTCCACAAGCTCCTTCAGATGATTCCGAACTGCACTGCTATCAATGGACACTCTCTGGAGAATATTTGTGATTGGTTCTAAAGCACCACTGTACATTGCTACAATGAAAACAGGGGTTGGTGAGCCCTGCGTTTTGTTTTTGAATTTCCATTGTTACTAAGCTGCTCTAGTGCCTCAATAATTACAGTGAAGTTTTCTGCGAAGAGAAGACAAGCATCTAGTATCCGTGCTTTCACGGAAAAAGTTAATTACTTCTTTTACAGTTCCGCATGTATTCCATACTTCACTGACATCACTAATTACAAGATTAAGTCTATGAGAAGCGCAGTGGAAATATAAAGCATGAGGATATTTGTCATGAATAATTTTCCGCACACCATTTATCCTCCCGGACATTACGGAACACCCATCAAATCCTAAACCTACACACTTGGACATGTCAACACCCCCACAGACAGAATAGTTCCTGCTACTGCTTTGGCATGTAGTTCGTCAAGCGGCACAACTCCAATAAATTCTTCACGCACTTTTAGTTTGTTTTCATCCACAAACCGAAGTCCAAGGGAAAGCTGCTCTGTGCCAGAAATGTCTGCTGTTTCGTCGGCTAACACAGAAAAGGCACAAGATTTATTCACTTCCCGAAGTAACTGCTCTCTCAAAACTTGACCACCAATTTGTATTATTTTATTCTGTGTGCAAACTGAAGTGTACTTTGCATTTGGCGTTTTTAAATGTTCATCTAAAACGACATCACCACATTCGACTCTAAATTCAAGCAAATCGTGTAGAACACCAGCGTTAGAAGAGTTTCCTCGCAGTGGTAAGTCATGTGTGGCACAGAAGATGATTGAAGATACAATTGGAGACAGTTTCTCCCTGTTTGATTTAATTTGATCAGCAACAGCATAATCAATCTGTTCTATAATGGTGCCCTGCTTACTGTTCATTGTTTCCGCAAAATTCTGGGAGCATTCTACAGCTTCCTTATGCAACTCAGATGCCATGTGATTTTTTACGCTTCGTGAATATCTTTAAATTTTGCAAATGCCCTCACAATAAAGGCATTGCAAATGCCCTCACAATAAAGGCACCTTGAACTCCTCGATGGAGTCTTGGTCTGAATACAACACAGTGTCGACACAAGGCACCTCTCTTTTGCAGAGTACACAAGACAAGAACTGTTCTGTTCAAACCACTTGAAGAAAAACGGATGCTTTTGTCCCTCAGCCAAATCACCGCGAAAGTCGTATGAAGAACTTGGTGCCCATGGTTCATCTATTAACTTCATTTTATCGCTGTCAGTTAATTCACTGTGAAAAGATATTATCAAATATCACCCTACATCATACATACAGCTTATGCTATCAACAGAAGATATTGCACTGGTTAGTAGTAATTCACTTCCTTCTGTTGAGGTCACACACTTGTCACTCTCCCCTCAGACTTTCCTTGACACAGCCGGCGTTAGCAGTTACATTTTCGCTCGAAGAACCCCAATGAACCAACAATGTTATTTGTTGACTCTGTTCTTGGACGTTTGAAAAATTTCCTAATGTCCATTTCTATTGTCTTACAAAAAGCACTGGCACTGCCTTCCAAAACTGCACCAAATCAAGCACAACTACATGCACTTATCATGAACTCGAACAACTCTGAAGTGACACAACAAAGGAAAGAACAAAACTCAACTTTCACCCCGGAGCCAAATTTAGAAGTAGGAAAAGACAAGCAACCCTCTTCGGGCCAGTCCAGTTGTCGTGGAATGTGGGGGAGGTGGGTGCATGATGAACCATACAGAGATTAGAAATCTTGCTGCCTTTCATTATTTGTGTGGATAAAATATATTTCTAAACCAAATATGTTAATTAACAAATTTAGGCAGGAATATTTTTTGGGCAATCTACCTTTGCGTTCTATGAAAACACAACCCATTTAATTTAAAACATTTTATTTTCCTTCGAAAAATACACTAAAATGAATGTAGACTTAATTGTTGAACTTTCTGCTTCACATAGTTACAATTCATGTTAAAGTAGAGCCAGCGTATTTTCGGAACAGCTATGAGGTTTTCTTATGTACAAGCTCGAAGCGAGCCCCCTACAGCTGTGGGGGAGGAGAAACAAGCGATGTTAGCGCGCCTTGTGCAGTGTTGCAAGTAAACGAAGGAACGGTGGCTGACAGTGACACAAAGCAGACATCTGACTAGAAAGGCACACACAAAACAATTTAATTTAATAAACTTACCTTGTGTATTGTAATGCCGCAAATGTCATGATGAAACAAAGTTGTTTTTATTCCAACTGCTCAATACCATCAAGCTCGGAATCCGAATCTGTCATGTCGCACGAATCCTCACCGGCACTTGAAACAGAGTCGTCTGCACTGCTACTGCTGTCACCAACACTGAAAGCGAGACGTTCAATTTCCGGTTCCAGCAAACCTTCCAAACGAATGTATTCTTCCTCAGCCTTTTTGACATTGCAGCAACAGGGCTCCCATTCCTTCTCGCAAATTTCGGCAAACACTTCCTTGCACAGTTCCCAGACGTTGTTCAATTTGAAGGTGACATTGCGATTGGCAACCTTTTGTTTACATATCCCCCAAATTTTCTCAATTGGGTTCAAGTCGGGATGATATGCGGGCAAACGAAGGACAGTGTGACCATGCTCACTCATTATGTCATCTATAACGTAAGACTTTATTTTTGGTTTGTGTAGTTTTATGAGACTGTACAGTTCAGGTTTAAACATATCATTAGTAAAAGGTATCCCGTTTTTCAATAACCAGTCTTGCATTTCACTTTTTCTACTATTAGAGGATGGGCTTCTTTCTTTCTGGACATTGTGATATGATGCATTGTCAATTACTAATACTGAATTTGGTGGTAAATTTGGTAATAACATTTCCCGTATCCATCGCGTGTAATTGTTGGAATTCATTTCTGTATGATAATCACCAGTTTTTTGACTAGACTTGAATATCAAAAGGGCGTTCGGGATAAAGCCATTGTGGGTGCCTGCATGAACAATAATCAGGCGTTGCCCTTTGGATACTGGTGATTTTAGGTCCTGAACAGTGTCGTCACACCATGCTTTGGATGTTGTGTGAGAGCTGTGGATGTATGTTTCGTCGGAATAAATAATAGGACGCTCTTCCCTTCGATATCTACAAATTGCACGCAGAAAACTTATTCTCGCATTGCGAATATCATTTCTTTCAATAAGTATCCGCCTATTACTCTGCACTTTCTTCCACCTGAACCCGAGTTTTCTAAAAATCTTTAACAAACTAGACGCCTGCCCTTTAAACCCTATTGAAGTCTTGAATTTAGCGAGCACAGATTTTACTGTAGGCACTTGTTTGTCTGTGGTATAAAATTCGTTTATTGTCCTTCGAACAACGCACATATCGAAATCGTCAATATTTGTACATGGTCGCGGTCGGTTTTTATTTCTACGTGGCGTGCTATATGACGAGGATGTTCCCGCATTAACCTGTGAACTTTCCTTTTTAATTGATTTTATTGTATTTACAGAGACACCAGTCGCAGTACAAACATGGTCCATCACTTTCTTCAGAGGCAACTTCAGATCCTTTTGGTCGGCTTCCTCCTGCATAAATTTCAATACGTTCGCGACAACTTCACGCGTTTGTCCCTTAAGTGTCCTACGATATATTTTGGAGTGTGTAGGAGGCATATTCTAATATTCTAACGTAATAGCACTTCTACCCGGTCTTCAACAAAAGATTGTAGAAAACAACAATAGCCCGGCAAGAACGCGAAACTCAAACACCCGATCCTATCACCTCGACTTTACACGCACAAGTGATTTCTGAGCATTCTTTCTGCGCAACTTGCTACGTCGTCGCATTCACGAGTAGAATTTTAGGCTCGCTAACTAGCGAAGTGAAAGATCTCGTAGCTGTTCCGAAAATACGTTGGCTCTATCTCCATAGACACACTAAAAAAATCAATCAAAACTCGTGTTACTTTGCATATTCATCTGAACATTTCTCATTCAATACGGTAATGCATATAGACAGATTATTTTAGTAAGTTTGTCAATTTCTCATCTTTCTAGATAAATGTGACTAATCATGAGAGTTATGCCATATGATAATTTATCCCGGCAAGAGAGAAAGTAATAACAGCTAATGTTCCAAGCAATTATGTTGTACAAGGCAATTCATATGCTGATCAAATAAAAAACCATATAAAAGTCAAGTAAGTGAAATTAACACAAGAAAGACTGGTGTTGTAGGAAATAGCATAACAGATTTGAAGCCTTAAGTGATTGGGGTGAAAAAATCAGACACATACTTGAAAAATGTTTCATGGAAAAGAGTTCCTCCAGAAGGTCAGAGAGACTATTCCAAATGTGGAAAAAATTTCAGACTAAATTCCAATTCGCAAACAAAGAATTATAATGGTGGGAATTCTCAAAGAGAATCAAGTAAAGGTTCTCTAAAGAAATTTCAAAGTAATCAATAACAATTAAATGGAAAGTCTACAGGAACTGTAATTCAGACAAGGAATAATGAGGAAGATGTGGATAGTACAAACAGAAGCATGCAGGAGGTGAACATCGGAATCTACAACAATGAAGAACAGAAAAAAAATCGTGTACTTCCTCACATATCATCTCAGAAGGATCTTATGTATAATTTGTTACAATTAATGGTGAAACTTATGGCGACATTAACTAAAAATTCTGACTTAGTATTTCTTTTATGCTTAATAACAGAATGTTAACAAATAAATGGCCAGGTGCAGAAAGTTTTTGAGGATTTGGAAATTTTTGGAGAGACACCTTAGGGTGTGGAAGAAACACTAATGGAAAACATTGGAATGTACACTGGAATGTAACATCACCGAAAGCAAGAAAGCAAAATCTGGTGAAATTAATAGATAAATATAGACCTGAACTTTTATATTTATCG
This sequence comes from Lepisma saccharinum, assembly GCF_977018435.1. Classification (NCBI taxonomy): domain Eukaryota; kingdom Metazoa; phylum Arthropoda; class Insecta; order Zygentoma; family Lepismatidae; genus Lepisma; species Lepisma saccharinum. The sequence goes on from NC_139242.1 coordinate 68,987,582, forward strand.
GAAATCTCTGTGAACCCATCAAACATTTTAAAGTAAATCATTATCACAAAATTTATGAAAAGATTAAAGATGATAGTATAAAGGAGTTGCAATTATGATTCATGAAAGCATCCCATTTGAACCTATATCTTTTGATTATACATTGTCTATATAGACACATACAAAATTGAAGTCGTACGAATTAAAATTGCTTTTATGAATCAAAAAGTTAGTATCTATATATATACCTACAGGTGAAGTCACAGAAATTAACGACCAATACATTATCACAAATGTTTCAATGCATAGAAAAGCCTTTTATTATTGCAGGAGATTTCAGGATGAAGATAAGTTGGGGAAAGTGTTAGTAGAATGTATGGATTTGTACAACTTTACTGTAATTAATGACGGGTCTGATATGTATATAGGAATATTAGGTACTTGGCCAACAGCTATAGATTTAACGTTAATGTCAGATGATATATGTGGTCAATTACAGTGGGAACCAGACAGTGATCATTATCCATGTTTCTTTTATACTGATTCTAATTCAGTGAGATCTTTCACTATTCCTCTCAGAAAATGGAAAGTTAACGAAGCTGATTGCAATAAATATTCTAAATTACTTACAATCTTATTTAAAAATACAGATTTAAATAATATTGATAAGAGTACATATGATTATTTTGTAGATTCTGTTAGTATTGTTATGGACAGATCATGTACAAGAGCAAAAGAGGAAGTTGTAAAAAATTATCCAATAGTACACTGGTGGAATAAAGATTGCCAAAATATTAAAATACAGTGAATGGAAGCTACAAAAGTTTATAAAACAGGAAACTTGTAATTATAAAAAGCAACAGCGAAGGTCAAGAAAAGTTATATCAGTGCAAAAAGACAACTGTGGGCAAAGTATTGAGAAGACATAAATAACAAAGAGTGTATTAGTACCAAGTACAGTGTGGGCTAAATTTAAATCAATCCGCAAACCACATACCCCTCGATTAATACCACTTAAAGAAACCTGAAAAGATGAATTTATTATGAAGGTAACATGTAATAATAAACACGAACCTGAGCCATTTGGATTTATACAATATGCAGATGATTTATGTATATATGAGTGTCAAGCGAGTAGATAAAATTTCTTGAGAATAGGTCTATGAATATATCATCAGAAAAATCAAACCTGATTATATTTAGTAAAAAAGGAGCTCCGAAAAATGTGAACCAATACACAAAAAAGTTACACATTCCCATAGAAAATACAGTAAAATATTTAGGCATTATATTTGATAATAAATTAACATGGAAAACTCATGTAAAAATGTTAGTGAAAAAGGCAGAAGTAATTTACAATTTCGTTCTATGGCTACAACAAAATGGGGAAGTCATCCAAGTACCATGATGAATTTTTTCCAAAAACTATTACAAACCAACAATAGAATACGGGATTATATATAGTCTTTAATACAGTTTCGGAACGTGTATTTCAAACTTTGGAAGTAATGCAGTTGCCCCTCGCCCCACCCCCAGGGGGTGGGGAATCATGTGTGATATCATTGAATAGCTTTCTTTCACTTATTAAACACGTATTTTTTCGTTTTTCCAATTCGATGTGTATTTCTCACGATGTGACCGTTCCGGGACTTTTGGACCACCCGGTATATCATATTTGAGTGTAATAGATACACACAAGGAAGAGAGAAATTCTATAAAACTCTTGTAAACTGTGAAATTCCTCTTCCTCAGTGTTCGGAATCTTTGATTTGTGAACCTAACCTTACAGTTGGATATATATTATCTTTGTTTAGAAAATGTTGGTTAACTATTTAGTAGAAAAAACCTTTATTGATAGTGTCTTTTAATAATAATGTACTAAAAAATGTAAGTTTATGTACAGTACATCCACATCAAGGAAAAACAATTATAAAAAGCTGGACCGAACCTGTTTTTAACCGGAGGCAATTTTGCCATCCTGATTATAGCAGACCCAGAAATACCGTATTTCACTGCATAATCATTGTGCCCTCTTTTTTGGCCATTTTTTAAAAAACCTTTCATCACGTAATTGTAGCATCAGATAATGAAACCAAAGCCTGTACATCGCAACACTTGAGAATATGTACCACAATGTAATAATACCTATAATGTACAAACAATAACTCAGACTGGAAAAATATTTGCTAAACTGTCATGAAGAAATGATGTGCATTGATTTGGTCTATCCAATTTTAACATACATTCACAAGTATACCGTGAATCCTTTCCATGCACCAAAGACAGTTTCGGGATTCCCACGTGAGCCTGAAATGTATTTTCCCCTGAGATTTCCCTCAGTTTTCCAGAATCGTCAATTCTTTCCAGAGTAGCGAAGTCTAAATTTCTCCTTGTAGCTTAGTTTTACAATTCTTGAAGCTTTCCTGGGAATATCAACCACATGATTTCCGAACAGGCTTCTAAGCTTTAGAGAGCTAACGTCACTCATCTTCAGGTGTGCCAATAAATTGCAGTCTCCCCTTTTCCTGCGGTAAAGCCTACATTGAACAAATAGGGAAGAGAATCCAACAACGTTGCAAAAGAACATGCCAGCTACATCAAGAATTTTCATCCCAAAAAATTATGGTTCCAGGAGGGATGGAATGCACTTCAATTCCTGAAGATGAGAGCGACATTAGCTCTGCAAGGCTTATTCGGAAATCATCTGGTTCATTCCCAAGAACATCTCTTCACCTTACTATTATATGATTTGATTATTGTTATTTAGCATCGCCTTTCTGCTAATGACGACGATGAAATTAATAAATGGGCACTCACAAAGATGTTCAGGCCATGATTATTAGAGCATCAGTAATATTAGTGTAATCTCCCGCAATTTTATTATTGTTCTCATCATACAATTCGAATGTCAAGGTTAAATACACAGTTCTTTATGAAAGACTAAACCAACTTATTACACACACTAATTGAGGAGGTGAAAGAATCATTCACGTTCTGTAAGAATCATTTGCAATTTTTTATTGGCCCCATTGATTTTTGGTTATCTGAATCAGTATTGGAAAAAGTGTCATATCAGTTCACTTTCTGATGATAACAACAAAAATTAACGCAAGAATAACATGGCATGCCTGTGTGAATATGACTAAGGTTGCAGAAATTTGTGACTAATTGTTATCATCAACAGGAAGGAGGACATTCTAGTCCTTCAGATGTACTTCATTGCGACTCATTCCCTGAGAATTTTACTTTTAGATGTTTAGAAACCCAGAATTTACCTATTAAGTACTGGTAATACTGGCACATTTTTTTAAAATGAAGCTTGACGTAATACTTAAAAAAACACAAATTCAACGGCAATTATGTGGTGAAATATGGTAGCATTCGTTGTGACTAAACTCACCCTTGCTCTATATCCTGACTTGAAGCCAGGCAGCCTGCCTGCACTGAACATGGTTGAGAGCCCTGGCATTCGTGATGTTAGGGGTGAGCACTGCAAACCAGGACACTGATTCAGAATGTTGTCTGCAGAAACATGGAGAGAAGTTCCATCGACCAGAGAACTGCTAGTTCATATTTGCTCCTGCAATGGTACAAAAAATATACATTATTCAAGGTTGTAGAATTTACCCTAAAACGGTAACAACTTGTACCCACACTTCTGTTCAGCTGAACTATGATGCCAGGTGTTCCAGTTTCCAATCTTGGCATTGGTATTCCGTGCGTTCATCCCTCATCCTCATTGTCGCAATTTGCCAGCAGTGGCAGAAAAATGATGCAAAAAAAAGTCCAGAAATCATTAATCTGACAACTCAGTTTCCCTTTACAGACCAATGTTTAAATTGATTGATTTACTTTATTTTACTTCGCATTTTACTTTTGGCTAATTTGCGAAGTTGGGGATGAGTGATGACATGATGAAATTGATGAATGGACCCTCACAAATGCCCAGGCTGGGATTCGAACCCGGGACCCCTGGCATCGTAGTGTGATGTGCTAACCACTCTGCCATGGGGGTTGGCCAGACCAATGGTTAAGTCACAAAATAAACCTATATTGTAATAGAGAAGAAAATAGATAATTTTTTTGAAATGCCAGACTGGTTAGTGGTTCATCTGGAGGAAATCTCATCATGTCTGAACAGAGGCATATTTACAAATACTTTAAACTAAACAAATTCTTTTTACATTAAACCATAGTGATGTAATAAGTAATCTGATACTATGACAAATGTGCTTAGCTAAGCTGATTTTTTGTCTGATGCAGAATTTTCCTTAATTTAGCTAGGCTGATCAAGGATAGCAACAGGAAATGTTAAAAGTCTGTCATAAAGAGCACAATTGAAAGTATTATTTCACTCCTGCCATTCAAATATCTGTCTGCAACTCTTTGATGGCAAGGATTCATACACAACATCTTGCCATGACCATGAATATAAAAAAAAACTCCCTCTGCCTTCTGAACAAAGTTTATGTTACATAAACTCTCAGCACCATCTATGCAAGCTTAAAATGTATTCCATGAAAGATGATCTTTCAATTGCTAAGTTTTCCTTGCAGATTGAAAGAGGTAGTTTAAGAGGAATGTGAGGATGCATATAGATTATAGCTGAGCCGATACCAAAGATTTTGAGTGGTTACAGCAGCCATGAGAAACAACTCATTTCTAAAGATTTGTCATTTTCAAAGGTTCATTCACCCTTCCTTGAGGCAGGTCCCGCACAAGAATTCCATTGCATTTCCGAAGATGATATACCCTCCTGGGAAGCTGATGACAAGATCAAAGGCAGGGCTAAAGTGAAAGCGCTGAGCCCAAACGTGACACTGAAGGCATGTAACTGCCTGGGCAATGCTATGTGGAAATAAAAGAAAATATTCATTGCCAATTCTTGTTTGCAAACTCGTGGGTTAAAAACGTGACATTTTCGAAACAACATTATTATAATGTTCCGGAGTTCCTGGAAAACAGATAAATGTCGCTGTGGGAGGGAGGGTTGTCAATTTTCTTCTTGTGCTCTTCCCTTCTGTGTGACTGCTGCCCGATGCTGACTTGTTTTTCTTGCAAATGACAGAGAATAATGGACAGCAGGGCATATACAGAGCTACACCCACTCAATAAAGGTGATTCTATTCTATCTGTATTTGTGTATATTTTTACATCGTTTTCCTCCCTCCCCAGGTTAATCCAAACCATAAGAATGATGTTTATATTTGTATTTATTTTGCATTCCTTGTGCAAGCTGTACGGACTACATAAATTTTATTTTACAGGCTATAACTTTCTCTCCCCTTAAGGACATGTATAATGAAATTGAAGATCATGAAATGAAGCAGTAACACATAATAATCCACCGATTTTTTTGGTGTATCTTCAAAATTTCAAAAACTTCCTTTTTTCATCCTCTGGGGGTAGAAAGAAGTTCACATAAAATGTCACAGGACATTTTGAGTGTTATATTGCTATATGAGAATAATTTGGGAGTATTTGATATCATTAATAGAATGTGATGTGATGTGGTGAGTTTGGTGACTCGGTAACTAGCCTACTGGAATTATACAAGTATCGGTATCGGCTCAGCCGTAATATAAATCCTTCGAAATCATGCAGGATGATTTTGTAGTTGACACAGTAAGTTTGTTAAAGTGTATTTTTTATTTTATTGTTTTAATCCTTTTAAGATTTAATAGGTCACTACACTTTAGCTAAACACCACACTTAGAATCCCTCTTAACAAAGTTAAAAAGTAATAATAAGAAGGAAAGCTGAACAGAAATTGACCCTTGGATAGGAGCAGCAGGGGGTGAGCTATTACATATTACCTGCTGTGTACTGACTGCTGGTAAAGAAATATATATATATATAAAAAATAATAGCATAAATAACACAAAATTATACTTATTTTAGTAATATATGTATTAATCCTAGCCAAACACAACCCCAAATTGCAATAAGAAAGTGGTAAATACCGATAGTCCACTTACTGTAGTAGGTTTCTATTGGCACTGACTAGTTCAAACAATGACCCCTTTCCCTAAAGTATTAAGTCCTGGGTTCGATACCTGCTTGAGGCACATAGTGGTTCAGATCCCACTTTAAACTGTAGGTCCAGTCCCGATTAGACTTTCTGTGCAAAAAAGTGGACTTAAAAAAAAACCTTTTCTACTGTAACTGATGGTAACACAATGTATATCAAACTGAAGTATAGTTTGGCCACAGCAAATTCAAACTTTTTTCTTTGTTCAAAAATTAGTACACTACTACTACAAAATAATTTGAAAGACTCAAGATGCTGCTGTAAAAAGAACTACTTTCTAATAAAGAGACTTAGGGGTCATTTTAAGGAAGATTTACATTAATAGCATTAGTTGTGAGCATACATACATACACTGCACATGGTAGAGGGACTTTGCAATCAAATTTTTGTCATTTTAAGTCTCGTTTCTGCCACTTTTGGATAATCATGACAATGAGTGAAGGGACACTCACAAACAGTTTCAGATCCCACATTAACTGTAGGTCCAGTCCTGATTAGCCTTCCTGTGCATAAAGTGGATTTAAACAAACACAGGAAGTCCCGAAAAAATTCCCCAAGTCAATAAAAATGACTTGTTTTTGACACGAAATAAATAATTCACTTCCTCCAACAAGCTGGACACAATCTGCTATTATACAGAGGCATTATATACATCCTTTTTATAGCAGGTTCTGTCCAGCAATAGCTGCTCACCCTTGCTCCATACTGAAGCAATTAACTGGACATCCTTGTTCAAAGCCAGCAATGAACATGACAGAAGGACTTTGCAATCACGATGTTGGGATCAGCACTGTGGAAATATGGAGAGGAGTTCCAATACCTGTAGTTCACCTTTGCTCCTACAAGAGTAAAAAAAAAAATATTTTTTCTACTGTTTCTACCTGTAATAATTAGAGATGTGAGATTGATTATTCTATCTCTGCTAGACTAGCTACTCCTCAGTGCACGTCACTGCTTTCACGGGTCCATAAAAATGCCGCGAGACTCTTTCTCAGAGTCTAATTATCCTAGAAATTATGCAAAATTAAAACTTCCTTTACATTTTGCACCAGTTTTGCATAAAAACTGGATTTGTAGCTATATGACATCTATTGCAATTCTGATGTAATTCTTGAATATTCTAAAGCAAATTTTTTGGTACATTGATGCATATAATTGGAGAAATGACTAATATTGATCAATATTTTGAATAACTTTCATTCATTACAATTTTCAAGTATTGGTAGTTCAAAGTGGTATTGGCTCAGCCATAATTATGTTTCATATTATATCCAAGGAAACTATAATAAGTTTAAAGCTAGTTGTAACAATAAGGATGAGATGTGGGATGGAATAAAAAGCTGCTTACAGAAGGCAGTGGATGAAACAATAGGCTACAGGGAAAGGAAAAGTGCAAAGAAATCATGGATTACTGAAAGTATGCTGGAAAAAATGGAGGAACGGAGAAAATGGAAGAATGTAAATACAGAAGAGGGAAGACATAATTACAAGATACTGAATAACCAGCTAAGAAGAGAAACTGACAGGGCAAAAGAACAATGGATGAAACAAAAATGTGAAGAAATTGAAGAACTGGAAAAAAGAGGAAGGTATGACTTGATGTATCGTGAAGTAAACTGCTTGGGCTTCCAAAAGAAGAAATGGAAAACAATGTGGATGATAGAAGACGAGGAAAGATGTGAAATCACAGACAAAAAAGGAATATCGAATGTGTGGGGAAAGTACGTTGAAGAGCTCTACCAGAAAGAGAATCACCCAGACAGTCTGAATGTAGAAAATGAAGACGACGTGCCTGATGATGAGAAAGGATACTATATCCTGAATGAAGAATTTGAGCAAGCACTCAAAGAAATGAGGAATGGGAAAGCAATGGGCACTGATGAAATTCCTGTTGAACTTATCAAATGCCTGGGAGATGGAAAAAGAGAAATACTGCATTTATGCAATGAAATCTATGAGAAAGGGGATTGGCCACAAGATTTCACGGAGACTGTTTTGGTACCTCTGCAGAAGAAAAGCAATGCCAGAAAATGTTCTGAGTACAGGACAATCAGCTTGATATCTCACTCGGCAAAAATTCTTCTAAAATTTTGAACAGACGCCTATACTCGAAGGTCAGTGGCGAGTTAGAGGAAGAACAGTTTGGTTTCAGGAAAGGAAGAGGTACAAGGGATGCAATTGGTTTACTGAGGACCATTGGGGAAAGATATTTAGAGAAAGGAAAGGATGTGTTTGTAGTATTTGTAGACCTGGAGAAAGCCTTTGATAGAGTGAATTGGGTTAAACTTTTAGAAATTCTGAAGAAAATTGGTGTAGATTGGAAAGAGAGAAGACTTCTAAGCAACTTATACATGAATCAACGAGAAAGTGAGAACAGGAGACGAAATGACAGAAGGCTGTGAAATTGGAAGAGGAGTACGACAAGGATGCTGCCTATCGCCTACTTTGTTTAATATCTATTTAGAAGATATAGTGAAAACTTGTTTCCAGGGCACAGGAGGTGTCAAATTGGGAGGAAGAAGAATAAACTGCATAAGATTTGCTGATGACATGGCATTATTCGCTGAGGATGAAATAACCATAAATAGTATGTTAGAAGAGTTAAACAGCAGCTGTGAGCAGTATGGAATGAAGATTAATGTAAAGAAGACAAAGGCAATGGTTATAGGACGGAAACCAAGGAATATTAATGTGAGAGCAAACAGTGAAAGAATCCAGCAAGTGGATAGCTTCAAGTACCTCGGATGCACTATAAGCAGTGAGATGAGCTGCAACCAAGAAGTGAAAATGAGAATCGCAATAGCAAAAGAAGCTTTCAATAGAAGAAAAAATGTTTTTTGTGGATCCATGGACATAGGTCTAAGGAAGAGATTAGTGAAATGTTTTGTGTGGAGTGTAGCACTATATGGTGCAGAAACCTGGATGTTGAGAAGAAATGAAGAGAAACGACTCGAAGCTTTTGAAATGTGGACATGGCGAAAAATGGAGCGTGTAAAATGGACAGACAAGGTAAGAAACGAAGCCGTACTGAAAAGAGTTGGTGAAAAAAGATCTATACTGGAGACCATCAAGAAGAGGAAAAGAAACTGGTTAGGACACTGTCTAAGAAGAAACTGCCTGCTAAGAGATGCCTTGGAGGGAATGGTTGAAGGAAGAAAAGTCCGTGGAAGAAAGAGATATCAGCTTATGGATGATATTAAATTAACTGGGTCGTATGCTATTACGAAGCGTAAGGCAGAGAACAGGGAAAGCTGGAGATTGCAGTGAAAAACCTGCCAATTAGGCAGAAAACAATGAATGAATGAATGAATGAATGAATGAATTATATCACATTATGTTAATTTCTGAATATTTGTTTGACATTCCACGTAATGCAAGTGAGAAAAAAATGAATTTTGCTACAGAGAGAGTTGGCAAATAAGATTACAACGTATTTCAAAATCGAAAATATTGGAATCCTATACTTACAACATCCTAAACTTCTCATAGTCTGTAAAACGTTTGTTACTGGTTCGGTATAATTTCAAAGACTTTGGGTGTTCAGAATTTCATAAGTATAGTACATTCGGTTTAACTTGAGCTCTGGCCTTCAACTACGCAGAAGCCTGTCGCTCAGCGCGAGGATGGGAGACTTCCGGAGAGACAGAGTTGCCAACCGTTTTAACAATTACCCATATCCATAATCTGACTTTAGAGCTTGTTGATAATGGTGTGCGGGACTTATTGGTGTCTGGATTTACGCAAATATCCAAATGCGACAGTTTGAGAAAGTGATAGTTCAAGGAAAAGAATGACACAGGATTCTTTTTGTCGGTGAAACCCCCATTTATTTAGTCCCCTTGGCAAATGAGGCATCCTCCCTCCCCCCGCTCTTCCTCTCGCATGGGCAGATCGTTCTACTGCTAGGACGGTGATTGATTGTTGACCTGTGTTGTTTAGGGTGTTTCTATTCAACGGAAGCTGAGGTGAAAACTGAAAAGATGATTGAAGGAAGCAAAGTGATACACAGAGCAGGGAAATTTTCTCAACGTGTGACATATCTCATGTATTGTAAATGCGAATTGGCATTGTTACATATTGCAAATAATTTCTCATACCATCGTTAGTTCCAGATTTGGCCACAGCCACCGAGTATTTACTATCTGGACATGTAGTGCACATGTAAGCATGCACTTGCATGTGTGTGTTTGTGGGGCTTTAGACATATGAGATATACTCACTATTTCATAGCTGGCATTATTAACCAATACTGAGAATTGTTTTTATGCAGACAATCTCTGTATAGATGGATGAGCAATTTGAATAATGTTGTAGGAGAATTACTGCTTTGTGATTTTATTAAAAATTATAAAGGTAAAGTATGGACTAGAGATTGGCTCATGGTAATCAATGCATACCAAACAAGCTTTTTAATTAACTCGGATATGCATGTTCATACATGAGATTCGCATGACTCATTCATAAATTTTTAAAAAAATCAAACATTTAATTTAATACACTTGTAATAATAAGGATTTTCATTTTCGGCTAATCATATTTGCCACGTACATCTCATCGCTTTGCATAAATACCTAAATATTAATGAACTGAACACAAATGCACTGCACGTCATCTCTTTCTTTTTTTATCGAGAAACTAATAAAAACAAACAGCCAAAACTCGGAAACCACAAACAAAAAACTCCCTTTGCAAACTCACAGATTATCTTCACATGGCCAAACTTTGCTCTGATTGGCCGTTCCACAGAATCCAGTCGAGGAAAGCCAGTAGCAATTAGAACATGTCCTATTCTCCCAAACCAGTCAAGCAGTCAGCCAGGCAGCCATCACATCCGGGCAGGTAGCCAGTTCAGCGCTAACAAACTAGATATCCAGTATTGTGTGATTCGGCCTTTATCTTGGTTTTGAAGAATATTTGGAAAAATATTTTTGCACTAGATTTGTGAACGTGAACTCTTTCATTCATGTAATCCTTATTTAGTATGCAACGTTTTTGTTAAAATTATTCTACAATATATAAAATGATGAAATGGTAAATGAGAACACGGGCAACTTTTTTGCAACACATCGATCAGAAAGTTTCAGAAACATGGATTTTCTCAATACATTTGCACGTGTACTTCATCCACTTTTAAAAGTAGCGCGTTTTCAGTTATGTCAGTAATCATTACAAAAAAAATAGGAATACCTCAATACCATCATGCCTAACTGCATGCGAAGATCGAGTACCAGGCAGGGATGGAAATTTGCGGTAATTATCATATCCTAAGACATAATATTTCAGTTTTCTTGTATTAAGCACAGTTTAATGGAATTATAAGTAATAAAATAATCCATAATAGAGGCCTCTCAGCTTCCTCTTACTCTTATCTCATATGAGTCACTGTGGACTGGTTGACAGATTTGAAAACCTGCCCCCCCCCCACTCCAAAATAAGATCCAACGTCCCTGTCCATACTGATGACTACTGTAGGCAAAACACAACTGTCATAAAATAAAAGTCAGAAAATGGGACAAATGCATAATTTCAAAATACATGAATGGGATGCATCCCACTAAGCCTACTTCCATGTCTCGAAAACAAATTTTATGTAGCATAAAACATCAAAATCTATTGAATAACAAAAAAAATCAACACACTTTCTATGAGGGTGCATTCAGTCACCGGAACAAATGAAATCAAATCAATAATAAAAACATCAGATGAAAAGTAAATTACTAACGTGATGAAGTTTGTTGTCACCACTGCAATTTTCCATGATCTTTCGTGCAACTTCCAGTAGATTTGTGGTCACCGTCATCAACCCTCCATGTTATGAAGAAGTCTGGAAGAATAATACAAGGCATATTAATATAAATTGCAAGGCAACCGCAGGGTTGATACAATTTTTTTATTATGAAATTCCCTGACATTTCCAGGTTTTCCAGCCCATGTTTATCATCATAATTTTTGCTTTTGAACCTTGTGTTTTTGAATTAAATATATAATCCGTTAATTATTATGAATATTCACTTTCACAAACTTCTTCTTAACAAATTTCATTCTACACACACAGAAGAACACGTGACAATTCGAAAAGTAAAGTGTAAAATTACAATTGGCATCAAATGTATTGGGTGCTACAATCATGTGCATCTAGCCTTCAGGCTAAGGTAACAGAGGCATTATTTCACTATAACAGATCTCCACAATATAAAAACAACAGAAAAAGTGCATAAACCATACACAATTTTTCATTTTCTAGCAGATTTATAGTGTCGTAGAAAATACTGCTTTCTTGCTTACGTTTATAAGTACACAGCTTCTGGAGAAATTTTTGTTGCATATAGGAATTCCATAGGAAATGCCAACAAGACTAAGATCTATAAAATAATAGATGATAACCTCATCTTCACCAACCTTTCTGATAATTATGATCATTGTCAATGTACTTTAGTTATCAATCAGATATCTGGACTGCAAGTTTTACTTTGATATTCTTTCTAATATCCAGTATTATAGAAGTGTAAATTTAGTACAGAAATTAGAAGGAATCATAATTTTGCACAAGACTGAGAACCATAAGAACACAAGAACCGAATCCAGAAGTGGAAGTGAACAATTTGTTCATTTTGCAACTTTTTATCTTGGAGATTCCAAAATGCACGTAAATTCCAGACGATATGCACAATTCCCTGTATTCCAGACATGTAGCAACCATGCTCCTTTTAGCAAAATTTCATGTTAGACACAACTTGCTTGGTGTAAATAAACATTTTTATGCATCTATTTAGAAATTGATTCCATTGATCACGTTCTTTACAGATTTTGACAAATTGGTAAGACTTTACTTTGGCATCTAGTGAAATGATGTTAACTTGGGTGAGAATGGCAGTCTTAAGTTAATATTTTTTGTTTCAATATTACATTAACCCATCATGAATTGTAAATTTGTCAGACACATTAATACCCACACGAATTTTACTTTCTGTTTCACTGGTGCATACTTCTTAGGTATTCCAAACTCTACTAATATATTATATAATTTATCTCTTTTGACCGAATCGTATGCTTTTTTGAAATCAATGAATAGCTGAAGGACATTTTGATTATATTCCCACTTTTTTTCAAGTGTCTGTCTGATGTGAAAAATTTGATCTGTTACTTTTAAATCCACATTGATAATCACCTATAATTTCATTAGCATATGGGGTAAGTCTTGTTAAAAGAATGTTAGATAATATTTTATATGTTGTTGAGAGTAGAGAAATTCCACGGTAATTATTGCAGTTCATTTTATCACCTTTTTTAAACACAGGAACAATTATGGATTCTTTCCACTGTTGAGGGATTTCTTCTATATTCCATATTAAACAAATTAATTTATGAATTTGACATATTAATGAATTTCCACCATATTTAATTAACTCAGCTGGTATTAAATCAATGCCAGGTGCTTTGTTATTCTTTAGCCTTTTAATAACATCTTTAACTTCAGTCAAGTTAGGTTCTGGGACTAAAGGTTCTGCTGTGTGCACTTCATTTACTTCTGATTTATCTCCTACATGAACATTTAAAAGGTCATTAAAGTAGTTCTTCCATCTATTTAGAATTTCACTTGGGTCAGCTAGAAAATCACTGTCTTTATCTTTTATCAAGTTTAATTTAGGTTGCCACCCCTTTCTAAATTCATTTACACCTTTATATAAATCTCTGATATTTTTGTTTTTGTTTCAATTTCGTTAATTTTGCTTTTCAAGTAATCTCTTTTTTTACTTCTAAACGTGCGGTTAACTTCTCGCTTTATTCTATTATAATTGCTTAGATTTGTATCATCCGAGTTATTTAACCACCTAAGTCTAGCCTGATTTCTTATTTCTATTAGATTATGACATTCATTATCAAACCATGGCTTACTTTTTCTTGGTTTATGGTATCCTATAGTTTCTTTAGCTGCTGATTTTATTGCATTGCGTATGTGCTCCCAATTCTTATTTACGTCTGTTTCATTTATATTTTCATCATCATTTAAATCCTGCAAAACATCAAATCTATTTGACAGTTTAATTTAGTAATCTTTTTTAATTCTTTCATCAGCAAATTTTCCTGTATTAAATTTTATAAGTTTTAGATTTTGTTGCTTATGATTTATCACTGCGAGTCTTTCTCTTAATTTAGCAATTACTAAATAATGGTCACTGGCACAGTCAGCACCTCTATGTGTACGAACGTCAATTATATTAGTATGCCTTCTCTTATCAATGAGAATATGATCTATCTGATTATGAGTTTTACCATCTGGAGAAGACCAGGTATATTTATGGATATCTTTATGTTTAAAAGTGGTACTTTTCACAATTAAATTCTTTGAGGTTGCAAAAGTAATCAATCTTATACCATTATCATTACTTAATTCATGAAGTGAAAATTATATTAAAGAGGAAATAAAAAGTAGGCTTAATTCAGGAAATGCATGTTACTTCTCTCTTCATAAACTTTTGTCTTCTCGTTTAATATCTAAGAAACTAAAAGTTAAAATATACAAAACAGTAATTTTGCCTGTAGTATTATATGGGTGTGAAACTTGGTCCCTTACATTGAAAGAGGAACATAAATTGAGAGTATTTGAAAATAAGATCCTTAGGAAAATATTTGGACCTAAAAGGGATGAGGAGACAGGTGAATGAAGAAGGTTACATAATTTAGAACTACATAATTTGCATTCATGTCCAGATATTATTGGAATAATTAAATCAAGAAGACTTAGGTGGGCAGGCCATGTGGCACGAATGGGAGAGGAAAGAGGAGTTTACAGAATTCTTGTTGGGAAACGTGATGGTAAGAGACCTGTGGGAAGGCCAAGACGAAGATGGAGGGACAAAGTTGAGATGGATTTAAAGGAAATTGGTAGGGATGGAAAAGAGTATATAGATCTTGCTCAAGATAGAAACAGATGGAAGGCCTGTGTTGCTACAGCCATGAACCTTCGGGTTTAAGTTGGCTAGAGAGTTAGAGTTAGTTAGTTAGTTCAATATTACATTGCAACATGAAAACAGTGACTGTGCAAGGAACATGAGTGTGTGGGGGAAGGGGGGCGTAAGGGACAAGCCTCACCTAGTAGGACTATATATCAATACCACACAAAAATTTCATATTTGGGCTGGCTAGGTTTTTTCAGTGGTGCTGGTGACCCTGCATAAAAACATTTTGAGTGGGTTGGGAAGATGGTGTTTTGTATGAACGTTTGCTATTGTTTTTGGATGTGTTGTAAGCGAGTAATTAGCGATTCTATTTGTTGAGATTTGTGTTGTCACAATGTGATTGTTTGACGTCAGCAATCGATCATATCTGCTGGTGTTGCCCTTATCATACAGCTGCAGCTATACCATGCTTTATCCTAGGTGCAACATGCAGCAGAAACAACATATTATCAAGGTGGGTGTGTGTGTAAATTAATTTTACCTTTGAAGAGATTTTCTCGGGCAATCAGCCAGGTGATTTCAGGCTGATTGCCCGAGAAAATCTCAATATTCGCTGCCAGGAAAGCTTCAAGAATTATTTAATTTTACCTTCGGTTAGTGTCTAGTTTACGTCCTTCTTGCCCGTTTACAAAACCATGTTAGCAGACAGACGGCGCTCCAGCATCCATAGGGTAAGTAAGTTTTTCTTTTTACACTTTCTGTCACTAACCATTCACGGGAACGAGGTATGCCTATGAGGTTAGGTTAGGTTCCATTAGCACTCATTTCACCCCTAAATATGTGCTTCATCATCGAAAAATGTCCTCAGTACGTTCAATCACGCATATCCGGACAACATCGTTTTTTCTCGATTTCGCCTTGGGATTTACATTGTTGAATTCCTTATAAAATAACCTTTCCAACGATATATGACACGTATTCCTTAGGAAAAGGACGTAAACTAGAGTCTTACCTTACCTTCTAAAGTTAGAAGTTTTAGGATTGATGGTTATAGTAATTTTACGTTATTTTTTAATGTGCACATGTTTTTCCCTATGTGTGTAGCAAAATCTGCTTGAAAACAATTGATGATTTTCCGTTCTTATTAGGCTATGGGTGTTAAGTTTCATGATGACAGCAATTATATGTTAGTCGGTGAATAGAATAGAATAGAATACTTTATTAGTCATTAGACAACATGATTGCAATAGACTTCGTCATAATAAAATAAATACTAATATAAAAAATTACAAAGAAAAGAAAATTAAAAATACATATTAAAATATTACACATACAACAATACAGTTTGCAAATTACACTACATGTTTTATTACAGCGAAAGCAATTGGAAAATAGTACTCTATTTTGATTACAATACAAGCATGATACAAGTCATGTACAAAAACCCAATTTACAGCTCTGTGATGCATTATGAGTAGACATTTACATTTTACAGGCCCTGACGGAAGTGTTCTTCAAATTCCGTGACACTATATATACAATATCGTACTAATATATTATTAATGTGTTTAGCAAACTGCTTGTTTTCTAAATTACGTATAGAAGCTGGTAGCAAATTGAATACTCTCATTCCATTATGTTTAAAATTTTGTTGAGTCTTGCATAGTCTAGCGTATGGCATTTCTATATTCAGATTGTGCCTTGCATTATAGTCATGTACATTAGAACGCAACCTAAAACTGGGGAGGTTTTCCTTTATGTACATTAAACTATGATAAATATTTATAGAGGGCACTGTCATAATACGGTATTCCTTAAAGAATTCCCTACATGACTCCATATCCTGTACTCCTTTAATACAACGTATAGCCTTCTTTTGCCATTTAAAGACTTCCTTTGCACCTGTAGAGTTTCCCCATAGTAAATTTCCATACAGTAAGTGTGAATGGAAAAGAGCGTAGTACACAGAGACCATCATTTCTTCACTTACAGACCTTTTTAATTTCCGCAATAGATATAAGACACGGGCAAGTTTCTTACATAGTTCCTGGGTATGAATTGACCAGCTTAATTTTGTATCTAAATATATGCCAAGCAATTTTACATAATCCTGATTATTTAAGGTGCATGGTGGGTTATTTAAGTAGAAAAAGTGAGTTTCTGTTTTTGTCGTATTTAACACCAAGCTATTTGTTTTAAACCATAAAGAGGAAGCATTTAACATTTCTTTATTTTTGATACTAAGGTTAAGAATACTATGATCATTTGTAATAAAGGTAGTGTCATCAGCATAGATAGCTGTTTTATACGGTAGGCAATTAGGTAGGCCATTCATATAAACTAAAAACAAAAATGGACCTAATACTGATCCTTGGGGGACACCAGACAAAACGTCTAGCTCATCAGATTTCTTATTATTAAATTTTACTATCTGTCGTCGATTAGTGAGATAAGACTTAAGAAGGGATAGTTCAATACCCTTTATTCCATAATATTGTAGTTTTTTAAGCAAGATTTCATGCGCAACTGTATCAAAGGCAGTGACGTGCGGTGACGTCGATACTTGGGGTAGCAGTCAGTGGCGTGCTCAAGGGGGGTGTGGGTCACACCCCTCCTCCCTTTAGGGCCAGTATTCCTACAAAAAAGAAGAATGTCAATAACAGGAAAAGATTGCAAAATTATGAATGAGTACTAGAAAAAAGTACACGTAACCCCCACCCACATTCGAAAATAAAAATCTATTTGATTTGACTCTAAGCCAGAGATCCTGGGTTCGAATCTCGGATTGGCCATTTGTGTTCTTTGTGTGTGTCCCTTCATCAATTTTGTCGTACCAAAGGTGGCGGAAAAGCGAAGTAAAATAAACCAAATTGAGCAATCAATCAATGATTTGATTTCATTTTTGTTACTTAGCGTCGCTTTTTTGTCACATTTGGTTAATTGCGAAGATACGATGAAATTGATGAAGGGACGAGCACAGGGAACGCCCATGCCTGGGTCGGGGTTCGAACCCGAAAATCGTGGTGTCGTAGCGCGCTGTGATAACCACTCCCCCACGCTTGGTTGACTTGGTGACAGGTAACAAAACACAACACACTTTTTTGTAGTTTCTTCAATGATATTCATTTGACTTTTTGAGTTCTGAGATACATTTTTTATTCCAAATTATTTCATTATTCACTGCAACACATAGGACAAGAATGCGCACTCATCACGGGTTCGAATCCTGGCCTGGATTGTTCATATAAGGTCCCTTAACCAATTTCATCATATTATCACTCAATCCTCATTTTCGCGATAACCAAAAGTGGCAGAAAAGCGAAGTAAAATAAACCAAACCAACAACAATATGAAGACGCGTTCTCTTGCCCAAATAAATACATCCGTATTTATGACTGTTAGAGACCAAGAGTAGTATATTTAAATAAAACACTACTAAAACGAGAGTCAGAGAGAGCCTGAGCACATATTTGTAATTTAATCATTATATATTCCATATTTGAAAAAGAAAAAAAGAAAGAAAGCATAACATTATTGTCTGCACATAACACGTTCCCATTTCATAAATAATAAAACTACATCCCATATTATACATCCGCACATATTGTACAACGTGTAAAAGGTTGTGTAAATACAGAGAACATAAGTACTGCAGAAAATTTTACCCTGTGTTCTTTAGAGGATTTACAAAAAAATTATGAGAAACCAATCCCCTATCTGTCCTATAGGAGATAGACTGGGGGACCCGAAAGCCTGGGCTTTCAACCATTGCAGCGGGGGGCGAGGGGCCAAGAGAGGTAGAGGTAGAAATCTTCCTTTTCCTTGGGCCGGCCGTTTCTACCTGGAAACTGGCCTGGCTGAAGAAGAGCGAGCTAGGGTATCCAGCCAGCTTTGCCCGCGGATCACACCGATGGACGAGAAGCGCGTGGAAAAGAAAGTGTTGCGTATGAGCTGTGGTGGCTTTAACAAGACAATAAATATTGTGATTTGAATATAATTCGAGATGTGAGATTGATTGATCTATCTCTGCTAGACTAGCTACTCCTTAGTGCACGTCACTGATCAAAGGCCTTACTTAAATCTATCAAAGTTGTACATGTATATGAGCCAGACTCGAAACCATTAATTATCTCATTTACGACAGTCTCTACCGCATTAATAGTAGATAACCCCGATCTGAATCCAAAGTGGGCTACATTAATAAGTGAATTCTGTTCAAAATAAGGGGTCAATTGTTTTTTTACACAGTACTCTATAATTTTAGAAAACACTGGAACAAGGGATATAGGTCGGTAGTTACCAGGGTTATCTCTGTCACCCTTTTTGTGGATAGGGACTGTTACAGATATTTTTAGGTTATCAGGAAAAATACCATCATTTAATGTCCCATTAATAAGATATGTAATTGGAAGTGCTATTATGTCAATTATATGCTTTATGATAAATGTTGATAGACCGAAAAAATCTTCACTATAGGAGTTTTTCATTTTTGACACAATAATTAAAATTTCATCCGTACGAATCTGTATCCACTTAAAATTTATATGATTAAATTGTGGGAAACTTTGCTTACCAAGATAGCCATTAAGATCATTGTTGACATTTTCTTCATAGTTCACAGGAATTTTGTTTAAATGTTCTTGATTGTTTATAAAGAAACTATTAAACTCATTGGGTGTGATACTTGGTAACTTTGTTTCGTCCATTATCTTTGTTTCCTTTTTGATTATTGACCAGGCAGCTTTGCATTTATTACTTGCCTTAGCTATGTACTCTTCATTAGCTTTTAGCTTAGCTAATTTTATTTCCTTTCTAAATTTTTTTTTAATCTCATTATAGTTCAATTTAGAAGTTTGATCGCCATTTTTGGCATTATCATGTAGTCTGAGCATAATAGCTCTAAGGTTCGCTAATTTAGGAGTGAACCATGTTAGATGTGTTCTCATTTTCTTCTTACCAGTGCTGATAGTTCTGTATTTTATTGGACAGCACTCATTATAAATATCGACAATTGTATGTGTAAATTTGTTCCATGCTTCAGTCAAATTATTACAGGTACTTAACAATTCATAGAAATTAGAGGCGATTGTTTTGATTTTTTCAAATTCTCCTAGCAGAAAGACTAATTATCGTAGAATTTTAGCAATCATTGTCACACAAAATTTGAACCTTCCCTAAAGTAATGAGCACTGTTTGGTTTTCGAAAAATATTTTATGCTGAAAAAAACAACAACTTAAATATTACCTTACACAAGCATGCCACCCAATTTCTCGTACAACTCGACCATTTAACAACCTTTCAAATATACAACCACGTTACAGAACTAATTAATTAATTAATCTTAAAAAAAATGAAGTTTGTACATACCTGTGTATGATAAATTATTACATGAATCGTTTCTTAAAATTAACGGAAACGAATGCATGTTTGTAAACAAGACGGTCTTGTTTGTTTCGTTCAGCGTTGCCAGAGACATGCGCACAGAATCCACGAAAGCTGCTGTGAAATTACACAATTACACACACACTGATTATTTCATACATACGTCGAAAAGGGGAAGGGGGTTCAAGTGCAAGCAATCTTAAAAAAAGAGAAGAAACTAAAAAAAGTTAGAAATCTCATTTTTGCATTATTTGATTGCTTTTTTAAATGCTTCGGGTGTCCGGAGGATTGAGCGTGAGGCGTTTTACTCTATGGACTGGTTCCATTTTTTTCTGTAACACAAAAACTTCGAAATGCATCAGTGGTCTGGAGGGAAATGCTTTTCTTCTCCTATTGAAAAATACGTCGCTTTGAAAAATAACGCCCATTTTCATAAGCGAAGTTGGTGGACTCCTCTGTTTCCATGTATTAACATTGTGTGCTTGCGGAGCCATATCTGTATGTGTGTTTGTCTATTTCTTCTCATTAGGCATCAAAACATCTATGTACCAGAAGTGTTATTACGAGGCTGTTGCACATGTACGGGATGGATAATCCACTCAACAACGTGAGATTCAAACTGTGGGCTGCAAACTGGACCAGACACTTATCTCCATAGGGGTGCCCATCCCCCCAAGGCCAATGGCGCAATATTCCCCAAATCCAGCGCACCCCCTGTCGTCGCCCCTGCCCAAATCTCGTCATGCGTCCCCCTAAATCATGTGGTAATCCACATGAAGTATTTAATTACGATAGCGTGTCAGTAGAGTATTTTTGTACGTCTGAGGCCAACTCTGATTTCTCGACCAAACGACCGCAAAAAGTTGAAAAACTCACTTTCTCCCCCTGCTCCGCGCCTCATTTATTACGCTGACGACGTTTCACGGGGGCAAAAAGGCAGTGATGAGTGAAAGATGAGCTCTCATCTCCTCATCCTTCTCATCTTTCTCATTTTTTTTTATTCTCTCATCTTCCTCTCATCCTCCAAAATGTTTGTAGATCGTGACCTTTGTAAACCTCTCTCTCGAGAACGATGTGGCACACACACATACACACACATACACACACATACACACACACATACAGTTATTTTTCTCTCCACGTTCCGTGCCTTATTTATTACGCTGGCGATGTTTCAGGGTGCAGAAAAGCAGTGATGAGTGAAAGATGAGCTCTCATCTTCTTATTTTTTTATTTTCTTATTTTTGAAGGACCAAATGTTTGTAGATCGTGACGTTTGTAAACCTCTCTCTCGGGGGAAGGATGTGGCACACACATACACACGCGCGTGCGCGTATGCCTTTTATTATTTTATTCTCTTATTCTCTTATTCTCTTATTTTTGAAAGATGAGTGTATTTTATCGTAATTTTCCAAGTCCGGGACCAAATGTTTATATATTGCGACCTACGTAAACCTCTCCTCTCATTTTCTCATCTTCTCATTTTTGAAAAATGAGTGCACCTTATCGTAATTTTCCAAGTCCGGAGCCAAATGTTTATATATATATATTGTGACATTCGTAAACCTCTCCTCTCATCCTCTTATTTTGAAAGATGAGTGTATTTTATCGTAATTTTCTAAGTCCGGGACCAAATGTTTATATATAGTGATCTTCGTAAACCTCTCTTCTTATTCTCTTATTCTCTCATCCTCTCATTCTCTCATTTTCTTATTTTCTCATTCTCTCTACCTTTAGAATATTGTCGTCAACATTAGAGATGAAGTTGGAGTGCTGGAATCAACGGGGCCAAAATGTTTATATATAGTGATCTTCGTAAACCTCTCTCTCGGGGAGGGAACGATGTGCCACACACATACGTGCGCGTGTGCGTATGCTTTTTATTATTTTCCGTATTGTGACGCAAACAAACAAACAAATAATAATTGTTGTTTTTTTTTAGAATACCTGGCCCCTAACCTCGCCAGGATGCGTGGTGCCCAGCCAAAAATGTAAAAGTTTTCTAATGGCTGCGGTTATAGATTACCGCACCTCTGTAGAGTTTCACGTGTTTTATTTTTTTCCCCCAAACTTCCATGAAACCCTACAGAGGACCTCCGTAATGCATGCAACGTGTACTAACGACTCTAGTGTTATTTGATGTTGTGATATTTTTGGATATAGAGTTTTATTGTGAGATATAGATAAAAATAATTATGTTTATTATTAATATTTTTCTTGATGAAGATGGAGAATATGTGCGTGTTACAAATAAAGTTGCATGCTTTTTTCTAGTGTGTGTGTATGTGTTTTTGATGTTTTGACAGCATCTGAAACGATAAAAAAAAATTTTATTGTTAATTTTCACGTGTAAAAAACAACAACAAATTTTTTTTTGTGCAAATTTTCTGATTGTCTCGTGCTATAGTGCAAAAAGATATTGTAGCTGATAACTAATGAAATTAACATTTGTAACTGATCTGAACTAGTGAAATTCGTATTGTGCCATTATAACTGATTGTGCTAGTACTAAAAATTTCTTATTGTGCAAGAAAATAGATGTTAAAAACTTGTTAAAACTGCTCTGTGACCCTCTCGTTCTTCACGTCGTAGGCGAAGGACTTCTCTGCAATCAGGATGACGCTGCATAGGGTATCCTCGGGCAAGGCATCGTGGAACTCGCAGACGACCTTGATGTTGGTTCGATCGTTGACCACAACCTTCTTTCTCTTAGATGTGTTGATGACGGTCATGGGTCTCCGTGCTTTGAACTCGCTGGGCGTGTAGTACATGTCCACACTTCCCTCGGTCACGCGTTTGTAAGCCGAAAACGCTTCGTAAAGTTTGAGATAATTGTTTTTGGTCATGTCGAGGTTGTAATTCTCGCGCGGGAACACTTCGTTCCTGCCATTCTTCAGATAAACGTTCTTGATCTTGCAGTCGTCGAATTTGCTGGAATCTTTTTCCTGATTCTTGTCCCTCCCGGTCTGAAAAAGCACTACGACGAAATCTGGCATGTCGAACTGTATGTTGTTGAACTGCGTCGTCACGTCGAATTCCATGTGACTTCCGGACGCCATCTTCTGCACGCACTGGTAACCGTGAAAGTGAATCGGCACCTGCGGACTTTTCAAGATCTCCGCTTTGTACTTGAGGGCGTAGTTCGTTTCGTATTCCACCACCGGCATTCTCAATTCCATGCTTTGGATGACGCATTTCGCTGCTTCGGGTAAAGTGTTGGCTATCGGCGTGGTGCCGTCCGGACCCAAAGTAGAGTATCGCATCAGTGCGTCGTTGTCGTTGGCCGCTCTTCGAAACGTGACTCTCAGTCCTCCCTTCCACATGATCTCCTTGTAGTCCGAGAAGAAACCAGGCAGCAGACGCATGGGAAAGAGCACCGTGTGACTTCTCGTCGATATTTTGGTCCCGGCTTCGAATCCTCCTGCCTGATAGTACGCTGCGTCTGTTTTGGATAATTTCAATGTTCCCACTGCCGTCGACGTGATGCCTGGATAGTCTATTCTGTCGATGACGGTATTGTGTTTCCTCACCTCTACCTGCGAGAACAGGTGAGGCACGAAGTTGTCCACGAGTATCAAGTTTGCTGCTGCAGGAAACGCGTCTCCGCTTTCTTTCTTCACCACGTCGAATTGAAGGTAGAGGTCCGCTCTGTGAGGATGAATAAACCCGTCGCCTACGTCCACATCGTATTCGATCTCCCTGTTCGCTTCGTTCAGATTGGCAAACGTGCGACGGTTGGGAGGGAAAGATTGCAATTCGTAACTTTCGATTTGCTCCATTTTACATGTATGGTTATTTATTATACGTTGATCTCCACGATGGCAGTAGTTGTTGCACCTGCGAAATCCACCACGTCTCCTTTCTCGTTCGTCACTACCAACTCTATGTCGTCTATGCGGTTGCGACATACTGGAAAATAGATCGGCGAAGAGGGCGTGTAGATGATCGGTTCCATGAATTCGGAACTTGGTTTGAAAGTGGCTATGATTCCCGTCTGCTTGTGACTTCCTAACAATCCGTCCGAGGATTTTGTGATCATACCTTCTGCCACGTTACAGTGTACGTTCAGAGTCTCTATGGCCAAGAATTTAGGAATGTTTGTTGCCGTGTGCTTGATGCCAGCTTCGAGTTTGGTGTTGTTCTCGAAACCTAAAAGTTCTCCTATGGTGCCCAGGTCCACGGTCTCCGTCGCCGACAGGATTTCCACTCTGTGCGTAACCGAATTTTGAGAAAAGTACGTGCCTTTGGGTAACTGAGCTTGCAAAGTGGAAAGATTGTATTGTCCTGGCGTGACGACAATGTGTTCGCTTCCGACGCTAATTTTGTTGTTGTGCTGCGTAACATTAGGTATGAGGTACATGCTGTAGAATGCACGCAGAGCCACGGATTTAGGATAGACAATGTCGTCGTGCAGCGTGAGTTTCAAGATTGAAGATTCGCTCGTGAGATGGAACACGCCCATCCTAGTGATGCTGTTTCAGGTTCCACAGTACTTTCTGGAAATCTTCGACCGTAGGGTTATTTATTTTAGAGAGAAACGCGAGCACGGAGAGGCAGAGATGACCGCAGTTCACGTCTCCGAAATCTTGAATGCGTTCGTCGTTGTAGTATATGGAGGTTTCGTTCGTTTTCAGATAATGAACTAAATTTGTAGGTGGAACACCTCCGAAAGAATCGAAAACGAATGCTTTATCATCGTTTTTGTGGTAACATATCCAATGTGTGCCTGGATTTTCTTGACCGTCCAAGTTGACTACTCCACATTCTCTTCTTTTCACGCTTGAAGGTAACGAGTCGGACATAAAAACTCCTCTGAAGTGTTTGATTTGTAACGGTTCGATCAGAGATTCAATGTCTCGGTTGGTGAGTGCTTCTGTTTCTTTTTTTTATATTTCTTCATCACGCCCTTTCCTCCTTTCTTCTCCATGGCCAGGTTGTGACGTTTCTGTTCTTCCAACTCGGCCTTGTTCTTCTTCGAGTCGATGACGGTTTTCGCAATGGCGGCACTTCCGCCGGCCAAACTTCCAACGGCCCCCAATGCTGCTAGGATGGCCGGGATGCTGAATATGAAACCTCCGATTTTTTGCTGTTTCCGCGAACGCTGCAATCTTTTCAATTGAGGTGTGCTGAGCAGTAATTTCATTCCATGTCCTTTCGACAAGCAAGAACGTTTCTTCTCGCGTTGTTTCTTGGTGAGTAACCCATCGAGAGCACCTAGATTTTTAAGATTGGAGTATGGTATCTGGTACACGACACCCTTGGGCTTCATGTTGATGCTCTATGTGTTATTTTCACGGTATGTTATTTATATATATATTCTGAGATTTTTTCTTGTGTAGTTTTTTACGGTATGTTATTTATATATTTTCAAGGCCTCGCAGTCGTTACACAAATTCTATTACGTGCTTTGTTTTCTTGCCAAGAAGTTCCTTTGTCCCCTTGTACACGATTCGAGTTTTGTTCTCGATTAAAATAGATAGCTTCTCGTCGGATAACATGTTAGCGTATCGATCTGGTAAAAATAGACTGTATTGTGCGTTGAGCAACAGGCGTACCTTGGGACCATACTGGGTAGAAACAATTGAACCGGAAGTTATCGTGTAAGATTTGTCGACTTCCAATTCCCGAATTTTTACATACTCGACTGACAAATTTAGCATTTGTTTTAATGCTTGGAGATCACTTATTTTTTCAGTTGTCATATCGAAGAAGAGAAAATTTTCAGTGTGTGTGTTAGGGAAATTTAATTGTTTTTCACGATGTGTGTTATTTATATATACCGAAGATTATTTTTTTCACGATGTGTGTTATTTATATATCAAGTTTCTTTGACACGTATATATATTATTATTTTTTTAACAGAGGAAAAAAAGTTCGTGCTTCGGAGAACGCGATGATGTGCGTAGTGATATCTTCCCTCTCCTGCATAGACTTGTACCAATCATCAGTATACCGTCTTCTTCCCTGCATTGCCTCGTGCAGTTCGTCCAACCTATCGTTTAATTTCTCCCCTGCAGCCGAAAGCAGAATGTTGAGATCATCGCACCTCAGGCCGCTGATCTCCCGAAGATGGTCCTTGAGAACCATTTCACAAGGGATGCGAAATTCCGGCGTTGTTTTTGCTATGATCACAAGTTTATTAACATCTCTGTTAACTACCTTTTTGAATATTTTAGATAGTAGTTCGTGTGGCAAATCAGTTATGCAAGCCATGTTGTTTTTTTTTACTGTATGTTATTTATATACCCCACCCCAATTTTTGTTTCGTGTTCATGGCGATGGTGGTGCCTAGTGCGGCGACCCGTTCACCCAACGATGCGTCTCTGCTCACAAATCTTTCGAAAGCTGCGTGCTCTAACTTTCTATCTGCTTCGTGACGTGCATCCAGATCCGTCTGTGTGGTGTTGTAAGCAATGTCGTGATCTTTGCATGCGGCGTCCAACGGATTCACACCCTTGTCTCCTCTCTCCAATCTTTTCTCGAGTTTGGTACCCGGTCCACAGTACTGGTAGCCAGGTAGATGCATCTCGAAAGGTAACTTGTTGATGATGTCGTTCACAAGTCCCTTTCCTTCGGCCACGTTCCAAAATTTCGGAGGCAGCGTGTTGATGATTTTGATGAGGTAACCTATGCCCTTGTCGTCGTTAATGATGAAGTTGGAAAGTTTCGTGCTGATCATGTCCACGATGCCAACCTTCTCGTTGTAGAAATTACGGTTGCCTGCATTCTCTTCGCCGGCTATCACCAACAATCGGTCCACGAGCTTCCTCACGTCGTCCACCCAAACAAATTCTTTGGGTAACGTGTTGTAGCGTTTGACGCCGCTGCCTGTTTTGACCTGGTTCCAAATCGGTTTGATGAGATTCCTGTACTTCTCGCCGCTGCTTGATTTCACCCTATTCTGCGAGGCGTCGTTGTTCTGGTACAAGGCATCCGTCATGATCAGAATTTCCTTGTAACTCTGGTAATCTTCGTCGGTGTAATCTTTCGGCTGCTTTTTGGCGACGAGTTCCCACAGTCCCACCGTGCCCGGATACCTGTTCCAACTATCCTTGTCGCCTAAATTGATTTTAATGTCGTTGCCTTCGAAGGTCACCTTCGATTTCCCAATCTTCCACACCACACCGCCGCCTTCGCTGGTTTCCATGCTGGGATACAATCCGAACACTTCATCCTTGTCGAATTTCCCCGTGCTCAGGTAGTCTCGTGCCAAAGGTCCCAACTCGATTTTATCCGAAGACGACGACGTGCTGCCTATGGCTCGACGTCGTGCCGGTGCATCCTTCAGTTCGAACGGCGTCGAAGGAATGCTCGAAATAGGCGTGGGTACGGCGTAACTTTTAGCTGCGAGCGGTACGAGTTCATTAATCAAATTTTTATTTTGTTCCGTGACACTTTTAATTTCTTTACCTAGACCGCTGATGGCATCGATCACAGGTTGATCCTGACGTTTCTTCTCTTCGTAGAATCCGCGATTTTCGGATTTCCAACCTTTGAAGCGTTTCGCGAGGTATTCTCGCAACTTGAGATTTTCGTCTTCGATTTTTCGTTTCGTCATGACGTTATTTATATACGTCGTTTCTCACAACGTTGCAACGTTTAGAAAGTCGTTGATTTTGTTTCTGTATTTTCCGTCGTTGGGTTTCCTCGTCATGTCGATCGTCACAAATCCGAAATCGTCACCGTTCCAGCAAGTAGAGCAGCAGCCTTCCAAAAATTGATTGTAGTTCATGTCTCCCCCTACGTAGTCATCGTACGCATGCTTGAGGTTGGTGTGATCTTGACGAAACAAACATATGAAATTAGCATTGTCGCGTACTAACTGTTTTGGAATTTTGGAAAATGTTTGAGCTAGGTAGAAGCAATCCATTCCTTTGTGACGACCTTGCGTGAAAAAGTTGCGAATTTCATTTTGATTTTCCAGAATGGCGTCGTCGAACACAACGACTGAATTTTCACGACAATTGTCAAGTGGTTTTATTTCCGAGGCGAACGTTGCAATGTCCAGACCATCGTACAGTTTCATCAGTTGCTGGTATTTGGATTGCTCCAAACTTTTCGAGAACACGTACAGGTGCCTGTTCTTCCAATCTAACCAATTCGGTGCGAGGAGAAAATTGTCCACGAGCAGTGTCGTTTTCCCACACCCCGAAGGACCTACGATCAGACAACGGATGCTGTCGGGAAGCAATTCGCCGTTCTTTTTCTTCCTTCCATTTTCCGAATTAGGTAAACGTTTCACAACATTCCACGTACTCATAGAATCACTTCGTTTGAATCGATCCAACTTGTTTCCGGAAGTCCCAGCCATTTCACCAAAAGTTTGTTGCCTCTCTTGCGCAAAACTTTTTCAATAAGGTACGTGTCGGGGTATTTAGTTTTAGAGAGTTCCTCTTCATAGAAGCGCCCCAATAAAATTTCACCGCCACTGTCCTTTATTATATACGTGTGACGGTTCCCAGGTAGAACTCGAACCACGGTAAAAAGTTCAGTACTCCAGTTTCGTGTAAAACCCCTGTCGAACGTTCGCTTCAATTTACTAACCCTCACCTGTTCTCCAATTTTGTATTTAGCCTTTTTTGTCGTGGGCGTGTACTTTGGACAGTAAACGCTAGAAATTAAACGTTGCTCGTCGGACTTGGTAACGTCAGCTGGCTTCATGCCTATCGTTGCGTGCCGTGTGTGATTATAGTCGTTAACAAGTTCCGGAAGAATAGTGACCCACTTGTAGCTTCCCTGAAGCGTGAAGCATGACCACATGCGCGATTTCAGAGTGCGATTGAATCTTTCCACGATGCTGGCCTTGACGTCACTGAAGGTCGAGTAATGTTGAACGTTGTGTTTCCGAATAAACTTTTGGAATACGGCATTGTAAAATTCCTTCCCTTTGTCCGTGTGCAGAAACCGAGGTCGTCTGCCGCCGCTTTCGCGAAAAATTGTCTTGAATGCTTCCGTGAGGCACGTTCCTGTTTTTGCCTTCAAAGGTAGAGCCCATGCGAATTTCGAAAATGTGTCTATGACGGTGAGGAGGTACTTGTTGCCCTTGTTCAATTTATGCACGTTTTTTAACTTGCCGCTACTCATTTCGACGAGGTCACTTTCCCAGAGGTCGTCAATTCCCTTGGTTACCACAGCCAAACGTTTGTAGTTGCGGCGTGCAGGTTTATGCAATTCTTGGACGATGGCTTGCCTAGACATTTTTATTATTTTTAGAGATTACGTTTGAAGAGAAGCACCAGCGTGATGGGATTCAAAGAGGGTGGCACTTCGCTCGTGTTTTGAATGATCAGCTTATCGCCGGCACTCACGTCGAAAACGGTGAGATCTTCGTCTTCGTGTATTTCATATATGTTGCGCGTTTCGTTCCAACGTGCCAGAGGAATGTTTCCTGCTTTCTGGACACCACGATTCGATATCAAAGTCATGGTGGGAACGCTAGCTTTTCTGCCGTGAGACCAGTACGAAAATTCGTTTATCTGAATCGTGCCATCGAGGAAAAACTTGTAGTACGGGTGATAAGGATGTAGCATGTACAGTTTGTTACCTTCGACGAACGTGGAGATTCTCTGTTGATTGGGTACGCTGTTGATTTCGATGGCTTGCAGAGAATGCAGTTTAGCGAATTTAGTGTCGACGCTAACGAGGTTACTGTGAAGCTGACCCAGTGTGTTTTGTACGGGCAACAAATGTTCGACTATGGTATCTGTTACGGTAGAAAATGACGGTTTGATTTTCACTTCCACGTTCAACTGCTTGTAGCTTTCGTTGAGTTCTTGCAACTTGGCACCGAAAGAGGTCAGCGTTGATTCCTGCGTTGATTCCAGCACTCCAACTTGATCTCTGATGTTGACGACAATGTTCTGAAGGTTCTCGACTTCATTCAATTTCGAGCTCTTCTCGGTAAGATCGTTCACGATGCTTCGCATCTCTGTAAACTGCGTGTGAAGGTCGGCGACGCTCTGCGAAGTGGGCAGCGTCGACACCAGCGAGGCAAGTTCGTCTCGAATCTGTTCCACGTTCGCCGTTTCCGTTTCCAGTCGTTTCAGCATACGTGATATGTTCCTTTTCAAGGCATGTAATTCTTTGGAGGTGGGGAGATTGGCCACTTTACTCTCGAGATCGCTCAACGAACTTTTGATGTCACTCGAATCTGATAGTGCCGTCACCGCCGTTTTCAATTTTTCCAAATCTTCGCTCGAAGGCACGCTCGTTCGTAACGATTCCAAGTCACCCTGTATGTTGTCCAGTACGTGATGAAAATGAGTAAGATTGGATTCGACGTTCAAATTTTCCAAATATTGGATCTTCTGCTGAACCGTGCTCAACGTGTCCTGAATACTCGTCAACACACTTGCTTCAGCGTGAATATTTTTAATTTCTTCGTTGATCAATTCCAAGGACGCCTGAAGCGTAGCGATGGTGGTTTGAATGTGTTCGAAATCTTGATAGGCCTCCAATTGAATTTTTATGTTCGCGACGCTTTTACCGATGACCTGCAGTTCGTCCGACGATGGTAGGTTCGTCATGGTATCTTCCAAAGTCTGCAACTTGGATTTGATTTCTTCCAACGTGCCGGTGAATTCTTCTTGTAATTTAGAAACAACGACCTGCAAGCGTTCTATATCAATATCATTCACCACGGTTTGAAGTTCAGAGAAATTTTTTTCTATTGCGGAAGTTCGCTCTTCGATTTCGAGTTTCAATTTTTCCAAATCTTCATTTTTCGATTGAAATTGCTGTAATTTGGCCAAATCATTTTGAAGCGAATCCATGCTCAACTGTATATTTTGAATGTTGTCGTAAGAAGGTACGTCGACATAATTTTTTATCAGTGTTTTCAGTTCGGAATCGATTTTCAGAATGGGATCGAGACATTGCGTTTGGAGCGTAGCGATTTCCGACTCTAAACTTTTGTTTAAGGTCTCCTGCAAAGCGATCAAATCAGTCCTCAACTTCTTAACTCGAATGTCCAACATGAGAATCTCTTCTGCATGGTCTACACGCTTGGTGTTGCCGAAAATGTCGTTAGGCATTTTTGGTTAACGGTTATTTATAATAGGATAGACGATTCGTAATTCTACGAAGAGAGGAATAAGTTTGTCGTAATCTCCTAGGAGTTCCACGTAAAGATAATCTCCTGCAGACACATCGTACGACATGTTAGAAAGTATCTTGTCGTGCTTCATTCGAAAAATGTTCTTGCCCGTAGAAATTTTGATTTCGCCTGTGTTCTCCGGATTCACGGTGATTTGAAGTTTCCCGTCGATCGGAATTTCATAGAAATGTAAATTGTTATTGAAGACGTAAAACATCTTGCCCACATCGTTATTTATTTCCGTCCATATACTATTAAGATGTACAATTAGTAGACCATTGAGTTTAGATAACACGGAAGGTAAGAGGTTATTAGAATTTGGTAATGCAGTCTCCATGTTGTTTTGTTTGCGAAAACCAAAGAGATTCATTGTCCTTGTTAGTTATTTAACACGTGCTATTCTTCAAAACCAGACAGAGGAAAAGAATGAAAGAGGGAGCCCTCGGGCGATTAAGAGTTGCAACCTGTTATTATGTTGTTAAGCCCGCTTCAAACTGAGGCTCATTAAATTCAACTCTTATTTTTCATCGCCCGAGGGCTCCCTCTTTCATTCTTTTCCTCTGCCTGCTTTTGAAGAGGAAAAGACACAGCGGACTTCATGGCTATGGGGTTACAGTTAACACACGTCACATTTATCGCTTCCATTGTAGTGCCCCCACTCTCGCGTGTGGATTTTACAATCGAGAACACGTAACTTATTGTCCGTTGCATCCAATGCTACTTTGGTTACGCGCGTCGTGTACAAATCATGCAATTTACTTGCAATGCGATGATCGGTGCTGAGTTGCCTTTTACCATGAAAAAGGCATTCTTTGTAGTCCTGCATGCTAAATTTGCTGGTACTTATTTTTCCCACCCCCTTCGCTTTCTTGATCTCTTTATCTTCTGTAATCTTTACACAGTACATTTTGGCACGAAGCCCCGCAAATTCGCTGATGTACTCCCCGCCAACTTCATCTTTGTATTTTCCAATCGTCATTTTGTTTTCTGCCGAATGTAAGTGATGGCCTGATGGTAAGTTGCTAAAATCAAACAGATGCTTCATCTTAGTCAGATCATGTTCGAGGCTTGGTGTTTGGATTAGAAAAATGAAGCTATCCGTGTCAATGTAACATATTTGGATGTTATCTCCATAAAAAAGTTGAAACTGATCGTAGTACGATTGGTACATGTGCAATTTTGATAGTTCAAGGACAGTGGCACCTATGGCAATCGGCTTGTTGAGCATCACTTGCTTCTTGTTCCTCTCGACGAATACTAGATTCTCGTCGAAAATGGTGAAGTTTTTGAAGTAGGGGGACGCGACAATCTTTTCAAATTTCTTTTCGTCCGTGACCAACGTTGCGTCGATGTAATTACGCACGTTCTCCATCGTCTTGCCGTAGATGGCGTTATTGAACAGTTTGTACAGATCCTTGTCTGCAGGCGATGTCGATTGCGCTCTGCGGCGCGTGTTCTCGGTTATGTAGGGTTCCAGCCACTTGCTCTGTCGGAACTTCAATCCTCTATGAACTTTCTTCAACTGCAAGCCGTGACTTATGTAAAATTGGAGGAGTCGGTAGTGCAGAACGTAATTCCGCTTGTTCTCCATGCTTAGTATGAGTTTTGCCTCCGATCCTCCAGGTGGCTTCTTTTTGGAGGGGGCCAGGGCCAATCCATGATGTTTCTCGTGAAGTGTTTCGGGATAATCGAGATCCACTTCCAAGAAACAACCCCATTCATTATCTTCGCTCCAGTTGAGAAAATCCTCGCAGGAGAGTTCCTCTTCGGTCATCCATGCGTAGTCGCTGATGGGAAGACACTGGGACATGGAGTGGCCGTACAGGTTGTTGACATCCCAGTAGACAATGTAGGTGTTGGGCTTCGATGCATCGTAACCAGGCGTATGAGGATTGTTTGCCTGAGCATGGCGTCGGGGACATTGGACGATGCCACCGCGTATCGCACTCTCCATGAAAGCATACTGTTCCTTCTCTGCGATGAGGCCCAGTTCCACGTTGGTGTATTTCATCATCGATTCCCAAGTCAATCCCGGCGTGGTGAAGAAATACGCAGGATCCAACTTGTATATCGCGATGCATCTCTTACGAAACGATTCGAAAATGTCCGTGAGGAGAGTCACGTCCAATTTCAGATAAAGATCGTGATAATCGCGAAAAGTTTGGCAATTGAATGCCGTCCACACACTACGAGCGTGTTCGTAGTCCTCTTCAGAACAGACGTCCTCCGTGAGGGAAGAATAAAATACCTCCCGGGGTGGAAGTTCCGTCTCATCAAATTTCTCGAAATCGTTGACGTACTCGTAGGGGTAGACGCCCTTGCGACGCAACAGATTCAAATTCTCATCTCTCCCCGAAAAACATTTTTGCTTGGTGGCCACAAGATCTTCGTCGCCAAGTTGAGATGCAAGGGTGGCCAGGCTGGAGGACAGGAAATTGTAAGAGTCCAGGATTCGCACTTCCACACTTCCTCCTTCTTCAAGAGGGATCCACACTCTCACTGTAATATACTTCTCGCTCGTTCTCGGAATGATGCTGATTTGAGAAGTTATGTTGTGGAGCTCTTTGACGAAGAGATGTGTGTCGTACTTCTCCGTGTAGTGCAGAAACACGGCAACAAAATGCGACTCCTTAATTTTAAGATTGCACGAATTACAGATGGTGCTTAGAAATAATCCATTCTGATGGTTATGGTGGACGACCTTGTAATTTTCGGGGGTGAAAGCCTGGTTACACTCCTCGCATCTTGTCGCCGCGTCATGTCTCTGTTGTTGTTCTGTTGTGAGAGCAGGTGGAGAAAGGTAAGAGCCTTTCAGGCCGGGTGCAAGTTCTCTCGCGCATTCCGCTATCTTCTCAACAAAATGTTTTGCCGCATCGGGTCCGCAATACAAAATGACATCATTCAATTTTTCTCCGTAGATGGAGAAACTGCAAGGCTCGTGGTGAAAAATTTGGGTCGTGCTTGAGGTAGAGGGATCAGGGTCGCAAGACGTCATGGGAACTTGGAAGCTTTCAAAGTCGGCATAAAGAACGACGGGATGGTGGAGAAGAGCCTGGTGTTTCTGAAATTTCATCTTGGTTCCGGGTTCCGGCATGACATCTTCGGGTTCTGCATTCACAGAGCCAAAACACTTGTGCTGTTCTTTCATCTTCTTACCCCCGCGAAAAATTCTCATACACCGATCGCAAATTTCGATCTTATCGTGATGTTTGCTCATCTGTCTTCCTACTAATCCTGAGAAATTGCGAATCAAACTGTAACGGCCATCTACAAGCAAGAGTCGAATTACATTATTCTGGCTTCTAGCAGGTCTTAAGACACGAATATTGCCGGAATCGTCAACCCCAAACACAGAAATATCAATATATTCTCCTTTTTCCTCCCTATAGTTTTTTAAAATTTGATTGATTTTATTCAGAGGCACAGGATAGGAAATTCCTCTCATCATATTCTCGTATCTTCCCTCGTATCCTCTGTAATTGGACAGGCGTTGGGGGTGATTATTTGCTGGGTGTAATGCAGCGATGACAGACCATAAGAAACTCTTCTGATCATTACTTTGTATGTTCAACACTGCATTTTGCTTTTTTTGTTTTTTTGTTTTTTTTTGAGTGCTGCGTAATGGTTTGAAATTGCAGACTCTAAGTTCTAACATGTGGTTGTGACCGCAAAGACTCCACCCACTTCCTCTACCTTCAAACTCTTCTTGTTTTTGTGTCAGGTGCTCAAATAGCCGTGTCACTATCTCGTCAAGATTCTCGTTATTGTCATCGTGTAAGCTTTCACACCCTACGTAAAAGCTGAAAGTGCTTGACTCGGACGAGACAACTTTCTCATACAGCAGGGTCAAGACGAGATGAATTTTAATTGCAACATTGACGAGGCAATCACGTAATTTATCGACTACCAGAGATTTCACATTGTTGAGGAAGATGCTCGAGTCACACTTTTCATCCCTTCCAGATTTATACGTTATGATACGTGCACTTTTATTCAAAGCACCCTCCTCATGCTCATCAATGCGAGGTTTCTTTGCCGGCGGGACTACGACATCATGATCCGGAAGACGACATTTTTTCAAATGCCTAGCAATATTAGGTTTAGAAATCCACTTTCCACAGTTGCGACATGCCACTTTCCCGCAAAGACCGGAGGGACCTGGTTGCGATTCCATTTTTTCCCTCTGTTATTTATATATATATACACAGAGAAATTTTTTGGGGGGTTGTGGTGATGGTAGTGGAAAGCGCACTGAAACAGAAGGAAAAAAAGTTGAAAAAATACTAGATATTTTTTCCTTCCACATATATATATTAGACGCAAACAGTATGTATGTATGTATGTGTGTGTGCACTGTTGTAGGAGGTTAAAAAATATACGACATGTAAGTGTGTGTCAATTTTTTATGACTCCTCTGAATATGTGTGTGTCAGACGCAAAAACAAAAAATATTAATATATCATGAAAATAAAAACTTACCTTTCAACAGAGATAGAGAGAGACTTCAAAATAAAAACTTGTAGCTCACTAAAACTTCCACGATAATATATATGTATACTGCCAGATAAACAATTAAGAATACTGAACTGCCACGATTGACGTTCACCTTTCAAGAGAGATAGAGAGACTTCAAAATAAAACTTGTAGCTCACTAAAACTTCCACGATGATATATATGTATACTGCCAGACAAACAAATTAAAAAATACTGAACTGCCACGATTGACGTTCACTATGATAATGACGTACAAAAAACTGGTAGGTTATATAAACTCCTCTCCTTTTTCTCCTTCTCTCCTTCCTACTCCACGCGACTTTTTTTGGTGAAAACACAATGAGCGCTATAGTCAATGTCCTAGCAAATAAAAACCCTTGTTGACTGATTTACTCATGTTATATTTTTTTTTCAACAAAAATTTTGTGATGCGCACAATATCCTGTGGGGGACAAATAACAATAAACGGGACGTTGATAGTTCCACCCATGTATGTATTGTCGATCATTTCCCCCTCGGCCTGTATTCCACGCCCCGTCAGGGTGTGGTGTGTGAAACAAACGATTCCCAGTATAAAACTCAAAAAGCGGAAGATGCTGCTGTGTTTGCTTCCGCCGCATCCCCCTCTGATTCTATTGTTATCGGGGATGTGATGGATTCTGTATTCAGAACCGTGGGAAAGCTAAAAAAAATAGAATCTCTTCGGGCGAAAGAGGATGCAAGGTGAATGGGTTCGGGGAGGGGTTGCTGTGGATAGTTTGGTCCGTGATGAAAATATTACATTGAGCGACGAAACACAATTGCTCCACAGGGGACAGGAAAAATTCTACCGAGCGTCGCTATCCACGCGAACATTAGAAATTGCCTGAATGCCTTGGGGGCTTGGCATAGGATTATCAATTTTCGTTTTTAGAGAATAATCTATGTAAGATTCTAGCATCGAGAATAAACAACATTCATTAAATTTTTGACAACATTCGCAGTACAAATCTAAACTCGTGATAATTTCGCCGTTACCACGCACCCCGGCAAAATTATAGGGGCCAGGCATCCTAAAAAACAACAATTATTATTTTGTTTGTTTGTTTGTGTTACAATACAAAAATAATAAAAGGCATACGCGCACGCGCGTGTGTATGTGTGTGCCACATCCTTCCCCCGAGAGAGAGGTTTACAAACGTCACGATCTACAAACATTTGGTCCTTCAAAAATAAGAAAATAAAAAAATAAGAAGATGAGAGCTCATCTTTCACTCATCACTGCTTTTCTGCACCCTGAAACATCGCCAGCGTAATAAATAAGGCACGGAACGTGGAGAGAAAAATAACTGTATGTGTGTGTGTATGTGTGTGTATGTGTGTGTATGTGTGTGTGCCACATCGTTCTCGTGAGAGAGGTTTACAAAGGTCACGATCTACAAACATTTTGGAGGATGAGAGGAAGATGAGAGAATAAAAAAAATGAGAAAGATGAGAAGGATGAGGAGATGAGAGCTCATCTTTCACTCATCACTGCCTTTTTGCCCCCGTGAAACGTCGTCAGCGTAATAAATGAGGCGCGGAGCAGGGGGAGAAAGTGAGTTTTTCAACTTTTTGCGGTCGTTTGGTCGAGAAATCAGAGTTGGCCTCAGACGTACAAAAATACTCTACTCGTGTCTACTGAAAGCAACGTTTTTTAAAGCTTTATTGAACACTATACTTCATCTGCCCGTCCTCCTTAAACAGAGGTTTCAATCCCCCAGCTAGACCGTGGATGCATTACCAGTCAAAATATTTTGGGTGAATACGTAAATAATTCATTTTATTTTAATACAATAGCCTGTTAATCTGTCCATGTTTTTTAATGGTTCAAATTTTCGAAATAACGGAAAGCTAGCAATCTCAAGTGTCATAATTATATGTATTTAAACAGTGTTTGTGGTTGGAGAACAAGATTTTAATAACACACAATTTGGGTATTTAACACGAAGTCTTACACAAATTAAGATCGAAAATTACAGAACCCTAGCTGGAAATTCCTAAGGCCGGGACGAGAATATAATAAGGTGCCACCTCCAAAGAACTCACCCCCTCTGCTTGTGGTAATTAGACTTC
Organism: Lepisma saccharinum; assembly: GCF_977018435.1. Classification (NCBI taxonomy): domain Eukaryota; kingdom Metazoa; phylum Arthropoda; class Insecta; order Zygentoma; family Lepismatidae; genus Lepisma; species Lepisma saccharinum. Next base: position 69,025,558 of record NC_139242.1, read on the forward strand.
TTTTTAGTAATCCATAGCAATAATTACATGGATTTCATCTTAAGTGCAAATTTCACTTGCTAAAGCAAATTTACCCTGGAACAATAAGTTAGAAATGCGAATTTGACACTATTTATTTTCCTATTTTATCGAGTAATGTGCAAGGCGTTACTATGAAGTCTTGTAATGCAGCTACAGTATACTACAACTATTGCACCATAGCCTACAGGGAATCAATAATACAACAATATTGCTAATAGAAAGATATCATCAAAATGACTCACTTGCTTTAAATGAAGCTGTATGCCGACACGAAACCATTATATTTTAAGAAATTATATTATTAAAAAATATCGAGAATATTGTTTATGTCTTGTAATGCAAGTACAGTATAATTGTTCACAATTATCTCATGAAAATGCCAGACACGGATTTTCGTGACATAACACTGCGAGCGAAGCGAGCAAGAAAATTTTTATATCCATTTCTTTGCAGGCTTGCAAGAATATTAATTTAATAGGACGTCAATACTTTTATAGGATCCCTCGATATTTACTCTTTTCCAGCTTATCTTTTCCCATGTTCGGCGCCGAAACGTGCGCATACCATATCGCTAAATATACGTAGTTTCCAAATATAATGTTCGAACCATAAAGAAATTCCTTGACAATCTAAGATTTTACACTTTATTAAGAGCTCCACATCTCCTCCCCTCAAATTTAATATTCAATCCTCCAACCAAAATGTTGGACTTACTGTTGATATTGAAGAGTTCCTAGATATTACCCCCTCCAAATGAAAAAAAATCCGTCCTCAAACCACATTTTCCGCTACAATCTCAGACGTAATATAACAAGAGTTGGATATCCCAAACTAACTAACTAACTCTCTAGCCTTCTTAAACCCGAAGGTTCATGGCTGCAGCAACACAGGCCTTCCATCTGTCCCTATCTTGAGCAAGATCTATATACTCTTTTCCATCCCTACCGATTTCCTTTAGGTCCATCTCAACGTTGTCCCTCCATCCTCGTCTTGGCCTTCCTACAGGTCTCTTACCATCAGGTTTCCCAACAAGAATCCTGTAAACTCCTCTTTCCTCTCCCATTCGTGCCACATGGCCTGTCCACCTAAGTCTTCTTGATTTAATTATTCTAATAATATCTGGACATGAATACAAATTATGTACTTCTAAATTATGTAACCTTCTCCACTCACCTGTCTCCTCATCCCTTTTAGGTCCAAATATTTTCCTAAGGATCTTATTTTCAAATACTCTCAATTTATGTTCCTCTTTCAATGTAAGGGACCAAGTTTCACATCCATATAATACTACAGGCAAAATTACTGGTTTGTATATTTTAACTTTTAGTTTCTTAGATATTAAACGAGAAGACAAAAGTTTATGAAGAGAGAAGTAACATGCATTTCCTGAATTAAGCCTACTTTATATAATTTATCTCTTTTGACCGAATCATATGCTTTTTTGAAATCAATGAATAGCTGATGGACATTTTGATTATATTCCCACTTTTTTTCAAGTGTCTGTCTGATGTGAAAAATTTGATCTGTAGTTGATCTGTTACGTTTAAATCCACATTGATAATCACCTATAATTTCATTAGCATATGGGGTTAGTCTTGTTAAAAGAATATTAGACAATATTTTGTATGTTGTTGAGAGTAGAGAAATTCCACGGTAATTATTGCAGTTCATTTTATCACCTTTTTTAAACACAGGAACAATTATGGATTCTTTCCACTGTTGAGGGATTTCTTCTTTATTCCATATTAAACAAATTAATTTATGAATTTGACATATTAATGAATTTCCACCATATTTAATTAACTCAGCTGGTATTAAATCAATGCCAGGTGCTTTGTTATTCTTAAGCCTTTTAATAGCATCTTTAACTTCAGTCAAGTTAGGTTCTGGAACTAAAGGTTCTGCTGTGTGTACTTCATTTACTTCTGATTTATCTCCTACATGGACATTTAAAAGGTCATTAAAGTAGTTCTTCCATCTATTTAGAATATCGCTTGGGTCAGCTAGAAAATCACCGTCTTTATCTTTTATCAAGTTTAATTTAGGTTGCCACCCGTTTCTAAATTCATTTACACCTTTATATAAATCTCTGATATTTTTATTTTTGCTGTTTGTTTCAATTTCGTTAATTTTGCTTTTCAAGTAATCTCTTTTTTTACTTCTAAACGTGCGGTTAACTTCTCGCTTTATTCTATTATAATTGCTTAGATTTGTATCATCCGAGTTATTTAACCACCTAAGTCTAGCCTGATTTCTTATTTCTATTAGATTATGACATTCATTATCAAACCATGGCTTACTTTTTCTTGGTTTATGGTATCCTATAGTTTCTTTAGCTGCTGATTCTATTGCATTACGTATGTGCTCCCAATTCTTATTTACGTCTGTTTCATTTATATTTTCATCATCATTTAAATCCTGCAAAACCTCAAATCTATTTGACAGTGTAATTTGGTAATCTTTCTTAATTCTTTCATCAGCAAACTTTCCTGTATCAAATTTTATAACTTTTAGATTTTGTTGCTTATGATTTATCACTGAGAGTCTTTCTCTTAATTTAGCAATTACTAAATAATGGTCACTGGCACAGTCAGCACCTCTATGTGTACGAACGTCAATTATACTAGTATGCCTTCCCTTATCAATGAGAATATGATCTATCTGATTATGAGTTTTACCATCTGGAGAAGACCAGGTATATTTATGGATATCTTTATGTTTAAAAGTGGTACTTTTCACAATTAAATTATTTGAGGTTGCAAAAGTAATCAATAGTAGTGTAATTGGAGCGTTTCAACGCAATACTTTGTAGGTATCCTCTTTTTTTATCAATTGAATATCACTTTTTGACATATTTTGACAATTTTTTGTCGATGTTTTAGCGTTTAGCGATGTTTTAGTACAAATTTTCACTATACTCATTTTTTTTCCACTCATACTTGGTAGGTATATTATGATTTTACGTGATACAACTTAACCTATCCTTTTTTTACGATTATTTAATTTTTTTACGATCCTAAGTGATATAACTTAACCTATCATTTTTTTTATTTATGCACTGTTTGAACGTCATCATTTGAGGATCATATTTTGTAGGTATTTTTTTTTATTAATCGAATATAAGTTTTTGACATATTTTGACAATTTTTTGTCGATGTTATAGCGTTTAGCGATGTTTTAGTACAAATTTTCACTGCACTTATTTTTTCCATTTATACTTGGTAGGTATATCACGATCTTACGTGATACAACTTAACCTATCCTTTTTTTTACGATTTTTTAATTTTTTTACGATCCTAAGTGATATAACTTAACCTATCATTTTTTTATTTACGCACCGAACTAACCTACAAGGGATTTTGTTTGTTTTAATATTTCAGTATTATAAGGTTTTCACAAATTTTATATAACCTAAAATGTGTTGGATGTTGATTTTTAGTATGTGGCAATTTTTTATGAATTTTAAAACTGCTCTGTGACCCTCTCGTTCTTCACGTCGTAGGCGAAGGACTTCTCCGCAATCAGGATGACACTGCATAGGGTATCCTCGGGCAAGGCGTCGTGGAACTCGCAAATACCCACTCTACAAAAATTCTACTATATGATCTTTCACTGGCTAAGCTAACCTACAAATAGGAATTGGCAGCACTGACTTATAAACCCACTGGGTCTTCTTGGCATGTTTTTTCATGATGTGTTGCCAGGCTATTGGGCATCTTGGCGTATACAATGTATATATTTTGAGAGGGGGGGGGGGTTATAGCTTTTTATGCTGTACGAATACTAAAAACTTGACAGTGACAACCAACAGAGTAAATAAACCTACATGCAGAAACTAACAACACTAGTTTCTGACAGTGAATTTGAAATAAAATATTAAACAAAATACATGAGTAAGCACTGTGATTACAAATAGTACCAGTGTTATGCCCCCCCCCAACTCCAACTGGACAACTGGGGAAAATAATTGTACAACAATTTGTACCTAATTGTACAATACTTGTACCTAATTGTACAACATATACACAGGCATAAAAGAGAGAGCCTTCCCGTAACTTACCTCATGTACAATTTATATGTTTTTACAACTGTGAAAAGAAAGCATATGTGTTCTGTATGCACACATTCATTCTTATTTTTTGAAGTTGAATGAAAACACGTGTTTTTACGCTCTCGTAATACTGACCTTGCCCCAGTGATTTTAAATTGCTTCCATCTGCTTTTTTTTCTGTGTTATTTCCGCATGCACGCAACATTCGCTTTCAATAGACAGAAGGAGTGTTAGTATAGCAGGTTTTGAGTTTACAATTTATTAAATTAAACAATAATTTATGTAAGAATATACTTGTACTTACCGAACACAAAATAATAAAAAGCACATGTGAATGTTTGCGTGTGTTTATGTTATATGACGGCTGAGTAAAAAATAATGTTGACGCCCCGAAAGATAAAAGTTCCCGGTTCGACATCAGATGCATGCAAATTTTATGTTTTGCTCTCCAAAATCTTGATTTTTATGTTTGTGCTATTTGTCATACAGCAGAGGAGAAAGAGGGGGGGGAGAAGGGGGGGGTACTATTAGCGCCATCTATTAGCAAACAATAGAAATAAAAAAGTAGGGTCAAACTTTTTCAACACCCAAACATTTTAAACGTCCTCGTTTAGTAATACGATTAGCAGAAGATGTTTGAAGGAGTACTCTTAGTCGAGAAAACTAATTGCTAGGGCCCATATATTGCTAAAATGTTCCTTGATTTGCATATTTCTCATACCGCCATATGTTGTTCTAGTTGACTTCTTCCAAAAAAAATGCTAATTAGCGAGAGTTAATTAAGCAAGGCAAGTAAAAGAAGCAAATAGAACAGCATATGGCGGCGTGAAATATGTAAAAATTCGACTCGATTCGAATTAAAATTGGGGGATATTTTGCATTTTTTCCTATAATGTACAAAACATTTACCGTACATAATCTTTTCCATTTACAACTGTATAAAATAAGAGGAATGTGTGACAATATCCATATTAATTAGGAAGGTATGTCGTATGCTAGGTTAGCTAATTGTGTCTTCTACAGCTTCACTGTTTAGAGGAAAGATGGAAAAAGAGAGCTCTACGGAAACTAACGCTCTTAACAATATTGTACGCCCCCGTGAAAATTATATATAAATAAGGCATAAGCGTATTATCTACTTTCATGTCGGATTTTCCCAACCTGTGAGCTGTAGTGTTTAGGCGACAACCAACCCGCTCAAATATAATACTGTTGACAATATTGTACGCCCCGTGAAAATTATATATAAATAAGGCATAAGCGTATTATCTGCTTTCATGTCAGATTTTACCAACCTGTGAGCTGTAGTGTTTAGGTGACAAGCGACCTGCTCAAATATGATACCGTTGACAATATTGTATGTTCGTGAAAATTATATATATAAATAAGACTTAAGCGTATTATCTGCTTTCATGTTAGATTTTACCAACCTGTGAGCTGTAGTGTTTAGGTGACAAGCGACCTGCTCAAATATGATACTGTTGACAATATTGTACGCCCGTGAAAATTACATATAAATTAAGACTTAAGCGTATTATCTGCTTTCATGTCAGATTTTGCCAACTTGTGAGCTGTAGTGTTTAGGTGACAAGCGACGTGCTCAAATATGATACTGTTGACAATATTGTACGTCTGTGAAAATTACATATAAATAAGACTTAAGCGTATTATCTGCTTTCATGTCAGATTTTGCCAACCTGTGAGCTGTAGTGTTTAGGTGACAAGCGACGTGCTCAAATATGATACTGTTGACAATATTGTTCGTATATTGTATTGTATAGGAGACTAGAAGCTTATAATTTGGCGAAAAAAAAAAACCAAATAAGGTCATAGAGAATAGTTAAAAAAGTGAACAATTATATTTTGCATTGCACAGCATTAGGTATTAAATAACATACCCCAAAAAATCTCTGCATTATGCGTTCTGTAAAAAATTGCCCTACGTGCCAAACTGCTGTGTCAAGTAAATATTTTCAAAGGCACTGTTGTATTTGTGTGCCGGGAAAGCGAATATGTGCGACCAAACTGTGCTCTAAGTGTGGAAAAAATATTTCTATTGCCAACTTCAAGTTGTTGTTTTTTTTGACATGTATAGTATATATATTATTATTTTTTTAACAGAGGAAGAAAATCTGTGCTTCGGAAAACGCGATGATGTGCGTAATGATATTTTTCGTCTCCTGCATAGACTTGTACTAATCTACTGTGTACTGCTTTCTTCCCCGCCTTGCCTCGTCTAGTTTGTCCGACCTCTTGTTTAATTTTTCCTCTGCAGCCGAAAGCAGAATGTTGAGATCACCGCACCTTAGGCCGCTGATCCCCCGAAGATGGTTCTTGAGAACCATTTCACAAGGGATGTGAAATTCCGGCGTTGTTCTTGCTATGATTATAAGTTTCCCTACATCCTCACAATCTCTGTTTACTGCGTGTTTAAATATTTTACATAGTAGCTCGGGCGGCAAATTAGTTATACGAGACATGTTGTTATTATTATTATTTTTCACTCTATGTTATTTATATACCCCCCCCACCCCAATTTTTGTTGCGTGTTCATGGCGATGGTGGTAGAGTGCCACACACGTAAATTTGCCGTTGCGTAGAAACGAATTTTCGTTTCGTCTCCCTCTCTCTTAACATCGTGTGTTCTACCCTGCTCGATAACCTTCGCTATTGTTACCATATTGTTATTCTATTCCTGGACACACTCGCGCAAACATCATTGAAAACAATTGAATAGCGCTCCAGCTCGCGGTTCCCACTGTTCGGTAGGGACGCTAATGTGGCAATATAGCACGGCGTAGTGCTTGCTTTTTTTTATGCAGTGCATGTTGATTGGCTAGCTAGTAACTAGTGTTGCCAACTGTAATAATAAAGCACTATTTCTGTCATGGAAGGGGAAAAGGCAGGTAAAGTGGCGGTGAGTTTTGTTGGATTGGAAGCACCATATTTTTATTTTATACTAAGTATTTGACCGGTTTGATGTTGTGTGCGTGTATTGCGTGTGTGTATGTAAAAGTGTGTGTTTGCTAATGAACGTTAAATTCCATAATGCCTCCAGTTTTGTCGAAGTTGAAATCAAAAATCTTGCATAGCCAAGCTCGGGAAATTCTAAGCAACGTGCACGAGTTCATGAAGGAGGAAGCCAGTCATGGTGTTAGCATTCCAATAAAGCATTTTGGCAAGAGAGCAGCGAACAGCAGCACGTGTTCTTGTAGAAATTGCATAGAGGAGGCTGTTATTTTTGCTGCTTAATGCGATACATATTGTTTTCTGTGTTAAAATTGCCATGCTTTGATGGGTGATAAGCCTATTGAAAACTGTGATCGAGCGAGATATTTTCTTGCGCTGAATAGTATTGAAATAGCATAAGAAGTCTTATTATTTATTTTATATTTTGATGTTTTAGTTAGGAATATATTGATTTTTAATTTTTTGTTGCTGCGTAATGACCGGGGGGTCGAAATAGAGCGGCATCTACCGCCACCTCCCAGGGAGGCAAAATGACTAGTGCCGGACCTGGTTTATAACAAAAGAAAAAGCCGCGCAGCTTATTGTCTAGTGGCAGTATATGTACTTGTTATTGTTGTGGAAGCCGGCATCCTTTGTAAATGTACAACAAAGGCAACCGACTGTTGCCGATCTCAGAGAGGAAATAATAATAATACTGCTTCAGGAGGAGTGTTATGGTGCAATTGTAGCGGTTTAACACGTTGGCATGTTATTATCTGCCGTTGCAGTTCCATACCAGTGTATACGGGTTTTGGAAGTGAAAAGTTAAAACGCCACCAGTGCATTAATGCAATGAAAAATAATATATATATATTTTTTTTATTTTGTTTTGAAATCACTCAATAAGGAATCGTATGAAGAAGTTTTTTTTTGCAGCATTTTTGGTAATTTTACTTATGTGTTAGTTCATATTTTGCGAATTTTTAGTCCATATGTATGTAGCTACATACAAAGTCACTTGTTAGTACATATTAATCCTAGTCCTGGTATAATGCATGACGTTTAAAACTCAACGTTAGATAGACCTGAATTCTCTAATTTTATTGTTGTATGTAACAGCTGTGCATCGGCGCACTGCAGCGATTTTTCTATCTGCTCCATTAGCAACACTGCTTTTTTAGTTGTTTCGCACATTGCACGGCAGAATTATCTGCGCTGGACTCTACCCAGTGCGGTGACCTGTTCACCCAGCGATGTGTCTCTGCTCACGAACCTTTTGAAAGCTGCGTGCTCTAACTTTCTGTCTGCTTCGTGACGTGCATCCAGATCTGTCTGGGTGGTGTTGTAAGCAATGTTGTGATTTTTGCATGCGGCGTCCAATGGATTCACACCCTTGTCCCCTCTCTCCAATTTTTTCTCGAGTTTGGTACCTGGTCCGCAGTACTGGTAGCCAGGTAAATGCATCTCAAAAAGTAACTTGTTATTTTTTGAGAACAGGCACCTGTACGTGTTCTCGAAAAGTTTGGAGCAATCCAAATACCAGCAACTGATGAAACTGTACGATAGTCTGGACATTGCAACGTTCGCCTCGGAAATAAAACCACTCGACGATTGTCGTGAAAATTCAGTCGTCGTGTTCGACGACGCCATCCTGGAAAATCAAAATGAAATTCGCAATTTTTTCACGCAAGGTCGTCACAAAAAAAAATGGATTGTTTCTACCTAGCTCAAACGTTTTCTAAAATTCCAAAACAGTTAGTACGCGACAATGCTAATTTCATATGTTTGTTTCGTCAAGATCACACCAACCTCAAGCATGCGTACGATGACTACGTAGGCGGAGACATGAACTATAATTAATTTTCGGAACGTTGCTGCTCTACTTGCTGGAACGGTGACGATTTCGGATTCGCGACGATCGACATGACGAGGAAACCCAACGACGGAAAATACAGAAACAAAATCAACGACTTTCTAAACGTTGCAACGTTGTGAGAAACGACGTTTATTTATATACGTATATACGTATATACCTAGCTCAAACGTTTTCTAAAATTCCAAAACAGTTAGTACGCGACAATGCTAATTTCATATCTTTGTTTCGTCAAGATCACACCAACCTCAAGCATGCGTACGATGACTACGTAGGCGGAGACATGAACTATAATTAATTTTCGGAACGTTGCTGCTCTACTTGCTGGAACGGTGACGATTTCGGATTCGCGACGATCGACATGACGAGGAAACCCAACGACGGAAAATACAGAAACAAAATCAACGACTTTCTAAACGTTGCAACGTTGTGAGAAACGACGTTTATTTATATACGTATATACGTATATAAATAAACGTCGTTTCTCACAACGTTGCAACGTTTAGAAAGTCGTTGATTTTGTTTCTGTATTTTCCGTCGTTGGGTTTCCTCGTCATGTCGATCGTCGCGAATCCGAAATCGTCACCGTTCCAGCAAGTAGAGCAGCAACGTTCCGAAAATTAATTATAGTTCATGTCTCCGCCTACGTAGTCATCGTACGCATGCTTGAGGTTGGTGTGATCTTGACGAAACAAACATATGAAATTAGCATTGTCGCGTACTAACTGTTTTGGAATTTTAGAAAACGTTTGAGCTAGGTAGAAACAATCCATTTTTTTTGTGACGACCTTGCGTGAAAAAATTGCGAATTTCATTTTGATTTTCCAGGATGGCGTCGTCGAACACGACGACTGAATTTTCACGACAATCGTCGAGTGGTTTTATTTCCGAGGCGAACGTTGCAATGTCCAGACTATCGTACAGTTTCATCAGTTGCTGGTATTTGGATTGCTCCAAACTTTTCGAGAACACGTACAGGTGCCTGTTCTCAAAAAATAACAAGTTACTTTTTGAGATGCATTTACCTGGCTACCAGTACTGCGGACCAGGTACCAAACTCGAGAAAAAATTGGAGAGAGGGGACAAGGGTGTGAATCCATTGGACGCCGCATGCAAAAATCACAACATTGCTTACAACACCACCCAGACAGATCTGGATGCACGTCACGAAGCAGACAGAAAGTTAGAGCACGCAGCTTTCAAAAGGTTCGTGAGCAGAGACACATCGCTGGGTGAACAGGTCACCGCACTGGGTAGAGTCCAGCGCAGATAATTCTGCCGTGCAATGTGCGAAACAACTAAAAAAGCAGTGTTGCTAATGGAGCAGATAGAAAAATCGCTGCAGTGCGCCGATGCACAGCTGTTACATACAACAATAAAATTAGAGAATTCAGGTCTATCTAACGTTGAGTTTTAAACGTCATGCATTATACCAGGACTAGGATTAATATGTACTAACAAGTGACTTTGTATGTAGCTACATACATATGGACTAAAAATTCGCAAAATATGAACTAACACATAAGTAAAATTACCAAAAATGCTGCAAAAAAAAACTTCTTCATACGATTCCTTATTTGAGTGATTTCAAAACAAAATAAAAAAAATATATATATATTATTTTTCATTGCATTAATGCACTGGTGGCGTTTTAACTTTTCACTTCCAAAACCCGTATACACTGGTATGGAACTGCAACGGCAGATAATAACATGCCAACGTGTTAAACCGCTACAATTGCACCATAACACTCCTCCTGAAGCAGTATTATTATTATTTCCTCTCTGAGATCGGCAACAGTCGGTTGCCTTTGTTGTACATTTACAAAGGATGCCGGCTTCCACAACAATAACAAGTACATATACTGCCACTAGACAATAAGCTGCGCGGCTTTTTCTTTTGTTATAAACCAGGTCCGGCACTAGTCATTTTGCCTCCCTGGGAGGTGGCGGTAGATGCCGCTCTATTTCGACCCCCCGGTCATTACGCAGCAACAAAAAATTAAAAATCAATATATTCCTAACTAAAACATCAAAATATAAAATAAATAATAAGACTTCTTATGCTATTTCAATACTATTCAGCGCAAGAAAAATCTCGCTCGATCACAGTTTTCAATAGGCTTATCACCCATCAAAGCATGGCAATTTTAACACAGAAAACAATATGTATCGCATTAAGCAGCAAAAATAACAGCCTCCTCTATGCAATTTCTACAAGAACACGTGCTGCTGTTCGCTGCTCTCTTGCCAAAATGCTTTATTGGAATGCTAACACCATGACTGGCTTCCTCCTTCATGAACTCGTGCACGTTGCTTAGAATTTCCCGAGCTTGGCTATGCAAGATTTTTGATTTCAACTTCGACAAAACTGGAGGCATTATGGAATTTAACGTTCATTAGCAAACACACACTTTTACATACACACACGCAATACACGCACACAACATCAAACCGGTCAAATACTTAGTATAAAATAAAAATATGGTGCTTCCAATCCAACAAAACTCACCGCCACTTTACCTGCCTTTTCCCCTTCCATGACAGAAATAGTGCTTTATTATTACAGTTGGCAACACTAGTTACTAGCTAGCCAATCAACATGCACTGCATAAAAAAAAGCAAGCACTACGCCGTGCTATATTGCCACATTAGCGTCCCTACCGAACAGTGGGAACCGCGAGCTGGAGCGCTATTCAATTGTTTTCAATGATGTTTGCGCGAGTGTGTCCAGGAATAGAATAACAATATGGTAACAATAGCGAAGGTTATCGAGCAGGGTAGAACACACGATGTTAAGAGAGAGGGAGACGAAACGAAAATTCGTTTCTACGCAACGGCAAATTTACGTGTGTGGCACTCTACCACCATCGCCATGAACACGCAACAAAAATTGGGGTGGGGGGGGTATATAAATAACATAGAGTGAAAAATAATAATAATAACAACATGTCTCGTATAACTAATTTGCCGCCCGAGCTACTATGTAAAATATTTAAACACGCAGTAAACAGAGATTGTGAGGATGTAGGGAAACTTATAATCATAGCAAGAACAACGCCGGAATTTCACATCCCTTGTGAAATGGTTCTCAAGAACCATCTTCGGGGGATCAGCGGCCTAAGGTGCGGTGATCTCAACATTCTGCTTTCGGCTGCAGAGGAAAAATTAAACAAGAGGTCGGACAAACTAGACGAGGCAAGGCGGGGAAGAAAGCAGTACACAGTAGATTAGTACAAGTCTATGCAGGAGACGAAAAATATCATTACGCACATCATCGCGTTTTCCGAAGCACAGATTTTCTTCCTCTGTTAAAAAAATAATAATATATATACTATACATGTCAAAAAAAACAACAACTTGAAGTTGGCAATAGAAATATTTTTTCCACACTTAGAGCACAGTTTGGTCGCACATATTCGCTTTCCCGGCACACAAATACAACAGTGCCTTTGAAAATATTTACTTGACACAGCAGTTTGGCACGTAGGGCAATTTTTTACAGAACGCATAATGCAGAGATTTTTTGGGGGTATGTTATTTAATACCTAATGCTGTGCAATGCAAAATATAATTGTTCACTTTTTTAACTATTCTCTATGACCTTATTTGGTTTTTTTTTTTCGCCAAATTATAAGCTTCTAGTCTCCTATACAATACAATATACGAACAATATTGTCAACAGTATCATATTTGAGCACGTCGCTTGTCACCTAAACACTACAGCTCACAGGTTGGCAAAATCTGACATGAAAGCAGATAATACGCTTAAGTCTTATTTATATGTAATTTTCACAGACGTACAATATTGTCAACAGTATCATATTTGAGCACGTCGCTTGTCACCTAAACACTACAGCTCACAAGTTGGCAAAATCTGACATGAAAGCAGATAATACGCTTAAGTCTTATTTATATGTAATTTTCACGGGCGTACAATATTGTCAACAGTATCATATTTGAGCAGGTCGCTTGTCACCTAAACACTACAGCTCACAGGTTGGTAAAATCTAACATGAAAGCAGATAATACGCTTAAGTCTTATTTATATATATAATTTTCACGAACATACAATATTGTCAACGGTATCATATTTGAGCAGGTCGCTTGTCACCTAAACACTACAGCTCACAGGTTGGTAAAATCTGACATGAAAGCAGATAATACGCTTATGCCTTATTTATATATAATTTTCACGGGGCGTACAATATTGTCAACAGTATTATATTTGAGCGGGTTGGTTGTCGCCTAAACACTACAGCTCACAGGTTGGGAAAATCCGACATGAAAGTAGATAATACGCTTATGCCTTATTTATATATAATTTTCACGGGGGCGTACAATATTGTTAAGAGCGTTAGTTTCCGTAGAGCTCTCTTTTTCCATCTTTCCTCTAAACAGTGAAGCTGTAGAAGACACAATTAGCTAACCTAGCATACGACATACCTTCCTAATTAATATGGATATTGTCACACATTCCTCTTATTTTATACAGTTGTAAATGGAAAAGATTATGTACGGTAAATGTTTTGTACATTATAGGAAAAAATGCAAAATATCCCCCAATTTTAATTCGAATCGAGTCGAATTTTTACATATTTCACGCCGCCATATGCTGTTCTATTTGCTTCTTTTACTTGCCTTGCTTAATTAACTCTCGCTAATTAGCATTTTTTTTGGAAGAAGTCAACTAGAACAACATATGGCGGTATGAGAAATATGCAAATCAAGGAACATTTTAGCAATATATGGGCCCTAGCAATTAGTTTTCTCGACTAAGAGTACTCCTTCAAACATCTTCTGCTAATCGTATTACTAAACGAGGACGTTTAAAATGTTTGGGTGTTGAAAAAGTTTGACCCTACTTTTTTATTTCTATTGTTTGCTAATAGATGGCGCTAATAGTACCCCCCCCTTCTCCCCCCCCTCTTTCTCCTCTGCTGTATGACAAATAGCACAAACATAAAAATCAAGATTTTGGAGAGCAAAACATAAAATTTGCATGCATCTGATGTCGAACCGGGAACTTTTATCTTTCGGGGCGTCAACATTATTTTTTACTCAGCCGTCATATAACATAAACACACGCAAACATTCACATGTGCTTTTTATTATTTTGTGTTCGGTAAGTACAAGTATATTCTTACATAAATTATTGTTTAATTTAATAAATTGTAAACTCAAAACCTGCTATACTAACACTCCTTCTGTCTATTGAAAGCGAATGTTGCGTGCATGCGGAAATAACACAGAAAAAAAAGCAGATGGAAGCAATTTAAAATCACTGGGGCAAGGTCAGTATTACGAGAGCGTAAAAACACGTGTTTTCATTCAACTTCAAAAAATAAGAATGAATGTGTGCATACAGAACACATATGCTTTCTTTTCACAGTTGTAAAAACATATAAATTGTACATGAGGTAAGTTACGGGAAGGCTCTCTCTTTTATGCCTGTGTATATGTTGTACAATTAGGTACAAGTATTGTACAATTAGGTACAAATTGTTGTACAATTATTTTCCCCAGTTGTCCAGTTGGAGTTGGGGGGGGGGCATAACACTGGTACTATTTGTAATCACAGTGCTTACTCATGTATTTTGTTTAATATTTTATTTCAAATTCACTGTCAGAAACTAGTGTTGTTAGTTTCTGCATGTAGGTTTATTTACTCTGTTGGTTGTCACTGTCAAGTTTTTAGTATTCGTACAGCATAAAAAGCTATAACCCCCCCCCCTCTCAAAATATATACATTGTATACGCCAAGATGCCCAATAGCCTGGCAACACATCATGAAAAAACATGCCAAGAAGACCCAGTGGGTTTATAAGTCAGTGCTGCCAATTCCTATTTGTAGGTTAGCTTAGCCAGTGAAAGATCATATAGTAGAATTTTTGTAGAGTGGGTATTTGCGAGTTCCACGACGCCTTGCCCGAGGATACCCTATGCAGTGTCATCCTGATTGCGGAGAAGTCCTTCGCCTACGACGTGAAGAACGAGAGGGTCACAGAGCAGTTTTAAAATTCATAAAAAATTGCCACATACTAAAAATCAACATCCAACACATTTTAGGTTATATAAAATTTGTGAAAACCTTATAATACTGAAATATTAAAACAAACAAAGTCCCTTGTAGGTTAGTTCGGTGCGTAAATAAAAAAATGATAGGTTAAGTTATATCACTTAGGATCGTAAAAAAATTAAAAAATCGTAAAAAAAAGGATAGGTTAAGTTGTATCACGTAAGATCGTGATATACCTACCAAGTATAAATGGAAAAAATAAGTGCAGTGAAAATTTGTACTAAAACATCGCTAAACGCTATAACATCGACAAAAAATTGTCAAAATATGTCAAAAACTTATATTCGATTAATAAAAAAAAAATACCTACAAAATATGATCCTCAAATGATGACGTTCAAACAGTGCATAAATAAAAAAAATGATAGGTTAAGTTATATCACTTAGGATCGTAAAAAAATTAAATAATCGTAAAAAAAGGATAGGTTAAGTTGTATCACGTAAAATCATAATATACCTACCAAGTATGAGTGGAAAAAAAATGAGTATAGTGAAAATTTGTACTAAAACATCGCTAAACGCTAAAACATCGACAAAAAATTGTCAAAATATGTCAAAAAGTGATATTCAATTGATAAAAAAAGAGGATACCTACAAAGTATTGCGTTGAAACGCCCCAATTACACTACTATCAATCTTATACCATTATCATTACTTAATTCATGAAGACTTTCTTTACCAATCGTGGGTTTAAATGATCTTCTTTGCCAATCTGTGCATTACAGTCACCTAACAGAATTTTCATATCATACTGAGAAAATTTATCAAAGACCTGTTCTAACTCTGTATAAAAATCATCTTTAGTATTATCATCTTTATCTTCCGTTGGTGCATGTATGTTTATTAAAATAATTTTACACCACCTACCCTGTAAAACTGCATATGATATCCTATCATTAATAAATTCTACTGTTTTAAGAGCCGAGATAATTCTATTATTTATGAAAAAGCCTGTTCCAAAATTATGATTTTCAGTACCACCATAGAAAAAAGTATAATTTTTAGTTTTACAATTCCCTTCTCCTGGCCACCTAACTTCCTGGACAGCTACTACATCTAATTTATACTTCACTATCTCATTAACTGTACACTGAAATGCCCCAGGCCGGTAAAGGCTCAGAACATTCCAGGTGCCTAATTTAATATCCTTATTCCTAACGTAGATCTTATCCTTAGTCCAGGGACCTCCCAAAGTAGTCCCCGCCCGGAGATCCGAACGGGGGACTATTTTACCTCCGGAATATTTTACCTTGGGAACATCCATGGCCTTATATTGCTGTTTTTTGACATGTCTTTTTACAGTGCAGAGTTATCAGCTCTACGCCTAACCCCCGATATGAATGGATATCCCACCAAATTTAATGCTCAGCCCCCCCCCCCTAGATAAAATTCCCAGGATAATCTAAGATTTAATACTGATATTCAATAGTTGGATCCCCTACCAGAATCCACGTGTCGATTGAAGACCCAGTGTGTAAGAGTTGAATATCCACCCTTCCTTAATAATAATACTACCCGTTACAGTTTCCTTGGCAGTCTAGAATTTGCTATTTATGTAACAGCAATGGATAGTTAATAACGTAATTCAACTTGTGCCAAATGCTGTACTGTTTCACATCAAATTTTCATCACAAAAAATCGCCCCCCCCACAAAAAGTTGCTTGGACATAACGTGAGTCCACAAACCCACCTGTGGGCATCGCTACCTCTAAATACTTCATTTTCTTCATCTAATGGATTAAATATGGTGTACCTAAGGTGTAAACGTCTTTACATTTATTTTGGAAAAATATATAAATGTTGAATTTTATATTACATTAAGGAAAAATCCCCCCCCCAAATTTCGATGGCGCAATCTGCGCCATAATCCCCCTTTTGGGCACCCCTCGAATATTTCTCTCTGATTCAAGCCTGGACAGCACTAATGAGTCTTGTCCTTCCATGTTTGCAGCTCATATGAAAGCCAAATTGTTATATTCAGGCCTCGCAAGTGTTTAAAATTGTCTGTCACAGCTTCCGCAGTCTTGTCTCATATCGGCACGAAACAAAGGAAGTCTTCTAGAATACAGCTGGATAGCGAAACAATTAATGCAAAGTGTAAACCCTTCCGTTCCCAACACATCTAATGTTTCGTCCCCCAATATGATCAAATGCTTATTCATTTATCTCCAGTGAGGTGCCCAAGGAAGGGTTGGTTAAGTCATAACCCCATTTGACCCAGTATTCGTTATTATATATATAAAAGTCAAAGACAGGAGAAGATAGCAAGATGAGGACTGACCACCAAAAATAGTATGCGTAACCCTTCTCCCTTCCGAAAACCTGGGCACTCTCCACTCTTTATCTCGGACACATTTTTTAAAATCAACTCACCAGAAGTTGTTATCATTTCGTATTGGAGACAAGTAAGATACGTTCCTCCTTCAGGTTTGGATATTATCCTTTAGGGTGCCGTCGCCTGCCTTCGCACCTAACCTTAACAAAGCCCTAATTTTCCATCCTTGTGACTTGGATCTTCAAGACTTAGGAAGATTTCAGAAAGAAGGGACACGCGATACATGTCGTTTGGAATGACCCAATCAATAGCAACGTTTCACACCTTAGCGATACAAAAGGTCGCACAAACCTACGTTCAACTTGTGAAATCCTCAGGCAACACGGTGTGAAATCTCCCTTAGTAGGTCACTTACATCGATACCTCGAAGTGGTGGCTCTTGTTGACCACAGAAGAAAAAGTTCTACTCAACCGATGGGATTCCCCCTCAGTTTTCTTCTTTCTCCTTTACTTTGTGTGCTTGTTCACTATACAGGCAACATCTTACGATTTGACATACTCAGGACATTTAGACATTTTAACGAAAAATCAGTCGAAGTCAAGGGTTGCTCGGTAGCTCAGTAGGTAGAGCCCTGATAGAGTCTGCAATTTCCGCTAAAATGTCTACATATGCAACAACTTCTTGCTTTCTCTTCTCGACATTCATAAAATTTTCGGCTGTCTCTTTATGGTAGTTAAGTGTTCGAGTGTGTGTCGAACCCAGGCTTAAACAAAAGTATTTTTTTATGCCATGAAATTCTCGGTCTTCATACACGAAATTTGGACCAGGCACCACTAAAGCCGGAGGCAGGAAACGGCGAAGGATGATGACGATGATGATCTCTATTAGAATGCTGACATGTCCACAATACTGAACAGTCCACCTTTTTAAGGTGCCAAAAATAATGTTGCAATGCATGAAAACAATTTTATTAGAACAAGTAGAGATATTTCAAACTCCACACAGGTTACACACTGTAGAAACTCAAGAGCTTGCTGAAATGTTTCTTTTGTACTTGTAAATTGTAAAGTCTGTAAAGTTTCTACAATTAGTGAAAACAATTCCAAAGTCCCGCTACTTACTTTTGATACCTCTCTGTCCATCTTGTGTCAAACAACTTGAGAATATCACGGTATTTCCTTGGCTTTCTTGCAATGCCTTTTTAAAAAACAAATTCCTTTGAAAAGACTCGAGGAAAAATATATAACTGATTTTACAGTCCCAATGTAGTTTATTATCGTATAAATTTCACATGATGTGCAACACCTAGACTTAAAATATGTGCTGAACAAAGCACAAAAATTGCTTTTGGACACTTCTCTGAAATTATCGATCTCGCCCCCCTTAAATCCACCATGCATTACATCAGCGCCAGCATATCCTTGAACAAACATTTTTTTTCTGTATCCACACCAAACCCAGAGAGAGTAGAAGTAATAGCTGAAGCTAACCCACATGCTGTTACATCTCCAACAGAAACAAATCGGAAATATAGTTTCACATTCCGATCTGAACTTTGGGAAATGATTTGAAGACTACAATTGGTAAACGCTGTAAGTGCCACAATAATTCAAACACCGTTTTCCACGTTCAACTGTGCAATGTGCCATGCTTTATAATGTGGTAAACGTGACATGTGGCTGGTAGTCCTCTTAAGTAGTTCAAAGGGCGTACAAAGAGGTCACTAGTGTGCACGTTCTTACGGGATGATGTGCGGAACGATGCGATTTCCAAACACTTTCGCTTTTGGCACTTACAACGTTTACCACTTTTAGTCCTCATTTATCGACTCTCGGTATTATCGAACAGTTCGGAAATTTCAAATTGAAAAAAAAAATAGAACTTTATGAATGCTTAATGTCGGGAATTTATAATGAAATGGTAATATTCGTGCTACAAGTTCACAAACAACTGCTTCGGGCAGAAATTACATGTAACAATATAGAATTTGCGAAATGTGAGGGATTATCTGAGCATTTCGCAGAGAAAATTGCGAAACTACCAGGAAAATGTAGACATTTGGTCTGCAATCCCATCTAGTGTGTGAAATTAATTTCTTTCTCATCCGTATCCCGTCCTATACGTCTCTAATTTAGAAGAATAAAATAAGTCTGAAGAAATTTTTATGAACAAGCTGATAGAACAGGTAATCTGGTAATTTCACTGAACCAAAAAAAGGGGGGGGGGGGTTCTCTCTTTCTCTCAGTGGTTTGGTAAAAGTAATGTAAAGTGTTCCCCTGTGCATAGCACCACGCCATGATTTGGTCCCTACTTTAAACTGCAAGGTTATATTTTTTAAAAAGAGCTAAATTTTGTGGGAAGTAAAAAAAAAATCAGTTAAATATCTAAACATTATTGTAAATAATAACATTTTATTCTTGAGCTTCGTTCAGTTTCCTTTACAAAAATTGTGTTCTCTAAAGTAACCACTATTTTTATGCAGTTTGAAATTTATACTTTTAAAAGATTAAGTTTTGGTCCTTAAATTTCTAATCAAATTAAATTACTTTCGTTTAAGTACAAAGAAGAGTATTCGTATAAGTTTTATTGTTGTTATTGGTTCCTAGTCATTGTACTTACTTTTTATGTTCTATACACTCCTGATCATTAATATCCACCAGTATTTTGCGGGAATACAGTAAACACACATTTCCAGCTCTCTATGTAGTATTTCCGAATGTCGTCATGTCGAATGAATCGTCCTTCCAATGCTTCACCATCCTGTACTTAATGTTTCCTGAATTATACCAGCAATTATGAAAGAGGTGATGCGTTAAAACTATGCACTGCCCGACACATCTGCAGCGAAGTTGAAAGAACTGCTCAAACTCCATAAGCAGTGACGTGCCAGGGAATTTTGTAAGGGGATTGTAGTGTCAGTTTTAAATTTTACCATCATTTTATGCATGTGCTATTTTTAGTAACGTTTTGGCACAAAGTCGAAGGGTTATATCACCCACCAACCTCTTCTGACACGTCACTGAACATACGAGGTTGCACTAACGAGTTCCATTCTTGGCAAGAGCACTACAATGAGAGAACATGTTCGATATATAACGTCCTGTATTTTGGAAACCATCTTCCAAATCTTTTAAAATTTTGTGCGTGTAGTTGTGTAAGAAAAGATGGAGCTCTCTCGTACAGGCATATTAGAACTCTTTAGTACTGGAATTCAGGTCTCAGTAGGTGAAGGTGCAGCATATAAAACTTGGCAAGTACAGTGATTACTGTACTAAATTCAACGGTCTCTGCAGTTCTCGTTGAGAGTCAACACACACATTTACTAAGGGGTGACGGAAGAGAAACGATGCACCCGGGTCAACCCTATGTATGTTTGCACCCCTTTAGTGTTACGTCAGATACATGGGAGGGGTTTCTAGACGGGGAAAGTAAAACGTAGTGATCAGTTTTGGCTTTTAAAATTCCTGCATCGTAAAGATTAATCCGATACTTCACCTTCGTACCACTGCACAAGTATTGAGGAGTACAAAATGCAACCAGGCGGAAGGGGAGGGGGAGTGCGTGAAAAAGATTGGCATATTTTACTGAGTAGAAATGGAGATTCCTTATGTATTAAGAAAGAAAAAATAATGCTTAAAAAGAGGTCGAATTCCCACAGCAAAGAATTCGAAAATATGCAAATAAAATAGATACAGTTTACACCTCGTTGGTTTTAAATGTCCCTTTACAGGTTTGAGGATAGTTAAGGAATCTGTTAACCAGCCTAGTTCATTTATAGAAACGAGAGAAGCGTAGAATTACCGTGAGATTGCCAAACCCCTCTGTTACAGACGACCAATTCGTCCTCTGCTGTCTCCTGACAAGAGAAGAAAACTAGATAATTAAGTGCTCTTTTAATCCAATTATGCATTTTTCTACGCTGTAAATTAATGTGACTGCCCACATCTAAATATTCCCGACCCCACCCGCCCTGTACCAGTCTTACTTGTATAATTATAAGTCTCTTAATATAATTACTGCAAATTCTGACTGAAATGAAATTATATGCGTCAAATAATTTCAGACTTGCATTCACTTTCCAGGCAAGGAGCGTGGCCCATGATTCCAAGTGAAATTTAACTTATCTTTATGCATGTACAGTCACAGGCAATAAAAATGGGACACCTAGATCCTAAAATACTCCCTTTCCTGCAATGCGGTGGTGGCAGAACTTGTTATTGAAAATTTGCTATTAAAATCCACTCACCGCCGTAGAGTTAGGCAACACACATAACGCCTTGCAAGGAAGCAAGTATTTCAGGATCTAGGTATCCCATTTATATTGCCGGTGACTGTACATATCATTTGCGCTCTCTAACTATAGTATTATGTGAAAAGTAGCAGTTGATTTTGTCCTTACTTTTGATATAATTTTTCTCCCAACTGTGTCTGGTTCAGCGGCTTGTACAGTGGGATTCATAAGTATTCACAAGCCACTTGTGCATCACCATGTTTATTCCCATGTGTTACGTAGTGTGTGCTTCAAGAATACAGGGTGATTATAAAGTTTCGATCCATTTCTGTTAAAAACAGATATTACAATCAAGCCAATAATGAGAATGGAAAACCTAACACTTAGTAACACATAATCTATCAAGACTTCTACAGATAATGTAAACCCAACCTCAGAGTAACACATAATCCATCACAGGTTGCACTGAGTCTTATTCCACATGACCACCCTGCACGTCCACACAACCATGTACAATGCTAGAAAAGGTGTTTCGTGCAGCGGTACGTCGCTGGGAGTTTTGTGTGGACGTGCAGGGTGGTCATTTGGAAGGCTCAGTGCAACCTGTGGTGGATTATGTTACTAAGTGTTAGGTTGTCCATTCTCATTACTGGTTTGATTCTAATATCTGTTTTTCACAGAAATGGATCGAAACTTTATAATCACCCTGTAGAAACAAAAAGTCAAATAAGCTGCTGACGTCCTCTGCACGAGTATACGTAATGAAAATAGTCAGGACAATTTGTGGAGAAATACTTATGCATTGTACTGTACAGTCCCTTCTGGGTTGACTTTCAATGGGGACGTTACAGCCTACAAACGTTCGTCGCTGTACGTGTTCGTTGGTTAAAAATTTCGGCCCTCCGCCACCCCTAACTCACACACTCACTCACGTTGTGCTGTTTCTGTGAAACGTTGTAGTCGAAGTTGAGCTAACGCGAACAGGTCTTTCACTTTTCGACATCACCTGCAAATGGCGACAGTAAAAATGCACACAGTCCTGAAAACTAGGCCACACAGGTAACTGACCCTGACGCATCAGCAACAGGCTAGTCCTTTTCCTCAACTTCCTTATCTTTTCCCTCAATTCTTTAGCTTCTTCCTCCATGGCAATCACAGTCCTGGTGATGTTTGTAATCATTTCCAAAAGGTCCTGTCTGCGTTCTTCGTTTTGGTCACCGATTCTCCTTCCGGAAAGTCGTAGGTTCACAGGAAAGTCTCTGACGACGTTGTAAATTATGCATAGAGCCATGAGAAAGATTGCCGATACGACCAACCTCAGTAAGTTGCTAGTGTACCATGTTGGGGCAGTCATCCTTGCAAGCTGGTAATGTTTGTGAAAATCTTCGCTCATTTGTAAAACTTGAAGAAACAACATGGGATTGGGTAATCCGCTGGGTTTCTTCAATCCAAAGCTTGCATCTTCCACGCAACTTCGTCTGAAAGACCAAAAGATAGCCGTTTCAAGAGGAATCCAACATAACATAGATCAAATAGATCAATATGATACAAGATAATTTATACAAAGTAGTTTTCCAGGAGGAAAGATAATTCTTTATTGCAAACAAATTTTATTTTTTCTCTTCGAAGGAACATTGTAATGTAACAGTAATATATTTCCAACAGTGGCGGCGATTGGGTTCCAAAATGGTGGGTGGGGGGGCAGGACAGATTACTTTCCGTTAGCAGTTAAGGTTTAGCATAGTGCGGGAGGCAACTGTCCCCCACGCTTCCCTAATCACCGCCACTGATTTCCAATATTATATGTGTTGACGGCACATGTAAGTGGAGAGAGGGAAGCATGTCAACATTGTCGGCAAACAATAGTATAGATGAGCTGTTAAAATCAACCACAATTTTTCCGCATTTTGCTACACATAACTTAAATAATTTACACTTTTCACTTCTTTCCTAATTTTCCTCTACATATCGACAAAGTTACAAAAAGAAACAGCCGTTTGAAGTACGTAGTTTCGGACTGGCTATACAATTAAAAGAAGGATCAGAACCATTGAAATGTCTCCCCACCGGGAATCGAATACTGAACTTGTTAATGATTGCGAAAAGTTATAAATACAATAACAATTTGGAGAACGGAATATTTTCCTTATTTCTAAGGTAGATTTCACACCGACACGACAAGCGACACGTGTTGTTGGCCACTTCAGTTTGAAATCTCCAGGCAACCGGGTCTCACTTGTCGCACAAGCCTCTAGCAACTTCTCCTTCTGACGTCAGCGCGGAATGCCTTCGTTGTTAGTTTAGGCTTAGTTCTTTTAGCATAAACACACTGCAAATGTATTATTTATGCTAAGGGAACTAAGCCTAACCTAAATACGAAGGCGTTTAGCCCAACAATGAAAGCATTCAGCAAACACGTCAGAAAGCAAAGTTGCTTATCCCAATCAACAAAGTTAAGAAAATGTAGAAAAAGAAAACAAAATATATATACTGTTCACTTGAACAAAATGAAACGCAAAATTCTGTGTATTCCCTAGTTAACAAAACATGCCACATTCACAGAAACGTTACAGAATGTGGAACGTTCTGACTCATCCTCTATATAGTCCTGACTCGGCTTGCTCGGACTGTCATTTGTTTGGACCAAAAAAATCTTTTCTGGCAGTCAGAAACTCAAGACTAATGATGAGGTCGTTACGGCTGCTTACGGTTGGACACGAGTCCAGTCAGAAACCTTCTTCGAAATTTTGCCGAACGCCGATAAAACTGTATTGCTATCGGCAGTGAAAAAATAGTGTCATACGTGTTTTCTTTGCACTGTTAATAAAGGCGTTGTCGACAAATTCTGGATCATTGTATTTGGACACCCTTATTTTGACACCTTGGCTTAATTTGTAAGTATTCAGGTTATCCCATGATGTTAAGTCCCATATTATAGTTTTGTTGTGCAAAGTTTGTCTAAACTTTCAACCCTTGATTCCAAATATTTTTTAAACAGTATGAACTCGCTAGAAACTGTTTGGAAACATCTAGCTTGAAATGACTTTGAAACAAACATTGGAAGTTTCGACATCCGACAGAATACTGTAATCATAGTGAATTCTGTCATCAATGCACACTCAATTTCAGGCGTGTAGTACAGTGGGATCCATGAGTATTACCGTGCAAATTGTCCATTGTTCATGCACTCCATTTGGCACAATAAGAGCTTCAAGAATTAAAAGAAAACTCAAAACAAACTGTTGACAACTTCTGCACCAGCATACATAAAAATCCACCTCTTGAAAACACATAGGATGCAAGAGAAAAATTAATGAAAATAGTCATGGACAATTTGCCGAGCAATACTAGTGGATCCCACTGCACATAAGCAATTCTTTTAAGTCGATATGTTGGAGTTTTAGCATATGTGCATGTACTTTATCAACGAACACTTGTTCATATATACGCAGATAAATGCTCCTATCTTATCTTCTTTGATTGCTTAGTTCCGTACTGTCACTAGATTGCCACAAGTGACCTTCATATTAGTTGATTGATTGAGTTGGTGTTTTAAGTCCACTTTATGCACAGTAAGGCTAATCGGGACTGGACCTACAGTTTAAAGTGGGATCCGAACCATTATGTGCCTCCACCGGATATCGAACCCGGGATCCCTTGATTACAAGGCGTCGACGCTACCACTGCGCCATCGGGGAGGCTTCTCCCGTATTAGTAAATTATGAACAGCAAATCAGTTATCACACACAAACCTGAAGAATGTAAACTGCATGTATTTCTCATGAAATTATGTGACGTTGACTAAATTTCAAACCACACTGCGCTTTTATAGCAAACTGAGTTCGTGGCAAAATAATATTTCACAGCATGAATAAATCACTTCATTATACAAATATTTCTCTAGAAGAAAAACTAAATTCAATTCAGGGTTCAATTATCAAGTATGTAAATCTGACTTTCTTGTAATAGAAGAGTTTATGCAAAAGGTATTTCTAATATGTTAGCCTTACTGTGCATAAAGTGGACTTAAAACACCAACTCAATCAATCTAATATGTGAACACGTTATTTAAATATTGTTAAGAGACAAGGAAACAAGTCGAGTCGATCTCTACTCTAATGAAGATATTCGTCTTGTCTGAAATAAGAACTTCCTCTACACTAAGTGAAGTGCATTTATGAAAACAAGTAGGAATAAGTTCCGGGTGAAAAATTACACCTTTGGAATTCACTAAAGCCTCATTAAAATGAAAGTTATCAAAAGTTTCGTTACGGTTTGCCTTGAGTTCGTTTTATGCGCAATGGATTATTGGTACTGGACATAACACCTTTGCTTAACAAAAAACACTAAATTTGTTTAATCATACGATTTGAATGGGAATTCTTAATTGCAAGCCAATAGTCTTAATTGTCCATTGATGAAACTCAAGGGAGTGCTGCAAACAAAAAAATACTCGGTAGCAGAATAAATTAGAACTTTGCGCTCGCCATAACTGTCGCAGCCTAAAAGTCCTTTTTACTCATCCTATTTTACTTATTGCACAGAGAAAGCATAGAGATATAGGGTTTTATGACGTAATGACGCCTCCTCTCATGTAGGAAAAATAAATGAAGCTCAGACAGAACCACCAGTTGATTTCTTTTTGTGTCGTCTGCCTGATCAAAACGTGTTTTCCAGTTTTCTTGCATAGATTATTTACACTATAAAATAGACTATAGTTACTATTGTTACATATTTCTACAGTTGGTTAACTACAACAGAAAGGAACTATACGGTATTCAGCCCATTTAAATGTAACATCAATAGATTCCCCTAAAATATCTTAAGAAATGTACGAATAGAACAGACATGCTGACTTGCATAAAATAACAGAATATTTATTTTGCTTAACACAACCACTCAATATATTCAAAACACATACTACGTCTATGGAAATCGATTGAAAGATACATAGATAATATGTTCCACACTGAAAGAATCGACAAACGTAACTTAGATAATGGTACGGGAACCAATCAAAATATCCGACAGCACAGTATCTTTCTCCCCATTCAACATGCGATTGTTATTGATTGCAATACTGCATGGCAGTGGGAATGCATATATATTTCTGTTTGCATGTATTATTGTTACATGCAATTCGTTCCAAATTTGTTAAAACAGTTTATGACAAGTTTGCTTGTAACATAGTACTATAATCAAGAAAATAGGATTGTTTTTCATCCTCGGGCAAGTTTCCTAGTTGAGTAAATTGCAAATTAAATTTTATTTTGCAGAACGTTAAAATTTGACCTTTTTGCTCATGAGTCTGTTATCTTTTTATTCTTACATTTAATGGGACTTGGCAGATAAGTTGCACTATACGAGTCTTTCATATTTTTCATGTTCATGCTTTATTTTTAGGACCTTTACGTTAGCCA
Source organism: Lepisma saccharinum (assembly GCF_977018435.1). NCBI lineage: Eukaryota > Metazoa > Arthropoda > Insecta > Zygentoma > Lepismatidae > Lepisma > Lepisma saccharinum. The sequence continues at coordinate 69,052,456 of NC_139242.1, forward strand.
AGTATGCATTCATTGGTTCGTTTCTCGTATAAATGTATCACGTTTCGAACACGGTGAGCCTTTGTTATGAGTGAAGTTTTAAAGCAAACTTCTATTTCTTGACAAACTTATTTAATTATTTACAAGAGGTTCTTTCAAGGAAGGTCACTTTGAACGGGAACAACAAAACGAGCTTGCTAATTTAAGACGATTCTATTTTCTTTTGACCTTTCGGGGAACATCGAGGCTCAGTGACCAACCAAACAAATATCTGATAGCAGTCTGTTCGCCGAAACAGTCGAGAGACTTGTTACGTGAACAAAATTGGTCTACTTGTGGCACACAGACAGAAGGATTAGCTCCTAGGAGACAATTGACTGTTGTGATCGGGTGTACTGTTTACTCACCTGGATGGTTTGCTACGTATGTGCCTCAACCTGCCTCTCTCCTCTCCTACTGGCAGCAACAGACGTGCAGAGGGCGACACCACAGCCTGTCGCGCATGCGAGCGCTCCCTGTGACAAACAACAAGGGAGGGGTTGCCAGCTGCACGTTATCTTGCACTCTGTCTTTACAAATTTTTAAAGTTAGTTCAGGCAAGCTACCCTAACGCTGAAATATGTGTTCATTTTTTTTAAAAAACAACATAAAAACATGTGGTACAAACAAATTAACAAGAACGGTATAATTCTATAAATACATATGTACTTAATGTATGGAAATGGTTGCACTCTTTGAAAACCCATTTTTGAAAATAATATATTGGACAAGGGGAATAGAATGGGTTAATGAGATTTCGGAAGTTTTTTTTATTATTCGCGCCTATATTTAATAGGGATCTCGAATAGTTGGGAAATTCCAATTGATCGTATTTGAAGTGGATAATTCTTGATATTCTCTACGCTATAAGTGCCAGAAATTTCTTGAAATTTGCATTTTTTTAATTCCAGAAATGCAAAGACAGTCACTTGAACGGGGGAAAATGTGCAGAATTCTAGATTTTTGAGTGTCGGGATATTTCGACCATTTCTCGCTTCGAAAATTTCCCGCTTAAAATGGAGAACTTTTGTCTCCCAGAACGTCTGGATTTTCAAATTTTCAAATTCCTATCCCGTCCCGTACATCCCAGTATTTTTAATAACGAAAAATTAATTTTAAGGCACAGTTTTCTGGCTTTGGTTGGTTGATTTGGTGTTTTAAGTCCACTTTATGCACAGTAAGGCTAATCGGGACTGGACCTACAGTTTAAAGTGGGATCCGAACCACTTGTGCTTCCACCGGGTATCGAACCCGGGACCCCTTGATTACAAGGTGACGACGCTACTACTGCGCCATCGGGAGGCCCTCACAGTTTTCTGGTCTCCGATTATGATAGTTCTTGATTCATGTGTATCATCTAATGATTTACGTTCGTAAACCAAGCCAATTTATTATTATTTTTTAATTGTATGTACACTATTGTCACCCAAACAACTCAATAAGCCAGGCTTAAATAGGTCACGGCACTACACTTCTGGCGCATTCGACCGAAAAAAAAAAAGGTTTGGTTCGAATCGGTGTTCGGTGAAACAACAGTGGAACCCTTCGCATCTATTCACACTGTGTTGTTCTGTGGTTTTAGCCGTGTACGACAGTGTAATTGAAGACTAAAATTGGTAAACGCTGTAAGTGCCAAAATAATTCAAACACCGTTTTCCACGTTAAACTGTGCAATGTGCCATGCTTTATAATGTGGTAACCGTGAAAAGTGGCTGGTAGCCCTCTAAGTAGTTCAAAGGGCGTGTAAAGAGGTTACTGGTGTGAAAGTTCTTACGGGCTGATGTGCGGAACGATGCGATTTCCCAACTCTTTCGCTTTTGGCACTTACAACGTTTACCACTTTTAGTCCTCAATTACTTCGGTTGAAACTGAATCCACTGTGACCATACCGTTACTCTCGCACACTATGTATCTATTTCTACTTTTGTTATTTGACGTATGTTTTCTACATTTTTGGCTTATCGCGACGATGAGGATGAATGGTGAACAATTGAAATGGACGGGACAAACAGAATGAAACACCTATGCCTTGATCACGGTTCAAACCTTGAACTTCTCGACTGGCAGGTCGTTACGATGATGACGACTCTGCTCCGGGGCTGGCGAGTTATATGTAAAAATAATACTTTCTCACTCTATTCTAAAGGATACAGACTAACGAGGTTCTGGCGCCTGGGCCTGCGGCAAGTGTAATCATCTGAAGGAACTTTGTTCTGTCGTTCATTAATGTTTGTAATTGTCCTTTCATCCACGTCATCACTTATCCATCCTAATCTTCGCAATTAGCCAAAATTGGTAGAAATGCGACGTTAAATGAAATATATAAATAAATAAAACAATTTTCAGTTTACTTTTTCTTTCTGTGTTTCTGACGGCGATTCAAACCTAGGACCTTCATTTCTCATACCCTAGAATCAGGCATATAGAAGAAATAAAAAGTTTACTTTATAGTAAGAGAATCACTGTACGAGGAGCCTTCTCTTCGTATTTGTTTTTTAGCGTTGCCTTTGTAGCTTCATCTCGACGATGGGGATGAATGATGAATAGCTGAAATTAATGAAAGAACAAAATCAACGGAACAGTCACACCCAGGCCGGAACCAGATTCCAGATTTTTCGTATTTGTCCTTTCTTCTATGTGAGGCTCGTTTCCAGCCTTCATGTCCTGTGTTTCCCCAATGCAGCAACAAAATCTAGGCTCAAGGTTTTCAACCAATTATGTAATAAAATACTCTATTCACTTCCAAGAATCCTTTTGTGTTTGGAACTTAATTATGTCAGCTAAATCTGGACTGTTTAGTGGACGAGGCACAAGTCCCCCCCCCCCCACATCGCCTTTTTCTAATTTTGTCTGTGTCTTTTAACAAAATAGAAGGTGTATCGAAAATCATGGCAGAAATTCAAAATAGCGTTCTACACTTGATGTCGAAAATAAAGTTATTACTTACTGAGTTACAAGGGTGCCCGGAGGATTTTTCTCAGGGGGGGAGGCTAAAATTTCACATCTTGGCCTGAAGTCATAAAATATTTTACCTTTTTTTTATTATTATATTACATATCAAAAAATTGAAATTGAAAATACTTTGGTTTAGTGTGCAGAATTCGAGATTTTCACATCGTCGTGAAATTTTTAAATAATCCCATCCGAAAATTTCATGATCTGGTCTCTAACTGGCGAGTTTTTTCAGTTCCAAACGTCGGGATTATGAACATTTCACTTCTCAATCCAGTTCCGACTACAAATTTCCATCACACACACCCCTAGTTACAGCAATCAACATTATTCTAATTTGTCTGGTGAAAAAGTACTCTTGTAATTTTGTTGGACATGGCAGTTAATTGTTGTAGTTTACAGCATGTAAATAAGAGAAAGCAGTATTATTTGTAATATATTACTCGTATATTGCTACAATTTGTAAATTAATAGTTTAGCTATTATTCTATTCCTTGATTGTTCCTATTTTATATTTTCCTAATGGAGAAAATCTTGCGTGCCTAGTGATCCCTGATCGCTTACCAGTCTTGTGAAACACCAACTTATGCATGATTGAACAGTTGTTTCGCAAGTCTAACTGTTGTGTGCACGTAACAGCATTAATCCATCCGATAAAATTTCATTCGATCAACTTTTCTGAAATTGTTTTCTTTGAAGCTCAAAATTCATTCTTAACTCCTTGATATTCCTCTGCGAGCTGCAATCTGGAATAATATCAGTTGAAACGGAAATGTGTTAATGAGAGCTATGCAATTATCGTTTAAACACTTCCCTCAAAGCAAATGTTTCGTTTCCGCGGTAAAATTACGTGGATAATCTCTCTTCTTCTTGTAGTGGACGTATTGATTTCTGGCTACGTTCCCAGCAGGGTTGCCAGAGCAGGATTGAAAATTGTATGCCCGTGAGTTCACTATTCATCTGTACATTACATATTCGGCGAGAGAAGAGGTAGGCGTATTTGTGAAACTTTCTAAGGGGCTGAAAATAATAAATGATTTGAAAACTAGAGAGGATGTGACTTACAGCGAAAGTGGATTGATTGATCAGGAAGTAATTGTTCTGTGATCTACTAAAAAATATTTATGAAACTCGTTACAAGTTTCCTCCCTGTGACAGTCTCTTTTTAATTGTTACTGTTAGATAACGATCATAATCTCCTAGTTTCGGACAAATTTTCCCTTGTGGACAGTTATTTTTCTACAGTTGCAACTCCGTAAGAATATATTCCCGAAAATGTGTATGTAATTGATCTCCCGACTGATCGAAATCTCAGGAAAGAGAGGTACATACGAGAGGTATCCAAGTTCTTAAAGTCAGTTCGAGTCAACAGTTCATGGTCACGTGCAGTGGCGGCGATTGAGTTCCAAAACCAGGGGGGGAAAGGTGCAAAACTGGGGGGACAGACAGTGCATTTCCCTTTGTAGGTAAGGTTTAGCATAGTGCGGGGCAGGAAGTGGCGAAAAGTGTCGAGGGGCAACTGCCCCTCGCCCCCCTAATCACCGCCACTGGTCAAGTGGTTTATAGGCATCTTGGAAACTTTAACTGTTGCCGTTCACATGGAAATCTTTTTAAAATGGACGCAAAGAAAGTTCAATTCTAGACTTGCCATCGGCAAACTTTTCCAACTTTTTATGTTCTTTGTAGCATTGACACACCAGGAGCCATTCTACCGCTACAAATGCATATAGCCTAAGATATGACGAGCCGTACAACTACTGAAGAGCGAACTTCAATAGGAAGTCTTCAATGATAAGTTTGTTCATCATCCTAGAGTTAGGCAACACACAACGCATTGCAGTAAAGCGAGTATTTCAGGATAAAGGTGTCTAATTTCTAATGCTGGTGACTGTACATATCCGAAGTATTACTAAACACCCGATCACTTGTACCAAAAAGAGTACACCAGGATGGAGAGCTTGATGGACCCCGGTGGCGTAGTGGTAGCGCTCGTGCATTGTAATCAAGGGGTATCTGGCTCGATACTCGGTGGTGGCACATAGTGGTTCGGATCCCACTTTAAACTGTAGGTCCAGTCCCAATTAGCCTTACTGTGCATAAAGTGGACTTAAAATACCAACTCAATCAATCAACCAATCATTACAATGTACGGACACAGGAACATGGGGCAGGCTAATGTTCACTCACCAGAGCAATTTCAACCTGCCTCTCAACTGGAAAGAGTATTTAAGATCAGCTTTCAATGCCTGCTCCATCATTGTACTGTAACGTTATCTATTTGAATCTGAGCCCACGAGCAAGTTGGACGCATGAAGTGAATCCATAATGTTTGTGTTCGCTTAGTTTATGCTTCGCAATTTTCATAACTTAGCTATGCTATATAAAAGGCTAGAATTAAGATTAAGGTAAAGTGCCCGAAATCCGTCCCCTACCCTAAATTCGTCCCCTTCTTTAACTTCCATGGAAAGTGCTGCCATTTAGTGGAGAGCAGCAGGAAAATCTTCAGATCCATTCAGTTGCCTACTGGCAGTGACGTAGTTGCTTTTTTCTGTTCATTCACGCTTTAATTTTTCAGAAATATTTTGTCTGAAAGCTTGCTACAGTGTGAATCAACTTGAAACAGTTATATTGACGCCTCGCGGCAAGATTTTCATCATTTAGTGATTGATAATTATAGATTAGTACTTGAATATTGCGTTCCAGTTGTCACAGCCATGTAGCTGTAGTCGTTTGGTCAGGAGCAGTTGCTATTGTTGTTATAACTGGAGTCCAAAATCCGACCCCTTTGAGATCCTCAAATCCGTCCCGGGGACAGATTTAGGATCCACATTATGTATCTATCTTGTGATATACAGGGTGTTTCGTAAGTTCGTTTACAACGCTTGGGAGGTGATTGTACGAGTGAAAATAAGGTGGAAAGTTCATGTAACGAAATTCCGGAAACGGCTTTGTTGCCGAGTTATTGACGTTTGAAAACGTGGGAAAATGATTTTCCGAAGTGAATAATGGCAAAACGGGTGGAGAGAAGACGTCGGTGTTGGGCGGGCCACTAAGAAATTGGGTACGCTCTTGTCAAAAAATCACTCGGCAATGTTGTGCAATGTCGGCGCAAGGGATTCCCCAAAGACGCGAACGAAGATGTTGACGGGAGTGGAGTGGGTGTGCGTTCTGCGTGAGCTGGTATCGACGAAAATTGGCATGTGTTGAATGGCACCAAAAAAGAAAGAAAATTTCCTGAGCGAAGGGTACCATGACGTAAAAACGAAAAAAATAAATTGTCATAGGTTGCATACCCTGAAGGGCAGATGGGTGTCCGTGTGATCTGACGTTAAGTACCACATTTCCCGCTAGGGGCTCCAACAGTGAAGGTTTCCTCATGAAGGAGCGCACGTGTCTGTGCCATTCGTGCTTCAGGTGCTGTGCTAGCAGGAGGTTGTTAAACATTCACGGTTGAATGGGAAGACGTGAGATTCTTGGACAGTAGTGTTGGGCAAACATTTGACCTAACAGTGTTACATGTTAATTCTTAGCCACAGCCCATCGTGTTCTGTGAAGTGTACTAGTGTTAACGGCCATAAACACTTGTAGCCCGTTGTAAGGGATGGCTGCATACACGTCCCAAGATCTGGCGGACATGCATCTGATTTATGGGGAGGCTGGAGGTAATAGCCGTGCTGCAAGGCATCTGTATGGGGCACGTTTTCCAAATAGGGTGTTACCATCGCCAACCTTATTTCAAACTGTAGACACTCGACTTCGGGAAACAGGATCAGTGTTGCCACCTCGTCGAGAAGTTGGACGACCGCGAAGTGTGCGAACACGACGATTTGTGGAAGATGTGCTAACTGCAGTGATGGATCATCCAGGCACCAGTACGCGCGCACTAACCCACGAACGAAACACCTCCCATGTGAATGTGTGGCGAGTCCTGGCAGAAGAGGGGATGCACCCGTACAAATTGAAGAAAGTGCAAGATCTTTTACCTCGGGACTTTGGCCCACGTGAGGACTTTTGCCAATAGTTTGTGCATCAAATTGAAATTATCCCCAATTTTCAGAATACGGTGCTATGGACTGGTGAGGCCATCTTCAAGAAAACGGGTGTGTTCAATAGTAAAAACAGTCATGTGTGGGAACATGAAAATCCACATGCACTGCTAGTGGCACATCATCAGCACAGATCGGCAGTCAATGTGTGGTGCGGGATACTGCATGACCATTTGATTGGACCGTACATTCTCCATGTTCGCCTATGTGGACCCACTTATCAAGCATTTCTCAGTGAGGTTTTGCCTGAACTACTAGAGGACTTGCCCTTGGCACTGAGACAAATACTATGGTTTCAACATGACGGTGCACCCCCACATTTCGATCGGAATGTGCGCCATTTCCTCAATACCGTATTCCACAACCAGTGCATTGGCAGGGGAGGGCCTGTGCCATGGCCACCTCGATCGCCTGATATTACGCCCCTGGATTTCTTCCTCTGGGGAGAGATGAAACGCCTCGTTTACGAAACACCTGTCGTGTCAGCCGAGGACCTCGTTGCCCGTATCAATGTAGCTGCAGCATCGATAGCAGAAACGCCGGGGTTGTTGGGTCGCACTAGACAATCCTTGATTCGCCGTTGTCGCCTCTGCTTGGAAGTACATGGTGGACACTTTGAAAACCGTCTGTGATGAGGTCCCCTTCACATCTCCATTAAGCATACTGCGTTCCCTTCAGGGTATGCAACCTATGACAATTTATTTTTTTCGTTTTTACGTCATGGTGCCCTTCGCTTAGGAAATTTTCTTTCTTTTTTGGTGCCATTCAACACATGCCAATTTTCGTCGATACCAGCTCACGCAGAACGCACACCCACCCCACTCCCGTCAACATCTTCGACGCGTCCTTTGGGGAATCCCTTGCGCCGACATTGCACAACATTGCCGAGTGATTTTTTGACAAGAGCGTACCCAATTTCTTAGTGGCCCGCCCAACACCGACGACTTCTCTCCACCCGTTTTGCCATTATTCACTTCGGAAAATCATTTTCCCACGTTTTCAAACGTCAATAACTCGGCAACAAAGCCGTTTCCGGAATTTCGTTACATGAACTTTCCACCTTATTTTCACTCGTACAATCACCTCCCAAGCGTTGTAAACGAACTTACGAAACACCCTGTATATTTTTCCCCCCTGACCACTTAGACTAGTTTCTATTGATGTATGATCACTTGTCGACCTTTTTATAATGTGTCTAACACTTCTGTGCCTTATTCTCGAAAAGAAAAATAATGCTAATTAATAGAAAGTATATATTAAACTTAAAGTTCTACGAAGAAGGTGGCGTCAGCGGGAGGGTCCGAGGGGCCATGTGCCTGACTCCTCACTCAACAGACAAGCTACAGCCTTTAGATGTAACATTTATGTTTCCTCTGAAAACTCTATACGCAAAGGCTATAGAGCAATGGTTGGCCTCTAACTCAAACAGAATTGTGAGGAAACTACAAGTATCCAGTTTGTTATGTGAAGCGTACCTTCGTGCTGCTACTTTTGAAACTGCCGTCAATGGATTTAGGAAATCTGGAATTCATTAGTTTAATCCCGATGTCTTTCAAGAGCATGACTTCATAGGTAGACAACTTGAAGAGCCAGAGGTGCCTGACAATGGAGGAAATGATGACAACCAGAATGCTCCAGCTGCACCTCAAGTGGCCAGTCCAAGAGACATCCAGGAAGTTTCAGTAATCCAGCCTTCCACATTTTCTAGAGCCGGGACCTCATTCTTGGTAACAGGAAGTCCACATAAGATGTCTCTAAAAGCCTCTATGGAGAAGAAAAAAATGGCGGAAGAGCGTCAGAAGAAACAATCCCAATCAAAAGCCAAGAAAAGTCTCATCATTGAAGATAAAGATCGCCTTGGAACATCATCGACACAACCTCCCAAAAAGAGAACATTGAAATATGGCAAGTTCAAGCAACTCTGAGGATGAAAAACAAGTTCCACTGGTGTCCACCGATGACGAGGATAGTTCAAGCGATGAAGATGCGTCATGTCACATTTGTGAAAAGCGTTTTTCCCAAGACAAGCGATGAGAGAAATGGGCAATGTGTTCGAAATGCTTCCAGTGGTGCCACGAGATGTGTTCATCTTCAACTAAAGTCAAAAACTTTGTTTGCGATTTTTGTCTGGATGGGTAAAAAGATGTAACTTAAGTATAAAAATGTATAAACACGTTTTCATCTCAATAAATTTATTACAAGATATTCTAACACTGTTTTAATCAAATTTCCCATAAAAATAAATGAGTAGATAATAACTGGAAACGGCGGACGGAATTAGGACAACTTTTTTTTGAAAAATCAGAATTTGCATTCTTTCGATTATTTCCTTTTTTTGGTTAAGAAAGATTTATTTGGTAGAATCACACCAGCAGCACTAGTAGGTATGCAATTGAGTTGCTTCAATCAGTTGTTGTATTATTCTTAACTTTAAACACATTTTTCAGAATTGAAGATTTGGCTTAGGGGGACGGTATTTGGGCACTTTACCTTATTTCGCCCGGACACCAGGTGGCGCTGAAGACCTCAGTAACGATTCTACGTCATTTCTCTAAAGTGTTCAAATTTATTCACCAATGCATTAGCAAACCTTGGGCACACCTTATCTCCTGAAATCCTCTTCTTCAGTTGTAAAGTTCAATGAGCAGTTTGAACTTAATTTATTAAGTGATTATATATTTATTTTAAAAATTAATCCAAAGAGTAGATTTCAGCCTGCTTTTATGGCAGTTAACGACAGAATACCTCGTCCACCAACCTTCCTTAAACTCCTACAGACGCCCAGCAGCTTTTTCCAAACTAGAATAGGTATTTCAGGAATGGAAAAGAACAATGAAAATAATTTTCCTTTATTACTTTTAAGACCATTACATTCATAGAAAATATATCAATTTCGTCATTTCTTAAGGTACAGTCACACTACAACAGGAACGACAGAAAGTAAGGACAAGAGAATAATTCCCTTAAAAATGAAAGTCAAAATATTGTTGAATGTTCCTATACCAATGCTAGTTCTTGGGAGAGATGCTTAGCAAGTTATGCAAGCAATTTAAAAAAAGGAAATATTTATCAGTCCGTTATTATATTGACTTAGAAAAGGAATGGAATGTAAACTATCGTAAAACCAATACCTATTTTTCCAACTAAGAACTCTTAAGAAATTCAGTACCAAAACAGCGCAGACAGAATGTTTCTTATGCACCAAAACTTTGGGCTCTGTACAGCTACACAACGTGCCACACAAAACAACAATTAAGCCGTGTTTCAAGAATTCGACTTTAGTAATATTTCTTAGAACAACATACATTGCGAATACAGGTAGGGTAACTTCATCAATTGGGAAGATGACAGAGAGTTAAAATCTACACACGTACACTCTTAGAACAGCATTCGTGGTTTCTGTTTATCATAGAAGTTAAACACCACGCCGAATGTCACTCAGTTCAACATAACTGAATTACTATCTCCTGTAAAGTTGTTTGCAATATTTCTTGTGTTCATTGCTCATACTGGTAGGTAATATTGACGAAAGTCCTCATTATTGAAGTTGTGCATAAATGAACAGAAAATATTCACACTTATAGCAAGTAGCTTGTATTTATATATTACGTCACTTTTCTACCTCTACCGGTTAACCGTGGATTAATGCTTACATAAAAGTAACATACTTGGAGGAACACGTTTGCTTTACCTGCCCAGCTTTTACCCTAAGCACTCAGTCACTGTACACGAGTAGTTCCGAATTCTGAAATCTACAATCATTCGAAATGGCGTTTTACTTCCATGATAAACGACAAATGTTGAGAACTTTCTACACAACTACTACTGCAGATTCAGTGGTAAGTCGTTGACCATTACAAATATGAGAAGGCGAAACATAAACATGGGAAGCTAAAAATAAGTTGACTTGCAACACTGAAATTTCACATAATGCTTAATGCATATTATTCACAATGGGTTGCAATTTAGTTGACAAATCAACCTTTGTGCAACTTACGTAAAATACAGCATACGTACTTTCTGTAATGTCAAATCGCAGTCATAGTGTCCCATGCACGTTCACATTCTGCTAACATACGATACATCTGGACAGCAAACAATCCGTCCCTACCGAAGCCAAGAGGCGTAGAGTGGGATACATAAGTATTACCAAGCAAATTGTCATTCACTATGTTAATTCTATTTGTTTTACGCAATGGGAATTTCAAGAATTGATACAAAACGCCAATCAAGCTGCTCAACAATCTCTGCACCAGCAAACGTAAAAAAACATCCCTTTCTTGACTATTTAAGAGAGCTTGTCTTTTCTTTGTTTTGGGCCATATCCCTAAATTTGACTTTCATCGACATTCATGGATTGGGCTTTGCATATTCTTGTAGATATACAAGTTCGTCAGTTTATAGATGCAACCAAGAGGAAAATATTTGCATCGGATTATTTAGATGCGCTTCTTTGTCTCGAGAGGGACGTATTTCATGCGTTTTACGACCAAAGCAGCTAAAAAAATTCCAGATAAAACTGTCATTAAAAGAAATTTATATGCGAGGGAAAAGATCTAAAATTGAATTCTGCATTTCGCAGTTTCGATTCTTGAGCGGTGACCTCAGCTAGGAATTTTTCGTTAATGTCTGTGCATAAGTGCTCCGGGGTTCACCTGTTTGAAGTTCACTTTATTCAAAGATAGGCTAATCGGGACTGGACCTACAGTTCAAAGTGGGATCTGAACCACTGCGCAATGTACCTCCACCGGGTATCAAACCCGGGAACCCTTGATGGCGACAACGGTACCAGTACCCCATCGGGGAGACCCTCTCATATCAACAGTCAGCTAGGGGCAACTGTGGGAGGGTAACTGTGGCTGTAGTGTGATACTGCCTGTAGAGTGATACTCAACCTCCACTATGGATGGTCGAGATAGAGAATGTGTGGACGCCTTGGTCCTACGTATATTCGTATCTTCCAACATTATCACAATTTGAACAATATATACTTAGGTGAAGGTTACAGGAAACCTTATTGTAATCAATAGAATATGCTTACATTCATTCACATGTATAATACAAGAAATCTCGGTTTCGATACCCGGTGGAGGTACATTGACCAGTGGTTTGGATCCTCGTTTAAACTGTAGGTCCAGACCCAATCAGCCTATCTGTGCATAAAGTAGACTTTAAACAACAACAGTATCCACATATATTGAACGAGATTTGAATTACATAGGAAAATTACTTCATTCACAAAATACGCCAGCGCGCCAAAGTTTTTGGTGCATACGAAAGCTGATGTTATTTTCCCCTCACCGACAGAGAATCACAACCGAGCATATATACATGCCTTACACTCGTTTTATCTTTATCACCTTTATGAAGTCGTTTTCACGAATATTTACAAATCCTCTTATACACTTTGTACATTTTTATCACTTCACACGCTCAACTGGATCATACAACCACCACACTCATATGCAACCGCATATACCTGTATATTGTAAATGGAAGTCTTGCGTAAAGTTTAAGTGTACGCTTAGCTTCCCAGATTTCGAACTACTTTTAGTGTCTTCTTTACGAAGCATTCTAACTTGATTGTACTCGTATATTGCTTTTGTAGAACTAATTGATTCCACCAAAATGCGATAAACTTGACCACTTAATGAACCGTTTCTCACAACACACAGAGTCTTTAAATGTTGACATTAAGGCACTTACATAAAACACGTCAGTAAACTCCACTTAAGTTCGACACGACAATTTTCTTCCAATATTAAGTCTGCGTTTGCACCAATGATACAGCCAGCTTATGTAGTTGCACTTCAAATGTAGAAACTTAATGGATACATAGGAGGTGCAGGTAGGATAGGTTTCGAAAGATCAAAATACTTGGTGTTTGGTGACAAACCAATTGTAAATCTGACCTCCAGCTTGATATTGACATAGTTGTGAATTAAATTATCATAAATTTGCGACAGGAAAAATATTGTGCAATAAAATATGTCAGTTTAAACTTAATTCCGATTACGAAATTACATTTATTGGAAATTGTAATATTGAAGCCCAAAAGAATTGTCAACATTAGGAACAGTGGTTGTTAAAATGTTAGCAATCCTGTGTAATTTGCGAATAGAATTAATTTTATATAGAAGTGGTTACGTCGAATTACTTCTGTATTCCTAGTATCAACAGTTAGGTATGGCCAAGTAGCATTAAGTTCTGTTCAAAAGTGCTCCTTGGCTACGAAACCAGAAAAATATATGGATCTGACTATACAATAGTGGCGTACACTTCAAAATTCCCTTGCAATTATACATGCTTTAAGGCAGGAAGAATATAAAGCAAGCAATGATAATCGTCATATTTATTTTTTGTTGCATGTCGATATTCCCTAGTCTACGCCACTGTCGTGCAAGGAGTATATAATGAAATGTAAAAGAAGACGTGAGCAGATGGCATAGAATGGACAGCAAAGCTCAAAGATGCGATACCATTGTATCACAGACAAACTAATATGAAGAGAAAGAAAAAGTCAAGTATTCATCAGTCTAATGCGACCCGCCAGGTGTCAGAGAACGAACAAAAAGAAAAGGTTCAGAGACGTTGAAGAACCAATATGAATAACTTCCGATGAAAAGGGATTTTAGTGCTCACTGGCTTGTAGAGAGTTAAAAAAGGGTAAACAAAAAAAAGGCACAGTCCTGACAGCTGCGTTGCGAACCACTCGACCTCTTTCTTCTAAACCGAAAAAGGTGCTACCCTATCCTATTACACCAATTTGTCGACTCTTTCCTCTCCTCCTGGCGTTTCATGACTCCACATGAAACGAGGAATATACGAATATACCTCCCTCCTTCGCGGCCCCTGCTTGTTATGCAACCCACTCAACAGCTCGGTTGGCTGGGAGAACTAGCATCCGGCGCTGTCTCGTTGTCGTGAATGTCCTGTGTCCTGTGATTGTCCTGCTTTCATTGGCTTTAAGAATACATTAAACGTTGCATGTTAATATAATATTTGGAACAACTAGACTTTGGAGTGTCGAAAATTAAATGCCCATTAAACTAAAAATATTGTCAATTTACTAAAAGCTAAGCTGCATGGCGCAACAGCCTCTAAAGGCCAGGGCCTACCAGAGCTGCTTTTTCATTGGGCGACGCATCGCCACTGTTTTCGTGAATTTTGAGACCGTCGTCCGCTACTTCTAGTTTTCAAGTAGCTTCCAATTTGTCCTCACGAAGCTGGGTACACGCCGAAATTTTGGTGTCTTGCACCAAAGGCAAGAGCTACAGTTTAGCTACGCAGGAACCCTTGTCAATTTATTACATTATATTATATTTAGATCGACGCGATAACTTTATTAATTGGATCGTCGTGTCGAATTTCATCAATGTAGAGCTGAAGTCGGCCGCTTAAAACAAAAAAAGCTCCGACTGACTACTTAAAACATCTGATTTCCTCTCCAAGAAAGGAAAATTGAAGAGTGCTGCCAACAATGCTACTACGATCTGTTTTGTAAACATTTCTTTTTATTACAGAATTTTCTAATTGACAATTTTGAGGGGGAGTGGATATTGTGATCTAAAAATTAGTAAATTGTCTGGGCATTAAATTTGGAACACAAGGAATAAAATTATATTTTGTGATTTAATGTAGAAGTGGTAATTTTTTAGTTACACCGTGTTAATGAGATTTTCTGATATGCGAGGTTAAGATTCAACGAATGAAAGTCTTCGAAGTTCGTCATTTTTCTAATCGAAGCGTCACAATTAAAGATAAAGTTTCAAAGTTCCAAATTCCCAACCACCGGCTCCATCCTACTGCCACAACCTCAGAGTTTACAATTAAGTTCTTAGAAATTTAAATTTGTGAAAGGGTGTTCGTGGTTCGCAAACAACAAGCTCGTCCAAGTGCAGTTCAAAGCTTGAACGAGACATTACATGACAGAAGTTTGAAGCTAACTAATACATTCTATTCATGTGACATTCAGGATTTCCTAAACTTAGACAATAAACTAAATATGATATCTATAAAGTTAAGATCATTACCTGGAATTAAATATTGTACGATGAGTAAAAGATTGCAAGGGTTGTCCGTCTCCATGGTGGACTTGAAAGTAGATTGATGAACAAGATCTAAGAGTTGTCCGTCTCCTTGGTGGACTTGAAAGTAGATTGATGAACAAGATCTAAGAGTTGTTCGTCTCTTTGGTGGACTTGAAAGTAGATTGATGAACAAGATCTAAGAGTTGTTCGTCTCTTTGGTGGACTTGAAAGTAGATTGATGAACAAGTTCAAATAGTTGTCCGTGTCATTTGTGGACTTGAGAAAAGATTGATGAACATGATCTAAGAGTTGTCCGTCTCCTTGGTGGACTTGAAAGTAGATTGATAAACAAGATCTATCACCAACAAACAATGAGTGATTAAGGTAGAAGGCTCATTAATGTGGTGCCTATATCTGGAAAGCTTGATAAAGCCGGTTCAATGATACGAAAGTATCATATTTTGGCAAAATGATCACGTTCGTTACAATGGATTGAAAAGTAAGTAGAATAACATCTAAGAACAGTGTTCAACAAATATGTAAAAACTGTACGCGGAATTACATACAGACAAAGAAAGATAGATGTGGATATTATATCCACTTGTAAAGTAGAGCTGGCAGGAAGATAACTGTAAGCTAAAATGAACTTAACGGTGATTGGAAGGAAACTGAACTAGGCAATGGCCTTCATACGAGGATTTGTGCCAGTTTCAATAATAAGGCAGTATATATTTTTGAGATAATCTTATAACGCGGAGAAACGTATTGTTCTTTGAAATAACGTAAGAAGCTGCTTATAGAAGCAGAAGGCAGTATTTTGCAACCATATTTTAGCTGGCTGTTTTTAACACACTGTTTCCATTCGGATTATCGAGTCACTTTTCAATACGTCTAAGTTAATATTGAACTACGAAAGTCTTTGAATATATTTTTTCATAAAATGATTATGTCTGATCCATAACACATTATTAGTCCCGAGAAAACCTTCTCATTATTAGTGTTGTTCAGTCATTTAGTTCATATCTCTCCAAGACGGACTACCTTCATCTCCATTAACTTTGAGAGATGAAATAAATAACCCTTTTTGGGTGTTTGAGTCAAACACTGGTCTCAGAAGTTATTGGCTACTCCACGCTGTCCATGGACCAATCAGAGATGGATCTACTGGTCCCGCACGTGGTGGTTTGTTCGTCCATCGGCATCATGAGCTCCCGTCGCTTGGAGATGGCGTTCTTCAGGATGGTGGACACGTCGTTCGCGTTCTGCGCCTCCGCTTTGATCCAGATGGTGCTCTGGGAGCGCTTCAGGCGACGCTCGTTCGGCGGCTTCAACAGCATCCGCTGGCGCTGGAGCTGCTCAGGGGACAGGGAGAGGAGGGACGTCATCTGAGGGGAGAGAAAAACAATCAGTATTTGGTTTTCTTTGGCGATAACCTAAAAAACAGCTGGTTCATCCATCAAGATGTTTGAGGATTCTCGCTTATAAGTATTATCAAATTATTCGAGCATACCATTCAGCTGTAAGTAATATAGCAAGTTCTCCCTCTCTCTGTCTGTGCGTGTGTGTAAAGAAGAATTGTCGGAATGAGTAAACAATTTAAGATGAATCCGTGTAATTCTTTGAGATTGGCATTGTTTTCCGTCAATTCCGAGTTGAATTCCAGTTGTTCTGATCCTAAGACCAACTTGAGATTTTTGATAGACCTTCACATAAAAGGGCTTTTAGTTGCCCTTAAAGAAAAAAGCTATAGCTAAGGTTGGAATCGTGAACAATAGACTAATTGAAATGATTAAATGAAGTTTATAGGATTTTAGGACGGCCTGTATTTCATGTTAAGCCCAGGATATAAGGCTAAGATGATTGGCAGTAAGTTAAAATATGTCGACAATTTGATTAGAACATGTGGGGTAATTTTTGAGTAAGTGAAAGTCACAGTTGCAGTGTTATGAGTATGGCTTGGAAGTTGAGGAAATTTTTTTTTTCCTAGTGTCCGAAGACGAGGCCCAACATAATATATGTTCATTTTGGGTCATTCTAGGCCAGAAAAAGGTGGATTTTATTTGTCCTTTGCTTTTTTTTTTTGCAATTTCACCTTCTTTCGACTAGGTTTTTACTGCCCATTCTCAATTCGAATCATCATCACTTCATCACCCCTTAAACATCCTTTCTGTAGTAAAGAAATAAAAGAAAGAAAGAAAGAAATATATTTTTGGAGGACTGAAGCAGGTACGGTACAAGGTCCTTTAACCGTAACTTGTCTGGAAGGTTGCGCTGTAAGTGGCAACTTTCTCTTGTTTTGAAGCTTTCAGTTTTTCGCACTGTGTGTTCCATACGACCAGGATTTTGTATTTTTTTTATTCATTAAATATGTAATCAAAACTGAAGTTATTAATTAATTTGGATCACATTTATACGTCCCTTTTTCCGCTTTTAGGCCCTTTTTTGATATTTTTAGGCCTTTTTATAGATCTTTTTTTGGCTATTTTAAGGTCTTCAACTTCCGAGGTCTAGTTATGAGGAACAAGAACATTATATAGTTTATTTTAAGAATCTGCTGTCCTTAGTCCCATTGGTTGGTCCAAGTGATTGGCTCTTATTAGATTTTTAATAATATGGATGTAACAACCTATTAAATGTTTTATTGTAGGTTATTAGATATTTTGGTATAAAGTCAATGTTGAGAGAGAGACAGGCAGACAGCAGACAGAGAGGGGAGACAGAGGGAAATAGGAAAAGAGACATGGCGCGCATACACACACACACACACACACAGAAAGAAAGAAAAGAAAGAGAGAGAGAGAGCAACAAAAACATGGGGAAAAGAAAGTGAAAAGCACACACACATAGAGAAGAAGAGTCCCGGAAACCTAGAGGAGGAGAGAGAGAGAGAGAGAGAGAGAGGACAAAGGGAGACTGAGTCAGGAACACAAACACACCACACACAGGACAGATAGAGAGAGAGAGCTTACGATTTTATATTAATTGAATGTTTAGAGTCCTTAACATGCAAGGAATGTGCCGTTACCTGCTGTCCTGCTGTGATACTCTTGCACCTGCAGCTCCTGTCGCCAGGCACTATGAGGGACATTGTCCTTCCTTTGACGGGAGACGCGCCCTCCTCGAACATGGGGAGCGGAGGAGGAATGGGGACGCTCTTGCACGCCTTCACCTCCTGCTTGGTGGCGCCACCGTTGCAGATCTGAGGGAGGACCAGGACGCCGTTCTTCTTCGCGGCAGTCTCGTTGTGCTTCCAGAAGGCGTCTCGGCGACCGCGGGTCTTCGTCCCGGGATGAAGGCCCTCTCTCGTCAGCGTCGGGGACAGGGACTTGGACCTTCTCCTCAGCGGCGGATGGTTCATGGGCTCCTCCTCCTTGATTCGGTGGTGGTGGTGGTGGTGGTGGCGCTTGGGGGTGGTTCGAGCTCCTTCCTCCGTGATCCTAAGGTGGCAGAAAAGAACATTATTCAAAATGAGGGAAATCTACAAGTTGGCCACAATTAAGTTGGTACTGAACTATGCTGTGGTGGGGTTATACTTCATACTGTTGATTCTGACTGCTATATTTGCACACACTCTGATCATTTTTATACAGAGCATTCCCTGGCATTCGCTACGAGACTCGGCGGAAAGCAGCCCGGCATCAGAGCTTGTCTTTCCCGCTGAACGGGTCCGCGACAGTCGCACGCTACAGTCTGTTTCTTTCGCTCTCCCTGCCTTCGTTCTCTTTCCCTTTCTGTTGACGTTGCAGACTGACGCCAGTATAATCCTCCCTCGGAAGTTGTGTTGAAGATTGTGGCTTAATATTGCACCACAAAAGTTTACATTACAACAAAGGATTTATCTTGTCGAGTGTTTCTTCGGAAAGAGGATTTGTGGAGAAGTGCGACGACGTTTTGCAACGAAATTTCCTGGTGTTCCCGTTCCACATAGGACCACTATATTAAACCTCGTAAAAAAGTTTAGAATAAAAGTGGAAAGAGAAATGGGGAAATCTAAAAAATAAAGTATACAAAGACAATCCGCTCACCATCCGTGAGTTTAAAGAGAGTATTGTACGAGAAATCGGGAGAATCACAGTAGACGAACTTGCACGTGTAAATGCCAATTTCCTTCGGAGATGCCAGGAATGTGTTGCAGCAGAGGGACATCATTTTCATCACCTTCTGTAGTCAAGGTTAGTACACAATATGAAAAAAACTGTAATTTTAATAACAGACTCTAGCGACTGTCGCGGACCCGTTCACCGGGAAAGACAAGCGCTGATATCGGGCCGCTTGCCGCCGAGTCTGATAGCGAATGTCAGGGAATGCTCTGTATATTTTTGGTAGGGGTATTGTCTGTGGCATTACTTCCATAGATTCTCATTGGCAGAAAATCCATTAACGGTCGACGCGGTAACGGACTAGCCCACAGTTACAAGGAAGGTTTTACTGGCCGTTCAAGGCAAATAGCTGGTCTGAACGAACGCTCGACAGGTTTTAATTCTCGGGGAGGCATTCCGCTCATGCGCCAAGCTTAAGCCGGTCTGTGCTGCTCGTCAGCGTTGTTTAGAATGGATTTCCTGCCTATACTAAAGAAAACGGAAAGATGCTTTACTTGTTTCATAAGTGTTCTGCACCAGGAATTTTAATAGATTGACTGATCCGTTTTACTTTATTTTACTTCGCTTTTCTCCCAATTGTGGCTAATCGCGAATATGATGAATAAAATGATATTGATAAAAGGACAATCACAAACACAAAGGGACAGCACAAAATACAAGTTCAACAGAAATTATACTGGCGATGAGTCCAGATGCCCAATTAGTCTCCAAAATTCAGTCCACGGTGTACTACGTAGGAAAGAGGTTGACATTTGTATGTTTTCTTACACCTCACCAGTAATCTTGAATTTTTTTATCTTATTTTGTAGCATTAATACTCTCTGTGCCCATATTTCAATCAAAAATTGACGGTTATGTATTTTCAAATACATATTTTCAGTATTCTCAGTGCCCATTCTCTTTCTTAGAATGCTAACGTTTTCATTTTGTTATAAACTTTTCTGTCAATGCCGCTTTGACAGTTTCTACTGCTTCTGAATCTACCCATAGTGATTATTTATAGGAATACTAGCTGATTAGCCGGCGTTGCCTGGGTATTTATTTATCCCAATCTTCTATTATACAAGAAAATAATGAATTCTAACTATAGTGTAAAATGTAACTAATTTTATTTACATGTATTTAAAAGTATAAGTACAGTATACAAATTATAAAGTAAAATATTTTACAAATTCACTATAATATTAATTAACTCAAAACTTGATTATAAACATTTTTAGTTTCACCTCCAGGAGCATTGGGAGTGTCATTGGGAGTGTCACTATTCATCTTATCGACCCGAAAGCTATGGATTCCACATTAATATCGGTCGTATTCGATTATTTTTACATGTCACCCCTTTCCCACCCCACCCCTAGGGGTGCCAGGGGTGTCTTACCCCAATAGTATTTCTTTCCAGATTGTAAGTTATATGTGTACCAAGTTTGGCTGAAATTGCTCCAGGCGTTCGAGAGTTATGTCGGAACAAACATACATACTCCTATACACACACACACATCCATATTTATATACCTAGGTATATAAAAATAATTGGAAGATTGCCAAAGCATTCAGAATCGTATTCAACGTAGGACAATTCAGTCGAATTATGTACATTATAAGAGTTCTCAGAACCACTGAAGAAAGAAAAAAAAAACATTTTGAGTGCAAAAGAAGTCCAAAGAAGGGGATTGATATTCATACATTCCGAGAATTAGAAACTACAAATTCTGGTTACATTTTTGTACGAGAAGAGAAATGCCGCTCTGGTAATTTCTACTTGAGCACTAAATGTATGAATTAGGTTATTTTACGTCGCTTTTTTCCACCTTCGGCTAACTGCGACGATGGGAGTGAGTGATTGATTGATTGAGTTGGTGTTTTAAGTCCGCAAGAATTGTATGGAAAGTGATTCTCAAAACTAAGCGAATAAAAGGACAGTATATTTTATCATTTACAAGGGCCCTCATCCGCTTACAATTTTGAAAATTACTTTCAGTAATTCTTGTCTTCTTAGACAGGAGGTGCATTAAACTTTTTGGTGTAGAGATGATCTTCACGAAAATGTTGAATTATTATGCTTTTCAGAGCCTGAAAAGCGTTTTAATTCATACATTTCGACTATAGGCCGAAAACTGGGTTTTTCGAAAAATTCGCGTTTAATGCAAATGCTAGTTTGAAACTTATTTTCTCCCTGAAGCAAACCAGACTTCAACTGTAAGTTACAAGACTTACAGTTGCAGTCCAACTGTTTGATGACTCTAGTGACATATACATTAACTTTTCCACAGCCTACTCATCAAAATATAGAAATTGTTCTTGTTCTGGTATTTAATATCTGCATATGCAACACTGTCGCTCTGCACTTCACGTGACTTCCCATTGAAGTGATACATTCATTTGACCGTTTATGCACAGTGAAACTGAATCGGGACTGAACCTACTGTTTAAAGTGGGATCCGAACCACTATGTGCCTCCACCGGGTATCGATCCCGAGACCCCTTGATTACAAGGCACGATGGAAGTGAGAGGTGAGAAGATGAAGTCCCCACAGAAGATTATACTGGCTGTGAGGATGGAGTCTCATTGGCCTGAATCATTTCAGTTACCGGGGGGGGGGTGTACTACGCGGAAAGGGGGGGCTGACTTTTGGGTGTCTTCTCGAGGCCACCCCTACTTAGGTATTCATGCCTTCTGATGAAGAGAACTAGAAGTCCAAGTACTTACCCGTCCACCCTCGTCAAGGACGAAGCCCTCTCGAGGTTCTGAAGGACTGTGACAAGCTTCTTAGCGCAGGAGGCGACGTCCAGGAGGGCGTTGGAGAGGGCCCCCCTGCTCGCCCCGCCGCCTTTCCTCATCATGGTCTTGGAGGGTCCCAGGAGCTGCAGCACCTGGTCGAACGACGGCCGTTCCTCCGGGAGCTTCTGCCAGCAACTCTGGATGAGGCGCCGGAGGTCCTCGGGGGTGGAGGCCGGGAGCGAAGGACGGTGGCCGTTCTGCACCAACTGCAGCACCTGCAACGACGCCGGAGGGTTTCAGTGTAGCTGTGGGTATCTCGGAAATTGTCGCGTGCAATTAGCTCATTTGGAAAACCAAGTGTTAGGTAATAATCAAAATCTAATTATTGATAACAACTCGTTTGAACCAGTTTCCAAATTCAAATACTTAGGAGTAATATTAACAAATGAAAATGCTATTAATGAGGAAATAAAAAGTAGGCTTAATTCAGGAAATGCATGTTACTTCTCTCTTCATAAACTTTTGTCTTCTAGTTTAATATCTAAGAAACTAAAAGTTAAAATATACAAAACAGTAATTTTGCCTGTAGTATTATATGAGTGTGAAACTTGGTCCCTTACATTGAAAGAGGAACATAAATTGAGAGTATTTGAAAATAAGATCCTTAGGAAAATCTTTGGACCTAAAAGGGATGAGGAGACAGGTGAGTGGAGAAGGTTACATAATTTAGAATTACATAATTTGTATTCATGTCCAGATATTATTACAATAATTAAATCAAGAAGACTTAGGTGGGCAGGCCATGTGGCACGAATGGGAGAGGAAAGAGAAGTTTACAGGATTCTTGTTGGTTAACCTGATGGTAAGAGACCTGTAGGAAGGCCAAGACGAAGATGGAGGGACAACGTTGAGATGGACCTAAAGGAAATCGGTAGGGATGGAAAAGAGTATATAGATCTTGCTCAAGATAGGGACAGATGGAAGGCCTGTGTTGCTGCAGCCATGAACCTTCGGGTTTAAGAAGGCTAGAGAGTTAGTTAGTTAGTAGTAAAATATCTCTAAGGAGTACATTATAAGTATGAAGAATGTTCACGCCAATCAACAAACTATATCGACGAAAATGTTTAGCATTAGTAAATGATAGAAGAGTCGCCATCGGTTAAAAGAGAGTGCGCTTTGGTCTCCCTCTCAGCCCCCTTCCAGTCCAAAATAGACTAAAAAGGAAATTTTGGCGATTATTTATAGTATAACACAAGTAACAAACACAGAGGGATAGAGAGAGAAGTATGAAAAAGAGAAATAAAGAGTGAGAAAGTGACAGAGAAAGAAAAATGCAGAAAAATATAGAAATAGATGAAGGAGAAGAGAGATAAAGGAACAGAGAGGGAATTGTAGAAAGAGGGAGTGGTGAGGGGTTGGTAGAAAGAAAGAAGAACGAGAGACGGTGATGGCCAATAGTAGAGGAAGAAATAAAGAGAAATAGAAGCAGAACAAAAGATAGGGAGAGATATTTAAAAAAGAGAGTATGAAAGAAATAAAGAGGGAGAAAGAGGAAAAAAATAAGATTAGAAACCAAAAATGTACGAAGGCATCCTCGAGTCCACATGAATATGGCAACGCCATTGCATTGTGCCACACAACTGGACTTTATACGTACGTATATGTATGTATACGTGTGTATATCATGGTTAAAGTCAAGGGAGGGATATTACGGGCTCTGCCCTCAGCACAAGAAAGAGAGTGTTGACTATATTTAACAGTTCCACAAAATAACCTCTTTACATGTCCGTGTGCGTAGTCTGTTTAGAAATAAATACTTTAGATCCAATCATACTCGTACAACATCTAGCATAGTTTCAAAATGTAAATCCACGTTTCTTTATCATCAGGTTGTCAAAATTCTCACTATACCGTATCTTGTTAGTTGGCAACGTGCTTCTGAAGTTAAAACGCATGTGGTAACATTGAGTCATTATCAAAGCACGTGAATTATATACTTTATGGACATTTAAATAAATGTAAAACAACAGAAAGAGTTCTGTTTATTGAGATCATCCTTCCTTTCATGATGTCTTCAAAGTTTTTTTAAAAAGTTTCAGATTATCACGCTGCAAATATTTGGTTATTTGAAGCCCACTCGTAAAGTAATCTTGACTGCGCAGGTTCATGAGTATGTGTTAGATTATCAGTTTCGAGATATCGATGACGAACTATCGATCTTGCACTCGCTCATCCAGATGTATCAATCGAGATACGTCTTAGAGCCAATGATCAGTCTGTGGAAGTATGATTTATTGTAATAAAGTTACAAATAAAATATACTCTCTAAAATGAGTAACTACAACTTGGTAACTTCTCAGGCATGGATTAACAGTCATTTTTCTTCACGTTTCAATAGTAACTAATAAAATTATGGTTTTGTTTTTTAAAAAATGTAATATTCATATACATATATACAGGGTGACTGGTAATTAGATGTATTCCCTGAAAGGGGTTAAAGTAGACACAATTTGCAATAAATTTGACCATATGATACCCCGTCCGAAAATTAGTAGTTTTCAAGATAATCGAGTTTCAATTGTTTTTTTAAAAAATGACAATTTTCCACATAAAAACATGAATTGAGAAAAAACTGCTCATTGTATGGAACTTATTTCAGCGTTTTCTGATAGCTAACAAATAAGTGGTTCATTGAAAAAAAAAGTTTTTCCCAAATAACAATCACATGTAAGTAACGGGTGGGTCTAAACTTACCAAGTGATGATAAAAAAATACACTCTTAGTTTACTTGGCAACGTATTAATAACAAAAATGGTATGACACGAAGCGTACAATTTACGTAAATTACTTCCTTGTGACATCTGCTATCCAACAAGGTACAAATGTTGCTAACATACACATTTGTGTACAAGAAATAATACTTCATTCATCTTCATGTGAATGGAATCAATGAACAATACAATTAAAGAACATTATACGTCTTGCTCAAAGTGGGCACCTCTGTTACGAATGCAGGCACACAGGTTTTTATGGACATTTGTTCTCTTAACTCGTGATGTGATGGTGTCCTTGATGTGTTGACCAACTGTCAAGATCTTCTCCCTGAGCTCTTCTTGTGAGTTTACCGGTGTCTTGCCGTGTGGCTCCAAATGTAAAAGTCGCAAGGCTTCAAATCGGGGGATCGAGCCGGCCAGGGAATCGAACCACCTCGGCCAATCCATTTCTTTGGGTAATTTTAATCCAGCCACTGTCTCACGCCCAAGCAGAAGTATGGATGGGCGTAATCAACAATAATTTCATCGAGCCATTTTTCCTGCACAAAATCTTAAATGGCATCACTATGAACATTTTTTGAGGAATGGGATGGCAATGTTGTTGGAGGATGTGCCTCTAGCTACAAGACGTGACATGATTTATCAGCATGATGACTGCCCAGCTCGATCCCCCTATCGATTTGACGCCTTGCGACTTTTTCATTTGGAGCCACATGACAAAACACCGGTAAACTCGCAAGAAGAGCTCAGGGAGAGGATCTTAACAGTTGGTCAACAAATCAAGGACACCATCACATCACGAGTTAAGAGAACAAATGTCTATAAAAACCTCCGTGCCTGCATTCGTAACAGAGGTGCCCACTTTGAGCAAGACGTATAATGTTCTTTAATTGTATTGTTCATTGATTCCATTCACATGAAGATGAATAAAGTATTATTTCTTGTACACAAATGTGTATGTTAGCAACACTTGTACCTTGTTGGATAGCAGATGTCACAAGGAAGTAATTTACGTAATTTGTACGCTTCGTGTCATACCATTTTTGTTATTAATACGTTGCCAAGTAAACTAAGCGTGCATTTTTTTATCATCACTTGTAAGTTTAGACCCACCCGTTACTTACATGTGATTGTTCTTTGGGAAAAACTTTTTTTTTCAATGAACCACTTATTTGTTAGCTATCAGAAAACGCTGAAATAAGTTCCATACAATGAGCAGTTTTTTCTCAATTCATTTTTTTATGTGGAAAATTGTCATTTTTTAAAAAACAATTGAAACTCGATTATCTCGAAAACTACTAATTTTCGGACGGGGTATCATATGGTCAAATTTATTGCAAATTGTCTCTACTTTAACCCCTTTCAGGGAATACATTTAATTACCAGTCACCCTGTATATTTGATATGAGTTAATGAATTCCCTTACGTAATTTTTCAAGTATGAAATTTATTTTGAAGTTCTGCCTCCATATTTTCATATTTAAACAAATGTCTATTGTAAATTAATTAGAAGTAATGTTAACATTTTCACGAAAAAATGAAAAAAAATTCATGAAAAAATAACATAACAGCCGTATTTCAAAAATAATAACTGTAACTCACTTATAAAAATTAACTTTCCACACATTGTCAGTATTTTTTTATGTTCGCTTACCTCCTGATGATCCGCGCCTTGGAAGGGAGTTTCGCCGCTCAGCATCTCCGCAAGAATCACGCCGAAGCTGTAGACGTCGGAGGCGGGACAGGGGTCCTCCCCCTCCAGCATCTCGGGCGACATCCACCCGGGAGCCCCCTTCGCCTGCCAGGAGGCGTCGTGCGAGTTGCCGCTCAGGGTGGACCTGCGTAAAGAAAGGATTGTGAAGTCAGAGTCCTCATTGGAACGTCGCTTTACAACCATATGTCAAGTCCCACCAATAGCGTCCGTTTTAGGAACTGACAGTACTTGTCAAGTCCACGTAGAGTAAATGAGATGTTGCCAACTCAGTTTCTTTAGATCAGAGGCGTCTCGTGAACGCATGCGTCAATTGTGGGAAAAAGGACAGCTTGCTCTGCGACGACATTAATGAGCATTTCTACATTCTAATTTCCTCATATAGAAGAAGTATTTACTTTACACGAGAGCGCTGAACTAAGCTTATATTACATTTCTTGGATCTGAAGTGAAATAAAGTAATAATTCTTTTCCCACAATTGATGCATGCGTCACTTCAGATCCAAGAAATGTAATATAACCTTAGTTCAGCGCTCTCGTGTAAAATAAATACTTCTCCTATATGAAGAAATTAGAATGTAGAAATGCTCATGAATGTCGTCGCAGAGCAAGCTCTCCTTTTCCCCACAATTGAGGCATGTGCAGATTGCGTTCACGAGACGCCTCTGCTTTAGATATATCTTAACGTGAGGTTGCGGTTGTTATCTTTGCTAGGTTGAGTTATTGTCTTGTGCTATTTTTTTTATACAATGTGGAGATTTTGGGCGTATAACGTCGCAGTGAATGAATGGATGTCTAAGCACTGCAGGTAAAAGTGAGGACAACGCTTTTCAGAAAAACAGGTGCTTGTTCGAAATGAGATACGCGTCCGTTCTGCTTTCTCTCGAGCTGTGTCAAAGATACCGAACTGGCGTTGCAATGAGGACTAGAACCATATCACCGTGTCTCTTTTTTCTGAACATCTGATACTTAACGAAACAATTGAAACAAAGACTTTTTCGAAATTTGCTATCGTCCAATTTTCGCTGTCCAATTATCTGTAATCGCTTCGTGAAGCTATTTCTTTCGCATGTATCTAGATGATATTACAAATTTAGAAACGTGGACAATAAACAATGATTTAACACTAAATATCAATAAATGCCATTTTGTAACATATACTCGAAAGAAAAACCCAGTTGAATTTCAGTATCAAATATACAACCATACTCTAGCAAGAAATTTTTTAGTCAAGGATTTAGGGGTTATTTTTTATTCAAATCTTACTTTTAATAAACACGTAGAACAAATAATTAGTGAAGCGTTCAAGATCCTTGTGTTCATTCTTAGAATGGGGAGGGATTTCAAGAGTATAGACACACTAAAAGTTTTGTATCATTCGTATATAAGACCAAAACTCGAATATGCATCTGTTATATGGAATACAGACACAGCAAAGTATAGTGAAGCAATTGAAAGAGTCCAATCACGATTTATGAGAGTTTTAAAATACAAATTTCAGAACGTTTACCCCACATTTGAACACTACGACAACCTAATATATGAAAGTCGGTTTACGAAGCTGTGTCATAGAAGAACGTTACAGGAAATAGTATTCTTGTGGAAGTTGTTAAATCACGAAGTAGATGCTGAACATCTACTCTGCCAGATAAATTTTCGAATCCCGTCGACGAAAACTAGACTCAGGAATGAAGTTTTTCTTATAAAGAAGGCTAGATCGGAAATGAAAAAGAAATCTCCATTGTGGAGAATGTGCACCAGTTACAATAAACTGCTAATCAAGAATAACATCATTTACATCTTTTCTATGAACCTAAGAGACCTCAGTAAAGCCACTATTAACACAATGACCTGAGCTTAAAATCATAATTTCCTGATGAAATTATGTGATCAAGTGTGTGTGTGTATATATAAAAAATAATTTTAAATGTATTTTTATGTAGGTATATATATATATATATATATATATATATATATATATATATATATATATAACATCTATCTCTATATTACAGAAATATATGTAATTGTATTCACTATGTATCCTTCATATGGGCTCTGTAATTAGGTATGTACCTGTTGAGTTCGATAAATAAATAAATAAATAAATAAATAAATAAATAACAAGTACAGCAAATCACACGAAGATTCAGACGATTTTTTTCGGAATTTGAAATAGCAGTTTTTAAAAATGCGAGAAAAGGTCCAGCATCCCCTTAATACTGAAACTCCTAAATGACAGCACATAGAGTAAGGCGACGATAACAAACGGCCCCCATTCACAGCGCAGAACGGTTATTTTGACAAAATCCTGCTTCTCTGCTGGCTGCTTCGGGAGGAGGAATTCTAATGTTGCCGCTTGTTGCCCAAACAGGGGAGCAGCGATAGGTCTAATTCGCTGTTTGACCGCAAGTTCTTTCGTACGCAAAAGCGGCAACAGTCATAAAGGCGTTCCCAGCGCCGCTTGTTATCCTGGCGGTACTTTAGTAATAAAATTCGTCATAAAGATGATTAGCAGCAGCAATTTTAAAGTCAAATGCAACCAGTACATCCAGAATTTGCCAAATTTAGAGTAAAAAAATGTCGAAAATGTTGGGGGTGTTAGGGGTGTGTGGATAAATCACACCTTGTAGTTTCTTTCCCACATTGATGAAATCCAGCAAAATGTGTGATAAGAGTGGGCTATATTTGCCATACTGGTTTCCCCTATAGCCTCATCTTGCCTGATGACGCAATCGAGCAGCTCGAGAAACGTTACTGGTAGTATTTGCCACCTACACGAGATGCACTATTGTAGGAAATTATTGAAAAATACAGGCGCTACCAGGGCTCATACCTGAGTCTCTGGAGTACTATACCATTTCTCTACCAACTGAGCCGCACAACGGAATCTGTCTGTTGCCTTTGAATTCTGGTGACGTTGCAGGCGACAAGCATCTTCCAAGCGAGGTACTGAATATTACATTTTGCATTTTGATGTGGTACACACAGTTGAGACCAGTTCAAGTTCTGGTCAAGCCTGCATTTCCCTATACATTTTCTGCAATTACTAATTGTAAGTTGTTATAACGGGTGTCCCAGAAGTCTTTCCCTGATTACAAACTTTATTCATATCCGCTATATGCAAGGTAGAGATGTGAAAGTGGTGCCAAAATGTTGGAAAACTAACCAAGCTATTTTGTTGCAGGTTTGAGTAACGTGGCTGTAGTGTAGCAGTGTCAGTGACCAGAAAACCGGAAATGTTCACAAATCAGGAAAAAGCTCAGCATGTCCTCTGGTATCACGAGACCCGGTCACCAATAACAAACAGTGCAGAGGAACTTTCAAATGTACAGAATTCTTTCGTCTAGAATATCTGCCATCAATAAGTTGGTATTTAAAAAATGGAATTGATCTTCATTCCCAAATCCTGTCAAGTCCAAGAAACATTGCATGGAAAGATGCCACCCGATGTGAAGAGCATTAATTCCGGATTCCTTGGCACTGACACTGCTACACTACAGCCACATTACTGAAACATGCAACAAATAAACTTGGTTAGTTTTCCAACATTTTGGCACCACTTTCACATCTCTACATTGCATATAGCTGATATGAATAAAGTTTGTAATCAGGGAAAGACTTATGGGACACCCGGTATATGCTCATTAAAAGAATTGTCAGAAGAATAAAACAAAGTTAAATGCCTTAGTAAATGTTTGACAATATTTCTTAAGAAACTATTTATGACGTATTGCAGACTGGTTTAGAAATTCACCTTACCAAAAGGATAAACTCACCGAATGCGAGAGAACCCAAGGTCTGCCACCTTCGCCCTCCTGTGCTCGTCCAAGAGCACATTTGCCGACTTCAGGTCCCCGTGCAGCACCGGCGGCTGGTGGTGGTGCAAGAAGTTCATTCCCTGGGCCACGTCGCGACCGATGTCCCGGCAGATGGCGGCATCTACAGCCCCTCTGGAAAGAAAACTAGACATTTCAATCATGAGAAAAGTAAGTGATGATGCAAGTAGATGAGTGATTGATTTCTATCCTGATCCTTCTCAAAATATTTTTTTTTACGAAGGTTATAATCGTCATTTGAATTTTACAATGGATAGTGCAGAGTTGCAATGCATAATATAATGGCAGTGACATCGCACGGTTCTGAACACCATGACTCGGAGGTAAAGAAAAAACGGCATGTTTTTGAGAAACTGAGCAAGAGGATAATTAATATATTTCAGAACGCAATCCTTCGCTTTATTTTAAAATTTTGAATAGTGTTATATTGCATGGAATGTGGGCGTAGATAATGTTATTCATGTGTTTCGAAAATGATACACTGTAAAAAAAAATACACTTCTTGTACACTTTTGGTACACTTTCTTGCATATAATATGCACAAGATGTGTACTGAAGGTGTTGCAAAAGTGTACTTAAAGTGTTCTAGATGTGTGCGACCCGAAATGACGAAATTTTCTACACTTGTTGCACACTTTGGGGACACATTCAAAGTTGTGTGCACTTCTTCAACGCTTTCTGTACACTTTTGTTTAAAGTAAGTCTGTACACTTCTTGTACACTTTGTAGCACATGATTTCATTTTGTGTTGTTGGTCATATCGATTGTCATTTTATACTTTTTTGACAAATTAATATCTTATGAACATAAATCAATTTCATTATATAAAGCAGTAACACATATAAAATGTCACATCACAATTGGTGCCACCCATGCATGTACGTACAAGCCACTAATATTTTATTATTGGTACATTGTTTGTACACTGTAAAAATAATACCCGTTTTGTCATTTTTGGTGAACTCTCTTCGATAAAAATGTTAGGGAACGTTAAGTGTAGCAGAGATGTACGACCCGATTATTAAATTATTATATTAAGCACAGGATTTTAAGAGTAAGATTTGACCTATTGCCCTTCAGCCATAGAAAGTTAAAATTTCCGTTTGATTAGTGTTGTTATCTATGTTCTATTATTGGGAAGAAAGGTTTCGGTACACTTCACATCTGTTTGTTCTTGTGTTCATCGTAAGAACTATTGAAAATATTGCGGCATGTTTATAAATTTTAAAATATACCACGAAAAGAGCGCTGGTTATTATCATTACCTTACAAACAATAAAATTGACACTGAATTGAATATACTTTGGAGTTGTTAACAAGTATAGACTACCGTACGTTCATTAGATAGAAACTGGATTCGCCTCGCTTCTTTTTATAGGTATACCGTATTGGCCTGAATATAAGCCGCACATTTTAACCAAATTTCAATTGTCATTTGTTCCGAATAGTTATTTGTCTTTTTATTCTTTTTAACGATGCACAGATATGAAAGACCACAACGAGCTACGACGAAAGTGGTCCCGAGATCGAATCCCGGACTGGAGATGGGTGCGTGTCTCTTCATCAATTTCATCACTCATCCTCATCGTCGCGATTAGCCAAAAGTGGAAGTGATACGAAGCTAAATAACAAAAATAAAATCAAAACAGGAAATTTTTCCCAGAGTCCCAACTTATGGTTATTTTGGTTCTAAGTTTATTCTTACTCTTCCACCTGCTCGCTACTGAAAAATTCTGGACAAACAACCCCTCATGACTCACCACCGTAACGGTACATCTTGAGAGGCGTGAGGGGTTGAAGACAACTTTCGCAATCGCCGGAAGGGCATTTCGCTTGGTTGGCGTCTTCTCGCGACACGTGTTTCAGTAGTGCTTCATTTCGCATTGTGTACTGTGTATTGTAGTTCTGTGCAGATTCAGGAGAGAACGAACTACCACCACAGATTTTCGGAGTAAGAAAAGTAAGTATTTATGCATGTTTTCTACAATTTCATTTTATATGTTTCTTTGTTCGCTGAAATTCTGATTTAACTGCCTAATTATAAACGCGCGAATAAAGGAAAGAACCTGGTCAGACCCAACGATTACACCAAAATGGGAGATTAGCTTCAGGGCCCATTATTTACTATACCATAATACAGTGGCGTACGCAAGGGGGGTTACCGGGTTTAACCCCCCCCTTGAGCTTTTGAAATATTATGGAAATTGTTGTAGAAAAAAATTAAAAATGGCTAATTTATCCCAGTCAAAGATCTGCGACAGTAATAATAATAATAATAATAATAATAATTTGAATTATTATTCCCATGCAGCATGAAGAAAAACACAACATTCCAAACACAATCTAAGCGGACGCAAAGTTCAATTTTGCAATTATTTTTTTTTTGCAAAAAGTCGGGCAGTGGCGTGCGAGAATTGTGAAAATTCCTTGCTTCGTCGCAGTGTGCCGAGTCTGCCGACCTTATTGCAAACATTCTTCCCGGTACTGATTTCACATCCCCTTGTGAACTCCTCAAGTGATGCTGAGTCTACATCCACATCATTAAATAATGTTGAAGAAGTGCTTTGTGAATCACCTAGAAGTGAAAAATGTGTTGGAATGTCTATAAACTTACTTTTCAACGAAAACATAGACTCAATGGAATTTAGCAACATGTATTCTCGCGCTTCATCATCATCCTGGGCGAGTTCCATAGGTAAAGGTAATGCAGATTCCCCCGTACATATAGCACCGTGCCATGAAGGCACACGTAGTGGTGTGGCGGGCCCCAAAGATTCTCGATCTCGAACTATTTTTGCAGGTCATGTGAAATTTTGTTCTATTTCTTTCATAAATAGCAGCTGCATTAGTAGTAATTATTATTAGTAATTTAACTAATTAATTAATTATAAGAATTATTAATTAATTATTATTATTATTAAAGTATAATAAAACAATGGTAATGTGAATTTGTAGAAAGTTTTCGAAAGAACACCCCCCTTGATGAAATCCTGCGTACGCTACTGTCATAATAGTTTCACATTAAGCTGCGTTGTTATCTAAATAGTTGCAAGAACTAAGTTATGTGTTAGGTGAAAGTTCAATGCTTCCTTGCTTTTGTTCTCTGCCTATTTCATTTATTTTTGTCATTGCGGACAATCCCAGTGCCGTGAAGCAAATATACAGGCATATAAAATTTGAAAATGGCAGAAAGCACACTTTTTCTCTCTCGCGGTGACTTGACCCCTCATTCTCTTTTTGGAATAAAAAAAAACTGCCTTCTCATTCCTCTCTCCCTTTTGTTTGTAACGTTTTTGTCAATTTCTTTTCCGTTAAAGCTTCCCATCTTCATTTCTCATTTTAGTATCTCTTCCTTCCTGTTTATTTCCTCTGTTTTCGAGCATTCATTTCCCTATGTTTACCCTCACATTTTCGGCCTGTTTCTTCTTTATTCTCTCTCTCTCTCTCTTTGTTATTATTCCTCTTCCTTGCCTGCCTCTTTTCGCTTGCTTTGCTTCTATATTTCTCTCTCTCTCTCTCTCTCTCTCTCTCTCATCTATTTCTTTCTCCATTTTTATATTTCTTTCTCTGTCTTTTTCTATTTCTGTTTGTTCTTTTCTACTTGTTCCTCTTTCTCTCTCTCTTTACTATCTCCACAGAGATATATATCATTCTCTCCAATTCTTGCTTCTCTATTTCGCTCGTTTTTCTATTGCTTTATCTCTCTTGTGTTTCTCTATTTCTCTCTCGCCCGCCTGTCTCTGACTCGGCCTCTTTCCTCTCTTGTCCTCGGTCTCCCTCCCGATGGCTGATTACGTCATTGGCTTGTAATCAAAGGATCTCGGGTTCGATACCTGCTGCAGACACATTGCGCAGTGGTTGGGATCACGCTTTAAACTATAGGTCCGTTCCGACCAACCTATTTGTACATAAAGTGTAGTTAAAACCAACAATTCAAACAATTCTCTTCTCCTCCTCTCTCTCTTCACCGTGTGTGTGTGCCCGACTCGCTCCTTTATCTTTATCTGTCTCTTTTCTCTTTCCTTCATTCTCTGTCTGACTTTAATTCTATTCCTTTCTCACATTCTCTGCCGCTTCTTCCATCTCCCTTTCTTTTATTTCTTTTAAAACACTTTTTCTTATGTGGAGATGTTGGAAATATTTACATCATGTTCGCATGTCATCATAAGAAAGAAGTGCTTTAAAGGAGAGAAAAAATAGATGAAAGAAGCGGCAGAGAATATGAGAAAGGAAGAGAATTGAAGAACCGGACAGAGAGTGAAGGAAAGAGAAGAGATACATAGACATACACCGAAGAGGAGGGGGAGTGGAATACAAGAACCGAGGGAGAGGGTAAAGGGAAAAAATACGAGTACATGGGAGAGAGAGAAATAGGGAAGCGAGAGAGGGGGAAAGAAATATGGAAACGAACGAGAGGCATTTACACATTCTGGATGTTATTTTTTTTTCTTTTAGAAAAGAGGAGTAGGCGTAATAAAAATCTAGAATATCTTAACCTTATATATGTGAAAGATAAGAAATATTATATTAAAAAATCCATGAATGCTAGAGACAATGGTTCTATCAGTGGCGTGCGCACATTCTTTTGTGGTCCGTCCTCATTTTGCCATCTTTTCGTACGTCTGGCGTTCTTCTTTTTTTTTTTAAGTGCAGGCGAAAGGGGGTTATAACCCCCACCAATAACTCTCCTTGGGCGCGCCACATTAGCACGCAATATTAATTGGATATTTTCCATATCCAGTGTAGTTTCAAGAACTAGACAATGGATAATATCGAATTAACATTCCATACTAACATCACTTTAAACAATAAAAAAAAATATATATCACTCATCTTAGTAATAAGAATGAAATGATCATCCTAGGACTTTATAAAAAAAATATTTTTAAATGCTACTTGTCTGTTGTTCATTATTCTTAACTGTGCCATTAAATTGATATACTCAACTAGTATTTTGTTTTGATATCACTAGTTCTCATGCAAAAGTTTCTTTTATTATTATTCTTAAGGCACCTATTGTTCCTGTCATGAAGACAAGAGAGAAATATTCAGAAGCTATTGTCGTGCAGAGAATTGTGAGGCATATGATTCGACTGAAGAAGGATTATTCTGTGCTTATTGTGGATATCTACCCACCAAGGATGCAAAAGGTAAGTGTGTGTTACATATTGTTATCTGAAACATGAATATTTGCATTTCCAAATCAATCAGTGATAAGAAATCTCACTTTCCGTAGACAATTTACCATGATAAAAGTATTCCTCGTGTTTGAAATTTGGACTTGCGAGTTAACAAATATAAATAGAAGAAGTCAAAGTTGAATTAATTTAAACTGTCTTCAGAATATATTTCCTTCGCTTCAACATTAGGTACATTTAAGGCTCAGATTTATTAAACTGCTTGACGCAACTTTAATGTGGCATATCAAAAGGGGGTTGGTGGGGGTCACAACTTATAACCACCTCTTTTGCTCAGTATTCCTTAAAAAATGTTGAAAAAAAACATCAAAGGCAGAAAAAATGGCAAATTGAGGGCTCATTAATAAAAATAAGCATATGTACCCCTCCTCCTTTCGAAAATCCTGATAACTCATAACATCACTCACAATCTGAATAGCTTCTTATTGGATGACATAATGATCAGATCTTAACCCCCTCATACCTTTGATACCAGCTTTATAAATGAGACTTAGGTTAATTCAATATGCTTAACTCTTAAGGTTTGTAGTCTGTCTGTCTGTCTGTCTCTCTCTCTTTCAGTAGTGGAATTCTCTTGTGGAAAATTATTTTTATACTCACAGATGTTATAGATAAGGATATCATGTCAATTTTGCTGTTTAATTTTGCTTTCATACTTCTTAATGTGCAATAACTATATCTTGTCTCTTTTATTTTATTTTATCTATTTGTGCATATTACCTCTTTTTATGCTTCCTTTCAAAAGTGTCTGTAGCAATGCCTATTATCCTAATGACATGTGGAATATGCATTTTTAAGTCATAAAGTAATTTTGGCTCTAAATTTTTCCTACCACCTTTAAATACAAACTGTCATCCACAGATGGAAAATCCAGAATACACCACTCTAAATATTTTTTTGTGCAAGTGATAAATTATTTTAAGTAACTTAACTATACAAAAATAATGGCCAACACGAGAAACAGTCATGTATATTCTCTTTCACTTTCTTAATTGCTTGAGATATGGAATGGTATTTTTTTCTGTTAACATACAAACTTTTATACACATCAAAGACTTGGAAATTTAATTAATACAATGACATTTAGTCATGGAAAGTGGTAGAGGAGCAGAGAGAACTCTTTCTCCTCTTATTTGTTTTTCTTTTTGTTTCATCCTTTTTTTCTCTTTTCTTTCCACTTGCTTTCTCTATTCAGCCTCTCTCTTCGTCAGAGAGAAATAGACTCCTTCCCTCACTCATGTCTTTTATTCCCTCTTCTCCTTTATCTCTCTCTCCCTCTCTGTGTCTCTCACTGGATTTGTCATTTTTCTTCTCTCCAACACACACACATATGTATGAGAGTGTGTGTCTTATTTAGAGAGAGAGAAATATGTGTGTGTGTCATCTTCCCTTTCTCTCTTTCTCCTCTCCCTTTTTCTCTCACTGCATTTCTTCCATTTTTCTTCTCTCCTAGAGGGAGACAGAGAAATATGTGTGTGAGACAGTCATCCTTTCTCTGAAGGAACAGAAAAAGGAAAGAGAGAAGGAAGAAAAGAGTAAGGAGGGGAGAGTGAGCCCTCCGTCTGCCTTTCTCTCTTCCTCTCAAATTTTCTATCCTTTTGTGAGGGAAAGAGAGGTGGTGGGATGGGAAGGAGAAAAGAGTGAGAGGGGGAGGGAAGAGAAGAAAAGAGAGATAAGTTATGAAGATTGATTGATTTAGTTTATTTTACTTCGCGTTTTGTGCCTCTTGGCTAATTTGCGAAGATGGGGATGAGTGATGAAATGATGAAATTGATGAATGGACATTCACAAACAACCAAGCCCGACCAGGATTCGAACCCCAGACCCTTGGTGTGATGTGCTAACCACTCGGCCACAGGGTCGGGCATAAGTTATGAAGAGTTTCCAATTGTAATTCATATACAAATTACATAATTTAAAACCATGCATTCTCTTCATCTGTTTTAGTCTCACATAAGTTCCTAATTATTATATTTTCAAAGCTCCAAGTAATGTTCCTCTGTGATAAAGTGTTGACTGTTTCACATTCATATTATATGATATAAACAGGAAAAATTAGTCTTGTATTTTTTAAATCAATTTTTTATGTATAGGATAAACGTTTATGAACAGAAAAGTAATATAAATGAACTAAATTGAGTATGCTATATCTTTAATCACTTTGTTTTGGCTTATAAGTATATTTCAGAATCTGTCTCCTCTATAGTTTTACAAAGAATATTATTGCTATTATATTTACACCACCTGGGTATGGTAATATTTTCCCACTGCTAATTTAAATAAACCTTGAATGTTCTCTGTTTCATACCAGTAAATATGGTATTTGTTTTGTTTTACAGTAACTTCACATCAATATTTTCTTGGCCCTGTGCAAAGACATGCAACATAAAGGAGAAAGTGCTCTTGTGATGAGTTTCGGGTTCAAGTCTGGCCTGTATAGGAGTATTTTTGTGTACCCGTCTTCATGCATCAAAGGTAAGCGCATACAAACTTTAATTGCTGTAGTTGAGGGGAGGAACAGTGAAAGTAATATACTAAAGGTTTAGAAGTTGACAAGTTGGATTCTAAATATTTTGTAGTCATTAGTAAAATAGAAGAGCTGAATTCTTGGTTACTGTTGTTGTCTTTAATATGAGTGGTTCTTGGTTTGAACTCTTTGGAGTTCCAAAGTTCTGTATTAACCCAACATCATAACAGTTGGGGAGCTACATGCAATAAATAAAATACTGTGAGCTTGAACACCAGTAACAGTGCTGATGGTACACAATGCGTTAAGCACATATTATCCAATGAAAAGCTGTCTGTCTGGCAGGCCTTGACCCCTCAAAGGGATGTGGAGTCATGGAATTTAGTGTATGTAAAAGGGAAGCAAATTGGTACAGGGATCTGCTTGAATGTCAAAGCATTGTGTTCTTGGGTCATGGCAGATATTAAATAAGTCAAATTTAATGTCAGTGTACAGCAGCCATTTGAGGGCATTGTTCTACCATGTATTTTTTTCTTTTTTTGTGGGTTGATGCATAGTTAATTCTCATTGCGAGAGAGAGATTGTTTTAATTGGATAATACTTGATCAGGAATAAATGTGATGTTTTGTAATTAAATTCAAGAAAAAATATGATATTTATGCATGCTTCATTTATTTTCAGGAATTATCACCATTTGGTAACAAAAGATTTTGAGAAAGAAGCACCCTATCTAGCACTATTAGTGGAAGGAATGTTGTCCCGGTAGCTGCAGATGCTAGAAAGTGCAGTGTGCCACTTTACGAACATTTATCTATGCACTTGTTGACATATACTATAGTTTTGAATTAGACTTCCCCAAAAGTTGTGCTACATGTATGGTATTAGTCCAGTATATGTATACTATTAGGCCATAAAGACAGACTGTCACCTCAAGTCATCTATCTTATGTGAGAAGTTCAAGGATTGAAAGCAGACTATGCATTAAGTACCAGTGTATCTGTGACAAACAATAAATGTTCTGTCTCAGGATCTTCTGTATCATTTGTTACTATGAATTGCACCTAAGTTCCTCTTATTGTTCATTAGCAACAATGGTGTGGTGATTGAAAATGGTATTCATAGTGTTTCTGTGTTTTATATTCATTTTAGGTTACAGGTTGTTGATTTTTTTCTGTTTAATGACAATGCTTCTTTACTCCTGCATCATTTATTTTTTGTTCATAATTGAATTTTTTTCCTATTTGGTTTATTCTTGTGATTGTTAATCTGCATGTATACACGATAAGGCATAAACATGTAGATTAAATGAGAAGGAAAATTTATTTACTTTTTTTTTCAGCTATGATCTCTCATTTTGTGCAAAAGTTATTTTCAATATCTCCTGAAAGTGTCATTTCAGTTTCAATATTCAATTCAAAATTTGCACATATAACCAACCATGAACTCACAAGGTCATGCCACTTTGAAGCAGAAAGGTGTGTTTATATATGCACAAATGTGAACAAGCTCAATTTTTTAATTAAATGTAGCTTAGCACCCCCATTACCCTGCACTAGAGAAATTTACACTAAGCTCCCTCCGCCTAAAATAATACAGTACTGATAAATTATTTCGTTGTGTACTAAGAAGTGTTTTCAGCATGTTCTAAATGTGGGAAGTGTACTATAAATGATAAAATAATTTCTAGAATGCACTTAACACACTTGCAGAATATATAATATTGACAATATTCCTTTCCATCACTTTTTCAGCATATACAACACTTCTGAAGCACATTAAATGTGAAGTGCTTCAAGAGAGTGTTTGAAAAGTGAAATATTTTTTACAGTGGAGAAATGTATTGGAACTTTTCCCTTGCAGGTATGCAAGAAAAGAAAAAAATTGATGCATTTCAATGTGTCACTCTACACACTAAAGATGCATTTTTCAGTTTGATGCATTTTTAACGTGTCAATGGAGTCAAAAAAAATACGCACTTTTGTGTGTCAATTGACACACTTTGAGTTCTGTGTGAAAGTTGTTGCTTTTTCCTCCTTCAATTGTCAAGTTAAATGTGACTCAACTGTATTTTTATTCTAGAAACTAAGTATGAGTACTGAATTGCGATATATCTCATGTGTGCAAGAAGTGCTTTCAATGTGTTCTGAAAGTGTCGCTCAAGTATTTTCACAAGTGTTCCAAATGTGTAAAGTGTACCAGAAGTGATCAAAAGTAGTTTCTGCAGCACACTTCTTACACACTTTTGGGACACATTTACATTGGAAGCACTTCTTGCACACTTCCTGTACACTTCTTTTGCTGCACTTTTTGTACACTTCCTGTACACTTTTGAAGCACTTCCTGTACACTATTGAAGCACTTCCTGTACACTTCTTGTGCACATTTAATGTGTACAAGAAGTGATCAAAAGTAGTTTCTAGGAAGTGTTCCAAAAATGTGCAGAAAGTGTATTTTTTTTTACAGTGTAGGACGTAAAAAGTACTACTAGCACCTTCTCAAATTCTCTCTCTCACTCACGCACACGTACTCACACACATCATATAATGTGTGCATGTGTCACACACACACACACATAGAGAGACAGAGAGAGAGAGGAGATAATGTGCTAATTATAAACTTGTTTAGTATTTCAACTTCCATTTTTTCTGAATTATCTTGGACCTTCTTCAACAATAATATATGCACATTTAATCTATACCAGAAATCTTGGTTCAAGTGAAACATAGCTATGCAGGAATTTCTATGGAGGAGGTCAATTTCTAAAAAAAACGAATCAATTATATTGCCCTATTTTCTTCAGGAAATGAAAAGTCAAAAGGGGGAATTCTGGTTTCCATAAACTCCAGTTTGTGTCTCCCATTTGCTCCTTTAGTAAATATATATTGCTTAATTATTGTTACAATTTATCTTGGTTTATCCTATACACATCAAAGTATAATTATACGTACCCAGGCTGCTGGTGTATGTGGCTGAAGAGTGTCCCTCCCGACAGATACTCCAGTACCAGAAGGGGGCGTGGCGTGGATGTGCACACTCCAAGGAGCTGCACCACTCGTGGGTGGTGTAGGGAGTAGAGCAGAGCGGCGGAACATCTAAAATACTCCCTCTCGTCCTGTAAGGTGAACAAGAGCAACATTAAGCGAATTGACATACTGGTATATTCAGTGAAGATCTGAATACTTCGTTCCAGGTTCCTTTCTAGTTTCAAGTCCTTTTAAAAGGTTGACATTCCTTTCCCTTTCATGCAACTACTTATACTAACAGTGTAAGGGTTTACAGTGCATTG
The DNA here is from genome assembly GCF_977018435.1 of Lepisma saccharinum. Taxonomy (NCBI): domain Eukaryota; kingdom Metazoa; phylum Arthropoda; class Insecta; order Zygentoma; family Lepismatidae; genus Lepisma; species Lepisma saccharinum. The sequence continues at coordinate 69,093,596 of NC_139242.1, forward strand.
TATTTTATTGCTATTCCATTCCAATCTATACAGCAGTTTATTGTATGATGTATGGGCACTTTGGTTCCACTAGTTCATTTTTACATAATTTTTCGCAATATTCGGTGCATTGTTTCGTCATATTTTCTCACTTCTTTCATTTTGGTAATATTCTTGAGTCTTTTCACCAAGGTGAGCATAGGCTGCCACAGAAACACACCACACTACATCACCAGGCAAATATGCGGGAAAATAATGCGCTTTACACCAATTCATTCAGTGTATACGACTTTTTCATTAGATTGTTTTAAAATTATTCGGTTGTTTCCATTGGAAATCCTCGTTGCATATTTTAATTGAATGTGCATGTGGTATCATTTGGTGCCTTTTTGCTTTGGGTAACAGTTTCATGCATCGGAGACACATTTCTTCAATTTTACACAAGAAACTACTTACGGAAATGAGTTTGTCCAAGGTTTACAACCTCCGTCGATATATATTCTTCCTAAAACTTCATCCTACAATGCAGCAGAACAATAAATAATCACTTTTCATGTAATAATATTGAGCATTTTGTGAAAATCGACATCATGCCGTTGTTTCCAAGGTGTAACTGCAGATGGCTCTAGCGTCGGAAGTCACGCCATCTCGCTAGTGGAATCAGGGTTTCCAAACGCGCGAGTTTTTTTTCTTCGAGAAACGCGCGGTTTTTTTTCGAGAAAGAAAAATGGTTTTTCGATGAATTTAGGGGTGAAGTGGGTGCTAATGGAACCTAACCTAACAGGCCTAACCTAACCTCGTGTGAATGGTTCGTGGGGCTACCCGTGGATGGTTTTTGGGGCTAACGTCAATGGTTTGTGGGGCTACCCGTGGATGGTTTTTGGGGCTAACGTCAATGGTTTGTGGGGCTACCCGTGGATGGTTTTTGGGGCTAACGTCAATGGTTTGTGGGGCTACCCGTGCATGGTTTTTGATCCCCGGTTTTTTACAACTTTCATGCATAATAGAGTTGGAAACATTGATATTCGAAAACAAAAGAAGCATTACAATTCGCAAAGCAAGCGATATCGCACCGTGACGTGCTTTCCGTAGCATTAAGGAAAATGGTTTATTTTAGCAGAAAAAGTGTTTGTTTTCGTGCAAAAAGCATATTGGCACCTTCCACTATGTTCCGCAATACATAATTGGTAAGTACAAACCACAAGAAAGACAAAATATCCGATTTAAATGTGTCTCCGATGCATGAAACTGTTACCTTGCTTTGAAAGCAAGATTGAATTTTGTTTAATTTCCTTTTCATTTCAATTTTTAACCTGAAACTAGCAAATTTAATGGTCATTTTTTGCATTTTTACGTCATTCTTTCAATTTTTTAGGACATTCTATAGGTCATATACCTATATTTTTTAGGTCATCAACTTCCTCTCCTTTTTCTTATAATTCCACTTTATGCACGGATAGACTAATTGGGACTGGACCTACAGTAGCATTAGAACAACTCTGAAATGTGCCTCCACCGGGTATTAAACGGATCGCACTTTAAACTGTATGTCCAGTCCTGATTCGTCTTACTGTACAGAAAATGGACTCAACTGCGACATCTTTATCCTATATGTGTGTAACCACGAGGTACAGATTAAGCGCTGTCATATGAATATTCAAGGTATAAGATTTCATTATTTTTGTGAACAGCTATTTTTTTTACTGCCAGCGACAGTTACATTTTGTCGGAAAACGGCAGAAGTTTCGGTATTGCACCCTCTGAGGTGTGAATAACTCCGAACAAATCCCTTTTTCAATGAGAAAAAAACATGAAACAGTATGGGAACTCTGTAAATTCACCATGAGCCTACCAGCATGTAAATACAAAAATAAATGACAGTGGCAACCGTGAATCTCTGCATATACGATTGGCATTTTTTTTTCTTAAGGGCTCGCAAGTGCATGCAAGTTCTCAACGATGAAAACGTTACTGAGAATTGTTATAAGTCTTTAATTCCTCTATAACGGGCTTGAGCAACTCTGCACTTGTGGAAGCCAGCAAGCGCGCTACTGTGCTGTGCGAGAACGCGACCGACGAAGCCTCCTGCCTAGCTTCCTCTCACAACGCTCTACATGTGCATACGAGAGCACTCTTCCACGATTACAGCGGGTTGCCCAGGCATGCTCAGAAAGTTCGTTGGCTTTCTAAATTATGAAAAATCTTCTAATTCCTTAGCAAGGTGACTTACCGGGCTAAGCGAGCACTTAAGTTCCTTGACAGCGACCTCTGTTCCGTGAAGGACGCCTCTGTAGACTCGCGACCAAGTTCCTTCTCCGACCAACGTGTCGTGCGAGATGCCCAGTGAGCTGGGATCCGTGTCCAGCTGCCACAGGGGGTCGACAGGGGCACTCCTAGAGAGAAGAAATATTATTATGAGAGAACTTCCTTTCCTAATTTGCACTAAATTCATGATTGTCAACATCGCTGCTCAGTTTAGATGGACTGAAACATTTACAAAAGGGGTTACTTTACGCATAACAGCATCATTTTCTTCTAATGTCCATACAGTGGTATAACCTTTCTATATTCAACGATAATTCGATGCTAGAATAAAAATAACAACCTGTTAAATGAATTAACTTCAATATATTATTTACAAATTTTGAAAGTCATCCGAGATATGTGCCGAAAAGTTTAATATTAAAAGGATATAGTTTCTAAAGGAAAAACAATATTTTATTGCTTCTTAACAATGGTTCAATCAGAAATCTACAATTACTTCTCGTATATAGAGTGACATTTTTTCTGTTGAGTGGCCTCCTAGGCCATCAAACTTGAGTACACTCTATTTTTTTTACTTCTAGAGGCACTTACAGGTCTAGAGAAAGCTTGGGCACATGTATACAAAATGCAATGATAAATATGTATCAGAGCGAATATATACGTATAATAAGTTTTGTAAACAAAATGCCCTGTTTTGTAGGTTAACACTATGTAAAAAAAATTAAAGAAAACATCAATGCAGCTGAAATCACCTTCTGCCTACTGAACTGCGCCTTCTCCTGTCAGGGTAGTTCAGACTTCTTCCTCCAGATGGCAGGCTGCTGAGAGATGCACAGCGAGTGATGCGACCCTTCTCAGAGCCAGAGCTGTGAGATGCAGAGCTACTGGTCACGTGGACTTTGAGCTCTTGCAGAAGCTCGTGGAGCTCAGATGTCGCCACTGCGTAATAGTTGAGATTGCGCTTCTGCAACCGCCCTATTCTCTTCAGCTGAAAGTAAACGAACAGAGAAGGAAACTATGATTTTTCTGTTAGCTTCGCCAGAACGATTCTGATAAGACAAAATCAGTAGATGTAACTAAAAAGAGTTCGAATTATTTACTTATGTCAAGTGAGAAAATCCAAAATCGAAAATGGACTCCTGGCTGATCACCAAGTAGGCTACATGAGAAATTTTCTGATTTATTTATACTGGAAAACTCAGAGATAAAGAAATAAAATGGAAGAGAGAGGAAGAATAACAAAAAATCAGAGGAAAAGTAATACAGAAGTGTGGAGGATGAAAAAGAAACAAGGAAAACAGGGAAAGAGAGAGAGAGAGAGAGAGAGAGAGAGAAAGAAAGAAAGATGGACATGAAACGTTGATAGAAAGAGAAAGTCGTAAAGATAGGGAGAGAAATAGATAAGAGAAACAGAAGAAACAAAGGGAGATAGAAACCGGAATAAAGAGAGATCCTAAGGAATATAAAAACGCGGGATGTAAGAAATAAATGTCGGAACGTGGAAAGAAAGGAAGGAAAGAAATATAAAAACCTGGAAAAAACATGGAACCGTGGAAAGAGAGAGATAAAGAAAAACAGAAACGTAGAAAGAAAGAGAAGGATAGACAGAAACGTGGAATGATAGAGACAAAGAAACATTTTGCCACCTTTGCTCCTGCTAATGCTAAGTTCTGTTTACATAACGTGGAAAGAGAAGAAAAGATTGGAAAAAGGAGGGAAGGAAGGGAATAGAAAAGAATGAGAAACTCAATATCCACGACCATCAAATAACCCACAGGAACGAAATTCTCAGGTTACGCCACTGAATACCTTCCTACCGGCGCTGCTAATTACGCCTGTGATTTAACAAACAGAAGGTAGACTCCCGCCCAGTTTGAGAATAGTGAATTTATGTGGGAAATGAAAACGTTATATTTGAGTGGTATATCAGCCTAGTTAGAATCTAGTTGCAAACCACAAATGAACATATCAGATAAGTAACTGCTAATTATAACCAAACAATAATTAATTTCTTATCCCATTGTGACTTGAGTGATTAATTAGAAAAACTGGCAGTCCAGAACTTTGTCAGCTGACTGAGGCTTCAAGTGAATACCCAAGTACTGACCCTACAAACCTACGCTATACTCACTTTGACCTCCATGGCTCCCATAATGTCCGCAGGGTCTCTGCTCTCTTTGATCTCGGCCGGAGATGCCGATTTGCCCCTCTGTGACCTTGACCTTTCGACCTTGAAACCGCGGACTTCGAGATTTGGCGATGAAGCCACAGACGACAAGGAGCTCCCGTAGCTTTTGGAAGTCGCTGAAAGAAACAGAATGTGATTTAAGTCATAGCATGAAAAAATTCAACTGTACAATTAAAAAGCAGTTATTCACTCCACACAAGACGTTCAATAAAATGTTTATTTTCAGCGATTCTCGCAAGAATGTTTTCCCTTTAAAATAATACTGTTTTGTCGCAATGCATGATGGTACCGAGTGTTGCCAAGTACGTTGAACAATTTTTTTTTCGAGATGATCTTTATGTTAATACTAACTACCTCCACTTCACTTGCATATAATTTTTTTTATGGACAATATTTATGGGGTGAATAATATCTGTCCCATCTGTTCATTTCTTTCTGTAGCAAATATAATTAATGTAGATTTTGATAGATTTATCGTTGTATCAGCATTTCTTCTTATCATTACTTTGGAATATGGAATTAACAAAGTGAAAGAAAACAAACATATACTGTAAGAATAGAATAGAATTTAGAATAGAATAGAATTTATTTCAAGTATGAGCCTTTACAGCTATACATACCATACAAGTGAAAAAAAAATTACTACACTTTTCCTAACCCTTCCTCCTCTTAGTCTACTTGCACATTCACACTGCTTGGGAGTTCACAAACACTATTTCATTTCAACTCTTTCCCTATACTTGCACTGTTACCTGAGTGATTCCTAAATTTTCTCACATTTATTTATTTAGTAACTCTCCCCCCTTTCATACATGTTCGCTATCCCCACTGAGCTTCTTTGCTCTCTTTACCCAGGTGTAGTGTAGGAAAGTTTCCAGATGCCTTATTTGCGCCCCCCCCCCCCTCTCGGTCTCTCCCTCCTAATAACGCTTGTCATTATATTCTCAATGTTATCTTCATTTATTTCCCTGATATATTTTTGTCTTGCCTCCCCGGTTTCTTTGCACTGGAGGAGAATGTGAAATTTCGTCTCGTCTTCGCCGCATAGCGGACATTCTACCCTCCTCCCGTCCTCCCGTTTTAGTTTAACTTGTGCCCATCCCCCCAGTCTGAACAGGCCAATCCTGACCTTTCTTTTGCCCCACACAAATCCACGTAGTTCCTCCTTCCCCATTCTCGATCTGTATCCACTATTTTCGCTGATGTTAACGATACTTTTGCGTCGCATTCTGCCAAAATTTTCTGTTTGGTAATATCTTCTTTGTCTCGTAACGGCTTATAACCAACCAACGGGGTCCAAACACCGGGATGAAAACTATTTTCAAAACTTAACCATGTTTCTGCATGAGGTTGAGAACAAGTTCCCTGATGCAAGCATGCTAGTCGCGGGAGACTTTAATGCAAGAATTGGGATAGATGATATAATCGGGCAGGATGATCACGGGGGAGGGGGGAAAGGGTCGCATCAAACGAAGACTGGATATTTTATACACGACAAAGCAAAGACTCGCACGTGAATGCAGAAGGGAGGAAACTATTGGATTTCGGGGAGGTTTTTAACTTTGTCACACTCAACGGACGATGCGGAGGGGACAGGGAGGGAAATTTCACATACGTCACTGATAATGGGGCTAGCGTCATAGATTATTTTATTATGTCGAGGGACTTAACACAAAACATAACAGAATTTATGGTGGATGCAAGAACAGAGAGCAAACATCTTCCGTTAATAGCAACTCTGAACTACGGAGGGGGGAAGGAAATATGAACGAGAGAGGACCAGGGAAGGGGCAACAGGCGGCGCTGCCCCCGAAGCAGTTCGGAGGTATCGATGGAAGGAGGAGTGCTTTCGGGAATTCTCAGATACATTAATCGACAACATTTCAGAGCTAATGACGAACCAAATGTTGAATTTACTAACCGAGGGGGACGTACTTCAAGCATTAAAATTATACTACCATTGCATTGAGAGGGCAGCCAAGCACATGATACAGGATGGGCGGGGGGGGGACTCAAAAGGGAGGATGGTATAATGATGCATGCAAAATTCAGAAAAAAGCAATGACACAGGCTCTGAAAAAATTCAAAATACTCAGCAACGAGGCAAATAGAGTAACGTATGTGACAGCGAAAACTATACGCTACGATACTGGAGAGGGAAAGGGGGAAATGGGAGGAGGGAAGGGTTAAGGCGATAGAGGAGGCCGTGCAACAAACATATAATCAAGGTAGGTGGTAAAGTGCTCGTCTCCAAAGCAACCTCACTTTACTTCAAAGAAAGTTCCGAAAGATCAGTTTTCCCCCTTACAACCATATATCAAGTCCACGTGGAGTCCAGTAAATTCTCCCCTGAAACGTTTCCCACCAATAGTGTCCGTCCAAGAACTGACCGTATCCTGTCAGCTCCACGTGGAGTAAATGAGATGTTGCTAATTCAGTTTCTTTAGAGATTTCCGAACGCGAGGTTGTGGTTGAGTTATCTTTGCTAGGTTGTGTTATTTTGTTGTGCTATTTTTTATACAATATAATCGCAGTGAATAATGGATGTCTAAACACTGCAGGCAAAAGTGACAACAGAGCTTCGAAACCAGATACGTCTGGCCGGCTTCCTCTGGGGTTGTGTCAAAGATGCCGAACTGTTGATGCTTAGAAGACTTCAGCTATATAAATCAAGTACGAGTGTATAGAGTAGTTATGCTGAGAAATGATGGGAAACATTTTCAAGTATGGATTTATTAATGCATCCATTTGACTTTTGATTTAATGTACAATGCTTGCATAAAGAATGTTAATAATGTTTGATTGAGGGATATCCGTGCCACATTAAAGCATAGGTTATTAGGAATCTTCTCTCTAAAAGAAATAGTTGAAAATTACAACTATTCTCACTCAACGCATGATTACTTCGTTTATTTGCGTTAGGAAATTAACGGCGTGTTTATTACACTCATAATCGATTTTCCCGTTTTATCCTCACGCCTAACGACTTTGGAATGCATCACCCCTTTCATCGTAAAAGAAAGCTTTCTTATTTATGCTTTCGGTTACAAAAAAGTCCACAATTGATATTCACACTTTCCTTCTGTCTGGGAACTTACTGCTATTTTTTCTCATATTTATCCCCCCTCCTCTCCTCCTTGTAAAGAGTATAAAGAGTAAATGCATTTTCTCAGTAATTTCAAAGAGTGGTTAATACTCAAGAGATATGGTTGACCGCACTGTGTGGATTGCACTTTTTGCTCCATTGCAGTACTCACGTATAACCAGAAAATATAATGAAATTCACTCTGTTTCGGGGAATGAAGAGACATAATAATTATTAACAATAACAAGAAATAAGATTAAGAATGCACATCCCTCACACAAATATCCTTCCCTAATTCACTTTTCCACGGTTGGCTAGCTCGAGATTTTATAAATTGTTATTGCATTTTACAGTCTACAACAAAATTAGCTTTTCTTATGTTTAACCAATTTTTAAAATAACATTTCATGGATTTTTATTTATGAACTAAAGGCTTATTTTTTTGTTCTTCAAACTTCTTGCATCAGATTTAATTATCTCGTACGAGTGTTTGGCCAACAATAAGAAAGACTTAAAATAATCTTGAGTATTTCCTGATAAGAATGATACATTCAGTGTCACACTATGTGTTTTCGAAAGCTTTTTCAAAATTTAAGTTTTTTTATTAAAGGATTGAACCTACTACGGTATAATCTGGAATTTGAACTACTTTGAAATATGCTTCCATCAAGGATCGAACCAGAGACCAGATGTGTTGTCAATAACATTTATTTCGTGTACAACTTTATACACTGGAAAATATAATGGTAATATTTGTGTTAAAATGTGATAATTCATATTGATTGAAGGTTGGGGAGGAGAGTCATTTGGTAGTGATGATATTATAAGCACCTCTGTTGTCAGAGATACCAGTGTTATTTTATAAATAATGCACACTATTTTTTTCCTGACACTTCTACCTGGCGTACACTAGGGAACTGATGAACACACGTGCCGTTTCCACAAACCTTCGACTGCAACTGGCGGAACTTTTACTCTGATTGCATCATCCACTCCGCAGTGTTACCATCTTATGCATTTTTTAAAATTATCCTCGTTCCTGAGTGTAGGAGGAGCCCAATATCTCCCTTGTTTGGTACCCTTAACTGGGAAATCAGGCTCTCTCAGACTCCTGGAGTTTTTTCTGCTATCGCATCAATCAATTTTTATAGTCAGATAGGGTAATCGGGACTGAATCTACAGTCAAAAGTGAGATAGGAACCACTATGTTCGTCAACCGGGGAACGATCCTGGGATACCTTGATTACAAGGCAACAGCGTAACCATTACGACATTGGGAGGCCATGAACTTTGTTAACCATATGCCATTATGAGTAAGGGAACAGAACAATGCGACCTTTGTTCTATCCATGTGGGATAGGGGACTTGTTATGCACTCTAGAATTAAGGCAATCAGTGGTTGCTGATTAGGTGTTGTTCTGAAATTCACAATTACTATCAGTACATTACTTATAGGTTTAAGAAACTTTCTCAACAGCTCTGTATCCTTTCGCAAACATCCAATACTTTAGGATATCTTTATTCTTGCTTTTATTACACATAGCATGTGATCTTTGTACTCTCTTCCAATTTAAAGTAGCACATTTATTTCTTTTTGCAGGCCAAAAAAATACATTAGTGGGCAATAAATTAGAAGATAACAGACATTTCTGAGCTAAAGTACAAGCACCTACGTGAACTTGGAGAATTTCTACTAGTACTTCCCTCAAGCGGGATGATTTTCAACGCTTCACAAAGCTTGAGCTTCGAGCTAATTAACTTCAGTTTTAGCACCGGAAACGAAATTCCTGATGAAAGCATGTCATAAAAGATATCTACTCACGTGCAGTGATCTTTTGTCCGAATAACCTTGTCACCGAGATTTTTTTCTCAATAGGCACATTTCCAGTGGCGGATTTAGCGGAGGGACACAGGGGCACGTGTCCACCCCACGTATTATGAAAAGGGGTGACATTGTTAATATCCCAACGAACAAAAATAAAGTTGGAGCAATATGAAATAAAATCCTTCAATAATATCCTTTCCAAACTGCCAAATAAAAAGTTCCGAGCCAATAGGCTAAGTGCCACTTGATCAAATTGATTGAAAATCTTCGCCACTGAGAACCGAATCCGATGATTACAAGTCGATGGTGTTAATATACGAATAACGTTAATACACACCAGCTAAAAAATCTGTGGCACAAGTAATGTGCCTCCCCCTTGCAGATATGAATAAGGGGGCCATATATAAATTGAGGTTCATTACTTTCCCTATAGTTTCCTTTATGCTTTTACAAAGAAAAACATTAACGAAAATTCAACAACACTATTGATATGCAAGAAAAATCGAATAAATTAAATAATAATATTTTAACATTTTACCTAGGTAAGGTAGATTTTTCTTTGTAATTCGTTAAAGCATGGATCTCGGACTTTTTGTTACAAAAAAGGTTAGTCTTGCACCACTGTAGACATTGTACTGATTAGGTAGATCTTTTGCACAATATTGTGTGCATTGTTAGAATGACACTCGATAAACAAACGTGAACCACTTGAGTAGTGATCGATATCTTCGCTTTCTAAGTCAATGTTTCATTAAGTTTCTGTTCTTTACATTAAGGAACGTTTGTTCCAGAATGGCAGTGGTATGAAATCAACTGTTTTTAGTTGTCATTTAAAAGTCATTTTACTGCCCCTCCAACACACACACCCACACACATTATATAGTGTGTTTTAAAAGTCCAGCAGGATTCTAAAAACCTATAACTTTTAAAGTAATAAGTTTATTACGACGTTATATTATTTGCTACACAGAGGAGACTTTAAAATTAAAGTTTGGTGTGGTTTGGTTCATCGCAAGATCTCCAGCTGGGCACCATTCACGTCCAAACACTCCTACAATCTTCGTTTGAATCCGAGAATTGCGTTCTGACGGTGCTCGTCCGGAATGTTGTGAATCGCATCACGTGTCTTGAACTTTAGGTCGTCAAGATCTGTCGGTTTAAGTGCATACATCTGGGTCTTGACATGTCTCCACAGCCAGTAACCGCAAGGCGTAAGGTCTGGTGACCTTGCGGACCAAGGTGTGGCTGAGCTTTTTCCTGCATCAACGCCATCTTGGAATCACGTGATCACCTACACACACGTCATTCAGCAGTGTGGGCAGAACAAAGTTTTAAATTTTCCTCTGTGTAAGAAAACAATATTTCGTTGTAATAAATCTATTACTTTAATGTTATAGCTTTTTTAGAATCCTGCATGACTTTTAAAACACTCTGCATATATGCATGCTTACAGTACATGCTGTGCCCCTCCCCACCAAAAATTCTGGATCCGTCTATACATATTTCACTTCTGTATAAATCTACGTAATTATAATGATCCAACGAGTAAAATTTGTCTAACAAGTGCCAACCTTTAAAAGGTGACGAAAAATGAGGATGAATCAATCTTAGCCAAAGTTGGGGAGTAGGGTAATTCAAATAAGTCGTTACGCTTTTGCTGCTTGCATTAGTAAGTATGCATTTCATTTGCATTCGTTACTTAGCGTCGCATTTATTACACTTTTGGCTCATCACAACGATGAGGATGAGTGATGAATAGATGAAATTTATGAAGGGGCATTCACAAAGAGCGCCACACCCAGACTGGGATTCTAAACCCGAAACTGCAAAGATAGGAAGACCAGTGAGTCGAGATTGCGTTATTATAAAAAAAACTAACTTTCGTTACCAGGGTGGGGGTGGGGATCCCTGCACCCTCAGTTCATTCACACCTAGCATTTTCTCATTTTTCCCGATTAGCACAGCAATAAAACTGCAAGGAAACTGATTTCACAAGTGCAGCAAAGCTCATCCGCATTCTTCTATCCATGTTTCCATGTGGGTCAGAATGGAAATCGAGGAGAAAAAGAATCAAACTGAATTTCCTTTGAGGGAAACAAATAGCTAATATCCGGTGAGGCTTATTAAGGAGGCTTTCACTCTGCCCGCGAAAGGGAGATCAATCGGTTTCCTCAACTTAATTGCCTCGCTCTTCAACACCACCTCCCACTCCTTCCATCCTGTAGGATGAAAATGCTCATTGCAGTCTCTCGTCCGTTTATGATGCATGACGGAAAGATATCGCAGCCGATAATTGAAAGGGGACTACTTTTCCTTCGCTCTCCAAGATCTGTCCTTTCCAGTGTTATCAGTGAAAGTCTACGTTTCCATTTCTTCAATAAAGAAAAGGTTTTTAAAATAACAAATATAGTTATGACAGGCTGTTTGTGCAAGTTTTTATTTCCGACATTAGCGCCACAATATGTGCCCTCGGAAAATATGCAAACTGCAGGCTTCATCGTGGCTTAGCATTCGACAATCACTATTATACACATTATTATTGTTATTATCATCATTAATAATGTGCACTTGATACATATTCCCAGCAGTTTACGTGGTACTCCCAAAGCAAAAAGGTAAATTAACTAATTCTCTAGCCTTCTTAAACCCGAAGGTTCATGACTGCAGCAACACAGGCCTTCCATCTGTCCCTATCTTGAGAAAGATCTATATACTCTTTTCCATCCCTACCGATTTCCTTTAGGTCCATCTCAATGTTGTCCCTCCATCTTCGTCTTGGCCTTCCTACAGGTCTCTTACCATCAGGTTAACCAACAATAATCCTGTAAACTCCTCTTTCCTCTCCCATTCGTGCCACATGGCCTGCCCACCTAAGCTTCTTGATTTAATCATTCTAATAATATCTGGACATGAATACAAATTATGTAGTTCTAAATTATGTAACCTTCTCCACTCACCTGTCTCCTCATCCCTTTTAGGTCCAAAGATTTTCCTAAGGATCTTATTTTCAAATACTCTGAATTTATGTTCCTCTTTCAATGTAAGGGACCAAGTTTCACATCCATATAATACTACAGGCAAAATTACTGTTTTGTATATTTTAACTTTCAGTTTCTTAGATATTAAACGAGAAGACAAAAGTTTATGAAGAGAAAAGTAACATGCATTTCCTGAATTAAGCTTACTTTTTATTTCCTCTTTAATATAATTTTCATTTGTTAATATTAATCCTAAGTATTTGAATTTGGAAACTGGTTCAAACGAGTTGTTATCAATAATTAGATTTTGATTTTTACCTAACACTTGGTTTCGGCCTGTAAGCATATATTTAGTTTTATCTTTGTTAACTTCCAAACCTATCTCTTTAGCAGTTTTGAAAAATATATTATCATTATTCTTAATTGTATGTAGGCTATATCATCCCCTAATAATTCTACATCATCTGCATATGCTAACAACTGAGTCACACCGTTTAATTTTAGTCCTTCTTTAGCACATGGGAATTATGATAGGGATAGTGATAATATATTATTAACAATTTACACTTTCACAGAATGTTATATTAATTATTATGCATAGTTATTAGAATATTTAAGTTTAATATTAAAAATTGATTTTTTCGATTGAATACAAAGGGCGCCGCATGACTGAGAAAATTGAAAGAAAATATAATTTTGAAATTTTCCCATCTAAGACTCTTCTGTTTTTAAGATACAGTCTTGGATCTTTTTTTGTTATTTAGCGTCGCTTCCAATTTTGGATAATCGCGACGATGAGGATGAGTCATGATGTAATGAAATTTATTCACAAAGAACACCCATGGCCACACTGGGATTCGAACCCGTAACCCCTTATGTTTGTCACAACTAGGCGTGTGAGGGACGATAATATTTGGTCGGGATGGGGTAGAAGGGAAACACTTGTAATCCCGACGTTTGGGGCTGAAAAAATATATAGCGATTTCCCGACCAGGTTGTAAAATTTTAGGCACGGAAAACTTTCGAAATTTCCCGACTTGGTGAAAATCTCGAATTCTTCGCACCATTTCTCCCACTCCAGTGATTGTTTTTGCTCTTCTGGGATAAAAACTTTTCATTTAAAGAAATTTCACACTTATAGTGCAGAGAATGCCAAGAATTAACCAATATCATATTCAATTCTTCACTCTTCGTGATCCAGAAAAGCCTGGAAATAATTTCTCTTTGTCAATTCATGCGCAGTTATTTTTTTTTCTTCAGTATCTTTCGGCGTGTAAAAATATGTATCGGAGGTGCCATGCAGGAATTGATTGATTTTGATTTGTTGTTATAAATCCACTTTATGCACAGGAAGGCTAATCGGGACCGGACCTACAGTTTAAGGTGGGATCCGAACTACCGTGTCATGTGTCTCCACCGGGTATCCAACCCGGGATCCTTTATTACAAGGCGACGACGTTACCACTACGCCATCGAGGAGGCACTCCATGCGGGAATGATTGAACGTATGATTTGATTTATTTTACTTCGCGTTTCTGCCACTTTTTGGCTAATTGCAAAGATGAGGATGAATGATGATAATATTAAATAGATGAAGGGACAATCATTTTAAACACATATGGACGGCACACAGCACATAATCCATAGAGGATCATACTGGTCGTGATTCCAGACGCCGGAGCCTCGTTAGTCTGCAAAATGCAGTCCAGGGAAGTGAGGTAGGCATTTGGGTGTATTGAGCAAGGATCACCTCCTACACCAGGGTGCCAGGTAGGAGAGCAGACTAAGCGGTCTTCATTTGTATCGGTGCATCGTGAAGAAGTACAAAACCACAAAAGAATTCATCATTTTATGAAAAGGAAGCAAAGCGAATCGAATGTCAGTTTAAATAGAAAGGCTGAACCTGTCAACAACGTCAAAGTATTTTCAATTCAATTTCACTATAACGGGTCTGAGCTGATGCCGATGTATCGGTATCGACCGATACTAGTGTTATAGGTATCGGAAAGTATCGGTTGGAATATATTTACCGATACCGACCGATACTCTTGCTGCATTTTGGTCTTTCACGGTCTCCGCAAAAATACCGCGCGATACTTTTCCAGAGTCTAATCATCCTGGAGATTATGCAAGATTCGAAGTTTATTTTTATTTTGTGCTAGTTTTGTGTGAAAAAACGTAACATGTAATTTAATAATCTGATGTAATCATTAAACATTTTAAAGCAAAAGTGTTGGTAAATTAATGCATACTTACGCACAATATTTTGAACAATTTTCGATTATTTCAATTTTCAAGTTTCGGTATCGTTGGGAATCTGTGCGAGTATCAGCATCGGTTTCGGCTCAAAGTGGTATCGGCTCAGCCCTAATAATAATAATAAAGGGTAAAATGTAAGTTTATATGACTGAAGGGCAAGATATTAGATCTTACTCTGCCCCTCCCTCCCCGAAGAAAAGTCCTGCGGGCGGCCTTGGTCTCAGACACTCGTTCTGCCTCAGTCCACAGCCTAACGCCCGCTATAGACGAAAGCATTTTGCTTAGCATTTGTGCCATGACCAAAATGCTACCGTGTAAAGTGAAAAATCTTATGGCATTTCAAATGTCTTGGCATTTTTCATAGCATTTCTGCAGGATAGAACCCGTCCTATTTCCGTAGCACAACCAATCAGAAGCGACCTATAGATCACGAGTGCAGGTGTAATGGCGGCCGCGTGAGATGTAAACAATGTACCACTTCACATTTTTAAAAGCCGATAACTATTCAACCGAGAGGAATAACGTTTCGTATAAAACGTTATTAGGTACAAAACAATGGTAAAAAAAAAAGGTAAAGTGTTCCCCTGTGCATAGCACCACGCCATGAAGGCGTATAGGGGGTGTGGGGGTAACGTCCCACACTTTCTTGATCCGGTCGTGAGTGGGGGTGATGTGATCAGCATCACGCCCCTGACCGCCTTTACCCCCCAGGGTTTCCCCCAGGTACCCATGTAATTCGACGCTGGGTGGGCGCCGGCGCTGCTTAAATACATACTTTACAACGTTTACTGTACACGTATGGAAGAATATTTTTGTTGTTTCAAATGTAAACCTGTTGCACTCAGCATAGATGGTGTACCTAGACGTGCCTTTCATGCTGTATATGTTATACATTGTAATCGCAAAAGCTAGTCGAAATGCTTGCGTGTAACGTACTATCTGCTATAAGATTATTGGAAGCATCTACATAGCATTTATGCTAGCAAAAATGTTAAAGGTAATACTTTCGTCTAAAGCCGGCTTAATGTATTGACCACATAACACAGAACGAAGTCTCTGAAATATATAATAAGCATTCCCAGCAGTGTAGGTGGCACTACCAAAGCAAAAAGGTAAGCACGAGTTAATTATGATAGAAATAGACACACATAAATAAAACAAGTACAGTAGTTAAAATTCCAAGCAATTCGTCAAATCATGGCAACTCCAACCCTTTCTGCTTACTGCACCACACGATAATAAGAAAAATATAAATTAATAGTTTACCAATCATCACACTTATAAGAATGAAAGATACCTATTCTTCAGACCAACTAAAATATCATTATCTTCGCAGATCTCATGAATTTCCCATGCATGTTGTATGCCCAGAGGTACGCACCCACCTCTGCTCGGACGAGAAGAAAAGTACAATGTAATCGGTCAAGGGACTATTTTTCTAGTCGGCAGGGCATGGAACAATGAAGAAGAATTAGTCTATTATTGACCAACAATGAAAAGCAAAGCGTGACGAAACAACTGCTGAACCACGTACAGAGGGGCTTACGACGGATGGGCGGTGCTTCTATCGCTGTTTATTTCGCAAGCACTTATCACTTCGTTTGTTTCCTTTGACATGTAAACAATGGAATCGACACGTCTTGAACAGTCTGCTTTCTGTGTGGAAAGAAAGTATAACTGTGTAGTACTTGTAGCCAAGAGTTCAATTATGGAGAAATTATATTTTAATTAAAGCTAAAGAGAACTTAATGTTCAATTTTAACAAGCCATTCAGTGTACAGCATCAAAAATATTTTTTTGCTCGCTTCACATTCTTCTACTTCTATCCAAGAGCGCCAGCAGGATTTTTTCTCGGGGAAGGGACATAGAAACTTTTATTATTATTATTATTATTATTACTACTACTACTACTACTACTACTACTACTACTAATTTACAAATCATAAAATTCAAATTGAATTGAAAATACTTTGGCGTTGTATACACGTTCAGATTCGAGTCTACTATTTATATAGAAACTGGATTCGCCTTGCTTCCTTTCAATATACATCTTGCCTATCACTTTGTTGATTGATTGACACTTGGTGTTTTAAGTCCACTTTATGCACAGTAAGGCTAATCGGAACTGAACCTACAGTTTAAAGTGAGATCCGAACCACTATGTGCCTCCACCGAGTATCGAACCCGGAACCCCGTGATTACAAGGCGACGACGCTACCGCTGTGCCATCCGGGAGGCCCAACTTTGTTGATAAACAGTTCTTTGCCTTTTGTACTTTTTCGCACTGCACAGATATCAATCAGTCAGAGACTGCTTAATCTGCGGTATATCTGATCCATGTTTTTACATGCCGAAGGGTACTGAAATAATAATAATAATAATAAAAATGACGGTGCGAATTTTCAAGGTCAGATCCCGACTTCGGGAAAACATTTTCCTACTTTTTGTTATCCCAAACAGCCCAAAAATTCCAAAAGATCTTATTTAAAAGAGGTTAATTCTTTACATTATTTGCACGGTGACTTCTCAGTTCACAGATTCCCAATTCACAGACTGCTTGAATTCCTTCCCGATTAACTGATCATGCCCCCCCCCCCCGGCGGAGTGTGACACGTGCAGAACCTCTTCCAAATTCATAGATTTCACCCCTCCCCTCCCCACTTTCTTGATTGCAAGAGGTCGCACCGATATGTCATCTATTCTCGTTGCAAATTGCACGTCGCCTGGTCCTACAAGCCAACCTTTACTGCAGTTTCATCGTATAGCCGAGATTCTTAAGAAGTTTCCCGATATCATTATCTGTCTCGTACCGAGCCAACGCTAAGCCAATTCTTCTGTCAAGCTCGACATATTTTGCCTTCCTCCTCTTAAGTTAGGTTAGGTTAGAAACCTGTGAATCTGGAAGAGTTTCGATAAGACTGCACGTGTCACACTCCGCCGGGGGCCAAGATCGGTGAATCGGGAAGGAATTCAGGCAGTCTGTGAATTTGGCATGAATCATTTGCACTAGAAGTGTCTGAAATATTTTGAAATTTAACAGTTTTAATTCCAGGAGTGCAAAAAACAATCACTTGAAGGAGAAATAGTGTGTACAATTCGAGCTTTTCACCTCAGCGGAAAATTTCTAGTTCCGAAAGTTTCCCGACCTGGTCCGGAAATGGAGAATTTCTTTTCAGATCCGAACATCAGGATTATTAATACAGTACTTCCCCCCTCCAAAACCCGTCCAGACAAAATTTTTCCCGTCCCGCACATCCCTTGTTACAGAAGCCAATATGATTCTAGTGCCTCTTGTAAAAACATTCTCTCGTTATTTTGTTGAACATGGCAGTTTATTTTTATTATTTTACAAATCATAAAATTCAAATTTAATTGAAAATACTTTGGCGTTGTAACTGAAAGTGGGGTCAAGTGCCCCACCTGGCCCCCCTCTGCGGGCGTCCTTGCTTCTATCATTAACCCATTGATATAACTTCAGCTTATTGCCCTATCTCAAACTTGGCCCTTCTTCCTTCCTTTTCCTTTTAGTGCCCTCGGTTACTTCAATGTTTTCTCTGCAGTGTTGTAGTCCAAAAATGTGTAGAGGGTATACGCCGAGTGAAACGTTAAGGGTAAACCGTGATTTCATTATCTTTGGGTTGTTTTTGCATTAAATATATATGAATGAAATCATTTAACGTCTCCAAGAAAATGTAATTGATAATAAGATACTGGTGATGATATACCCGTAATTAGCATAAGCGAGGCATATTACAATGGAGTAGGCATCTTTAAAATAAGAAAGCGAATTTTAACGATTGCGTTTCAAAGCAAGGGATACAATGCAGCTTGTTATTGCATATTATTTTCTTGTTGATATTTTTTTGAGTTATCAGTTTGTATACTGTTAATAACTTTCATAATACTGCTAATAAACAAAAGACAATAAAACTTCGAAAATACTCTCAAGACAGATCTACTTACATTGAGCAATAAAGTCTTCTGGAGTTGATTCTATCTCCAAAGTGCCTATTTTGATACGTCAGCACACTTGTCACGAACGTTTTGCACAAGTTCTTGAATTAGTGTCATTTGCAGCTCTGTGATTTTGTAGCCATATTTTAATCTATTTCTGAGGCTTAAACTGATCAAGTTCTTGTCAACATTATTCCTGGGTTCGATTCCCGGTGGAGATACACAGTGGTTCGGATACCACTAAACTGTAGGTCCAGTCCTGATTAGCCTTACACAATAAAGTGGACTTAAAACTCACACTAACTCACAACTATCAACATTATGTTCTCGGTGACGTGAAACCAGAAGTATTTGACAGTAATGAGCTCACTGGAGTAACGGCAAAATAACTATAAATGAAACGAAATGGAAGGTACACCCAACGGCGAAAGAAAGAGTAGGCGAATTGTCCACCATCATTTTAATTCGGTCTGAATTACACAATGTGATGTAAATGAATTGAAATAAAGACGCGAATAAGCAGAGAACAATGCCTGTTTCGAACCAACATAGTTTCATTCCTTAAAACAACACAGGATGTAGAATAAAAAAGTAATGAAAATAGCGGTGGACAATTTGCCTACCATTACCTTTGCCGTTGACTGTACACGCATTATAACAGAAGGTATACGGCATATATCGTGGTATATCATTAACTACAGCTCTGTTTCTCTGCTCCATAATTATAATACCTTCAGTTTTTTCAATCTTCAGTTTCCTTCCCTTCTTTCTCATTAGTTCCTTCCTTTTCCTATCATTTCAACTTTTTTTTCTTGTTCACGTTCCATCAGATGAGGATTTTATATAGGTACGTTTATCATGAACACGATTACAACTATTACATAATTCAGGCTTTGTGAAATGATTATTTGTTTCTTATAATTTTTGGTCAATTTTAGAATTTAATTTTTCTCTCATTTTGCGATTCTTTTCAAAGCCATTTCTCCTTTACTGTAGAGGCCCTGAGATATCGCATTGTAATCGAGATTCCGGTTTCTATCCCTGGTGAAGACACATTGCACAGTGGTTCGGATCACACTTTAATGAGGGGTGTAAGGGTGACCGTATCTAAGGAGACACAAATGTCATCCTCCCTTCCACGTAGTACACCCTGGACTACATTTTGCAGACTAGCGAGGATCTGGTGACTGGACTCACATCCAGTATAATCCTCCTTGGGGCTTGTGTCGCGTGCTGACCTCTTGTGTTTGTTCTTGTCCTTCGATCCATTTCATATTATCTCCATTCATCATCATCTTTGCGGTTAGCCAAAAGCGAAGTAAAATAAAACAAATCAATCAATCAAATCTACTTTAGCGAAAACTATTTCATTAAAACGATTACGTATTTACAACACAAGAAATGCTGATACAGAGAGCATAATATAGTAATGAAGTAGATAGGCTAAAAATACTTAAGTTGAATACAAATTTTCAAAATCTTTTCAAGCACAATCCGATTTCGGTGCTTTCTTTCCTCTATAATAAGTTAGAATAAATGGACAATGTTTACTAAATCAATGTGAGGAGTTTTGACTTGTTTTAAGGATCTCCCTCTAAAACTGTCCCATCGTCACAATTAACCTTAAGTGACAGAAAAGTCAAGAAAAATAAATCAAAATCGGTAAATTCGATACATTCTTCTGCACTACTTACTTTTTAGAGCTTCTTTACATCATATTTTTAAAGGATTTTATGATCCGTTCTTACTTCCAAAATGATGAATACGTCGATTCTGCAAATGAAGGTGACTCCGCTTGTTGACAGCTTTTCAACCTTCGATGATCACAAGAGATTAATTTAAAGAATTCCAAGTGATACTTAGTTGCAGAAAAATGACAGAGTTCATAAGCGTGTTGTTCAGGATAACATCTTCATACTCTGGAGGCTCACTTAATGGCAGCAGAATGGAGCGAGTCTTGCGATAAGATCTCGTATCGTGGCACGTTCACCGCTGTGTCGGGCGAATTCCTCGACCCAGGACACGCCTGTTCTTTTGCCATCTGAGCACACACGTATCCACAATAGACTCCGAGAACATGCGATGCGCCCAGTGGCGGAGCGATACCCTCTGTACCAGCCCAAAATTTTACAAGCTCCCCTTTGTACACTCCTGTTCAGATAAAGTGGTACATACTTCACCTATCCAACCTTAGAAAGTGTGCAAATTTATGTGAACAGGAGTGTACCTATATTCCAATCCTTACCACCATTCATCCCATCCTATCAAAACCAATGAGTCAAAAATATTGGAACATGATTGGTTCATTTATTTTACTTAGCTTTTCTGACATTTTTGGCTTATTGCGAAGATGAGATTCAATGGTGATAATATGAAATCACAAACACAGATGGGGAGGACATACCACCTGTTGAGTCCAAATACCAGAGCCTCATTACTGCAAAATGCAGTCCAAGGTGTACTATATGGAAAAGACATTGACGTTTCGGGGTTTTCTGAAAAATCATATACCCGAAAAATATGGCAACATGGCAGTACTTATGCAAAATATCAATTATATCCAATATATGCAAAGGCAAAAACAAGATAATCCAATCTCATGTGCATTTATTGATTGAATTATGTTATTTTACGTTGCTTTTCTGCCAGTTTTGGCTAACCGCTACGATGAGAACCCGCGACTGTATCTCTCAGTCTAATCACTCCTCCACGGAGGTCGGTTTTCATGTGCATTGCATAGTGCCATGAAGAATATGGAAGCAAGGCATCGGACACACCGGATATCGACCATGCTGGATGTGATGTGTACATCACCACGCTCTGACAACCTTAACCCCCAGTTCCCCCAGGTACTCATTGATTACAGGCTAGATCAGTGGTCTTCAACCTTTTTCCCATTGCGGGCCATTTTCACATTCTATAATGGACTGACGGTACAGGCACGTTCACAGAGGCAGTGGTAGCTTTACAAATAATTATATGATTTCTGTTGTTCAATATACCTTCATTTACTGTACTCTTTACTAACAAAACAACACACCAGCATAGATAATTAATTATTGGAAGGAAAGAATGACAAGTTCTGAATTGAGGTTAGGCACTTCAACACAACAAAAAAAAGCACGTTCATTCACAAGAATTTCATTTACCCCTTCAATGAGAGGATTGTGATGGTTTTCCTTCACTAGCATGTCAACATTCGCCTTTGAAGTTGGATGATGCTACTCGCAGACAGTTTTCAAGGTGTGTGTCGGTCAATCGATTCCTCAACTTTGATTTCACATTTTTCATTTTGGAAAACAGCTCTTCGCAGACATATATGATACCGAATCAAGATGCAATGAACAGGGCATGATTATGCAGTAAAGAGGATTATGCAGTAAAGAGAATTCTGACACTCTCACGTATTTGGAGTACAACTCCAACACGTCCACATTGTTAAATTTCTCCCGTAATTCACTATTGCAATGCAATTCGATAAGTTACATTTGCATGTTACCTGGAGCATCTTCGACATATACACTGAAAGGGGTGGAGCATATCTTAAACATGTTATGTGACCTGATGTCTTGAAATCTTGTGGCGAATTCAGATCTTAATGCTGAGACAGCTTCAGCATACTTCTCACTTTTTTGAACCACCACTTGTGACAATGCTGGGAAGTGTGTGAAGCTCCCATTTTTAAGTTGATTCTCCCACAAACATAGTTTACATTCAAAATCTTTCACATAATCACCGAGATGAGTTACCGAATTGTTCTTTCCTTGTAGTTTAATATTGAGTTCGTTCAGGTGCATTGTAATGTCTGTGAGGTAAGCAAAATCAGCCATCCCTCTTGATTTTTGAATTGTTCTATTTCCCTACCTTTACCTGCCATGAATTCGCTGATCTCATCCCTCAAATTGAAAACTCTTTTGAGCACCTTACCAGCACTAAGTCAACGAACTTCTGTAAAGTACAACACGTCGCCGTACTCTGCTTCGATATCACTAACAAAGGCTTGGAACTGTCTGTGGTTCAGTCCTCGTGATCTTATGAAGTTCACAATTGGGACAATTTCTTTCATAACATGCTTGAAACCCACACCTATAGCACACACATTTTCCTGGTGCAGAATACAGTGATACGATACAAGTTCTTCGTTACCAACCACACTTGCACGCCGCAAAAACGCCACGAAACCTTCATTCTTGCCAATCATGGCAGGAGCTGCAAAAGGAAAGAGAGTCAAATAATGCAGTGAACTAGATGGGGCTAGTATAACATAGCCCGCGTAATAATATTACTATTATTATAGCTACATGTAATGAGTTTCAGTCAATAGATCGCATTGTTTCATTATCTTTTTCAAGGCTTTGGCGGCCCGCTAAAATAAAGCCTGCGGGCCGCGGGTTGAAGACCACTGGACTAGATGAACCCCAGAGCAGATACACTGGTGAAAAAGTTCCCACTTGAGATCATCCATCTAGACCTGGCTGCTATACCACCGTGGATCCGTAATCCAGTATTCATAGTTCAATTAATTCAATACAAAAGTCTTTTGTACTTGATACAGAGTCTGAAGAAGACCTTGCTAGAAGGTTGAAACGTTACGTTTAGTTTATGTTTTTAATAAAATAAATTACTGCCTTGATCAGCATATTTAGTTTTCATAATCATGGAAACAAGGCTTAATGGTGTTATAATTAAATTTCATTAACTTGATATGGTACCTACTGATGGACGCTTCCTCCTTTATTAAGATTCTTAAACTTCACACTTGAGATGGAGCATTCTGGTGACAAAGCGTTGGTTGGTAGAAGGTAAATACAAAAACACGCCATAGAAGGAACATAAAAAAACATATCAGATTTAGTTTAACATGGCACTAAACTGTCTCTAATTTTTTTAAAAAACATTAGTACATAGTCGTTTAATATTAATTTGTAAAATATATTGTTTTGTACACGAGGAACAGAACGTATTGTATTTCGTATTTACGTTGCATTTCAACCTCCTTAAGCTAATTATGGTGATGAGGATGGACGACTACACACACACACACGCACACACATGTCTAGCTTGGGACTCAAACCCAGACCTTCCAGTGTAGAGATAGTCAGTCTACCATTCAAGACGCTCAGCCACTGAGGCGGCAGGAACAACCGAATAAGAGAACAGAATAATCTCTATTGAGAAAGAGCAAAAAGAATGATCACAAAAAAAGTTAAACGCGAAAAGAATGGACGGACAAATGTGAAGCAGTGTCGGTTGCCCCCCACTTTTTGCCATCTTTTGCTCCCACAGGGAAAAGAAACTGTCTTTGACCCCCTAGTTTTGGCACCTTGCCCACGGAGTTTTGAAACCCAATCGCCGCCACTGATGTGAAGGAATAAGAGCCAAAAGAATTTCCACGAAATGAACTAATAGACACCTGAAAACAAAAACCGTTGCTCTGAGAAAAAGGAAAATGAATGACAAGATAGATAGAGTGACATTATTTTCGCAACTTCTCTGGCTGTTATGCATATCGAGCTTTCAAGTTAGTCACTACTCCCGACTCATCCAATCAGCAAGCGAGCCGCTGACGTCATCTGAAACCAGCACCTATCGTTAGCCCTCTAGCTCACGCTCTACACTGTCGGTAGGCTCACTAGCTAGACACGGGAAGTCAATTCTTCTGTTCTTTAGGAACCAAAGTACCCTGTTACCTTACCATGTATTTTTCAGCAGCACCATAGCTCGAGAAGTTAGGCGATCTCCGATCTAGTGTTTATTTGCAAGGTCATTGTCCTGCACACACCCTCGTTTCAAAATCGTCTCAAGGTCGAGATGCGTGCCTTACCGTCATACGCACCGCCACACACAATGCGTCGTGAGACACTCCAACCTACATGAAGGTCATATCTGTGAGAAAACGCCACCGACCCACTTTTTTTCCCACTGTTCGCTCGAAAAAAAAATGTATCTGCAGCAAGAAAGAAGCACTTCTTACAACCTTCTCTCCTTTTTTTATGACAATGCGAGTGAGGATTTTGCTTCCCACATACAGGCAATAAACAGGCTATCACAATCGCACCGAGCACGACTTTCACCTCTCGCGATGTCTCGCACGAGCTTTTATAATGCTCATCGGTGCCACTGAGGCGGAAAAACAGACTCTTCCAGATGTATTTACAGCACAGAACATAGTTTCATCAGTAAATCACCCTCTTAGAAATCTTCGCTCCATTCGCCATTACATCTTGATGCCTGGAAGGACACTTAAAAACCACCGAAGCTTATGCAGGAGGGAATGCACAGGCCTTTTAAATTCAAAGGTAACGTTTCTCTTTTTAAGGAGAATTTCACAATTTCCAGTATAGCGACACTGTTTTGGCAATTTCCATGTTAATTCAATCATTAACATTGTCAGTTTTAACATGTCGCCCAGATGATTTTGGCGATAGATATGCACTGGCAACACTTTCGTTAACCGCGACTATTACAAAAGAATCACTTTCTACCCCCCCAAATAAAATACTCTTACTTTAAAAATGATGCAAATCGGCGTAGAAGTCAGATATATGTGTGTGTCTGTATGTGTGTGTGGTTTCCGGCAGGAATTTTCCCGCCAATGTTCCTACATAAGCGGCTATGGGGTTCACCTAGCCTCAAATCAATGAGTACCTGGGATTATCCCAGAGTGGTAAAACCGTTGGCGCATGGCACTGATCACATCGTCTCCAGTATGGTTGAAATCGGGAATGCGTGGTTCTTACCTCCATATTTCTCTATGTGCCTTCATGGCACAGTGTAATCTTTAAGGTATAGCTTAATCTACATACTTTTATACTGTATTTTATCTGATCCAAGCAAATGATTGAAAGAAATCGGCTTTTCTTCAGCAACGTCAGTAAATCAAGAGCCTTTCAAATAGATGAGACTGAACAATAACAAAGAGACAGAAGAGGAGAAGAGAGATAGGAAATGGGAACATGTGGGGAAAAGTACGCAAATAAAGTAGAATAAGAAAAGGCACTAAGAGAGAAAGAAAGGAAAATACAGAAAAGGGAATGAAGAAAGAAATCTTGAACTAAATGACGAGTGAAATAAAATTCCAGACAATGAAAACAAGACAATTGTATAATATTTGAGCAGAAATAAAGCCAGACCGATTTTCCTTTGTCCAATGAGAGGGTCAAAATACCCCATTTGACTCTAACTGTGGGCGCCAGTGGCGTGCTAAGAGGGTTTATGATCATAGGGGGTAGGTTGAGTCTTCATTTTATGCATTTGACATTCTTGTTTTTTTCTTTTCTTTTTCAAAGAATGCCGGTTCAACGTTGATGTGACCCACACCAAACCCTTTGGGCACGCCACTCGTGGGCACCCATGTTAGCCCTTCACAATAACCAAAACAATTCTTCTGGAGCGTCTTTTTCCCATTAAGGATTTTCAAAGATAATTCAACGTTAGTTATTGATTCACCACAAATGCGATTGCATCATGTCGAGCCGTCCCTCGTAGCGGAGCTGTTAGCACATCACGCTACAACGCCAGGGGTCTCGTGTTCGAATCCCGGGCTAGGATGTTTGCGAGTGTCGATTCATCAATTTCATCATATCATCACTCATCCCCATCTTCGCAAATTAGCCAAAAGTGTCACAAAAGGTGAAGTAAAATAAAGCAAAATCAATCAAGCATCAAGTCGATTAATGTTTTTTTCTTCTAACAAGCACAATTGTGAAGGATAATGTTAATGAATTCTGATATAATAGAGGTTCCAAATAGCAAGGCATCAACAATGGAGCATAATTATTATAGAAACCGTTAACGTACTCCTATATAGAGGAAACTGACAGGATATTTTTATGGATTGTTACTTTTTATACCCTTCGAAGACAAGAAAAAGCAACCAAAATAAAATTTCCTTCATACATACAGGAAAGGAACAGATTGATGTTCATGTATGCATAAAAAGCAATGTAGCTGATATAACATTTTAAACATAGACTCTAGTTAACAAATCATTGGTTAAATTAACTTAAAATAATTCATGTTGAGTGAACCAAACTTGGCTGTCAAGTGTGCTTCTGGGTACTTTCCGTCTGCATTATATCAATGCGTTTAAGAATGCATATCACCATCATGTTTGGGATGCTCTTCTTTAGTATGAACCATTTCCGTTTTGGTACAATATGTCTGTGATTATAAATTTACCAATAACTTCAAATGATTGATGTTGCATATTTATTCAACATAATATATATTATTTGATTATGTATAGTTGTGTGTATCATTCATTGATTGTATGTAAGTGTACGAATTTCAAATTTATTTTCATTGTAACCAACAATATCCCGAACCACGAACCGCCACTGCATATTATGTAAGAAATTTCTGTTCTTCCATTGTGTGCTGTCGATACGCCTGATGCATACGACAAGAGAAAAATAGCGAAACATTATCTAGAACGATTTAACGTGATTCATCTGAACCAGAGCGAACATACATGCGGCTGAGAAGTTCGATTTGCATGCTAGGTTTCTTGAACCCCACAGAAGCTGCATAAACAAAGAACAATCCTCAACCATAAAACAATTAAAACTTAATTAACTCTGGCATTCGTGACAGAAATAATAACAGACCGGTATCTTTTAAGAAGAAAAAAACCTGGGCAATTGTAGTGGCCTGTGAATGTTCAATCTCATGAAAAGTAACATAACCGGCGGTGTTAGCTGGAAACTAGGCCTTTATACGAGTAGAAATAAACTTAGCTTATTCAATCGAATCACATTGACGTGGCACGGTCTACAAAATGTATTTTACCTACTTAAACCCGAGAAGTTTAAATATATTTCATGATGACAACCTCTTTTGAATGTCGGGAAGTGAGTTCTGGAAAAAGACCCCGGGCGTTCCAGAACACACACATCTTGCGTGTGTGTATGTATTTATGTTATTAGGAGTTTCTTTTCTGCCTCTTTTGTCTAATCGCGACGATGGGTATGAGTGATGATTAGATTAAATTGGTGAAGGGGCACACACAAAGAACACACTAATGCCCAGAACGGGGTTCGAACCCGGGGAAATTCGTTTCGAGATGCACTCACTCATCATCATCATCAAGAGTGGTGCATTAACTAGGGGCGATACCAATACTCTCGGCCTCGTTCCAGACTTGGTATTATATTTGTAAAATACACATAAACCAAATTTATTTCTTCGGCTTTACCTAGCGGATATCAACCTCATTATTTACAGGTAATATACTTTGTTATTAGTAATTACAAACTCAATCCACCAGTTGAAATTGCAAGTCTGTGCTGTGTGGTTGCATACATTTAGGATAAAGTTTCAGTTGGTTTTTCTTGTTTTTTTTAAGGGCCCGTAGAGTAGAAACGAGGCATTAAGGTGAGAAACGTCATTTGGGAAACGTTGCTTGCGTTAATGACCTCTATATGTTGTGAATGTTTGTGCTGTGGTAACTGTGTATTGTAGATGGCTAGGGATGCGGGTTCAGAACGTTTGCTTCCTGGTGTACTCCACATCCGGTTACCTCCCTCTCCTTGAATGCTCCGACTTGCATAGGAGATTTCCACAGGAAACTGAGGAAACCAGATATGGAGTACACCAGGAAGCAAACGTTCTGCACCTGCATCCCTAGCCATCTACACTCCCCCGCCCGGAGGTGGAAGCAGATTTAAGATATGTTGTTTAGACTATGTGCGAGTATTTCGACATTCGAGACAAGAATGAGACAGATGTTTATAAATGGAGACGAGACCGAGAGCGAGACAGACCTTGGCAGGTCGAGAAGCCATCAATGAAATTCATAATATTGTATTTCGGCGGGGAGGGGGCTCGCTTGAATACGCCACTGATCATTAATATTTGAATATGAGAGCGAGATTAGCTCTCGAAAGCTAGAAATCATTTCTAGAATTCATCTGGTTAATAAACCTACCGAGAAAATATTTATTCTTCCATGCATTTTATAAAGCGCATGGAAAAGTATGCACAATGGAAAAATCTTGTGATTGATTTTGTGTTTTAAATCCACTTCATGCACAGTAAGGCTAATCGAAACTGGACCTACAGTTTAAAGTGGGATCCGAACCACTATGAGCCTCCACCGGGTATCGAACTCGGAACCCCTACAACGGAAAATCATATTTCGTGACACAAACCCTACATGGTGGTCGTGATTATCGAGCAGTACGTAACTGAGCAGTGGAAAATGAACAAAGAATTATCAGCTTTTGTGGTCAGAGGGTGTGAAACCTTCTGAAATCTGCAGAAGAATGAAGGTTCAGTGTGGTTGTTTGAGTCAATCAAAATACTATGTGTAAAAGTTAACAACAAAATAGGATAACCATGTACTTCACTATATTAACGGTATGGAGAGAGAAGAAAAAAACAGTCGTGCTGGACATTCACTCATCACGTTGATGCCTCTCCTAAAGCATATGCTACTAATAATATATTGGCAGTAAAATTATAGTTTCAAAATTATTATTGGATTATTTTTAACAGTCTTCCTCCATGGCGACCACCATGGTCAAGAAGGTATTTATGATGGAACCAAATGGTTCGGACCCTTCCCCGAAAGAATTACAAAGTACAAAAAATAAATAATGAAAGTAATGATATAATAAAATAATTAAAATTAATTAATGAAAATATAGCTACTTTTTGTTTAATCGAGTTTTTTTTTATTTCCGTCGAACTTATTGGAAGGCAAGGATTATAATTGGGATCATACGACTTTGAATGACAGTATCAATGAATGACAGTATCAAAGAAGATTAACGCAAGCTTTATTACTACTTATAATAACATGCAAA
This sequence comes from Lepisma saccharinum, assembly GCF_977018435.1. Lineage (NCBI taxonomy): Eukaryota > Metazoa > Arthropoda > Insecta > Zygentoma > Lepismatidae > Lepisma > Lepisma saccharinum. The sequence continues at coordinate 69,122,937 of NC_139242.1, forward strand.
AAATATTACCAGGAACTTTACTTGTTGTCAACTGAATCTAACGTCCTTTTATGTTATTCAATACATATTCAACTTTTATCTATTTGACAATAATTTCCTTGCCACAGCTAGATAATGAATACGTGCTGTTATATCACTATCCTTTTTAAAGTATTTTACCCATTTAAGTAATAAAAATATAATATTAATTAATTTAAATATTTTAAGTAAATATAATTTAAATATTTCAATTAAATATAATTTAAATATTTTAATTAAATATAATTTAAATATTTGAATTAATCAAATAATTATAATTATTTTAATGTAAACATTCTTCTTATTATTATTACTATTATTGAAACATTTGGTTCGGACGACCCCCGAAATATATATTTCTAGATACTTGGCTGACCAAGGTCCTTTTTTCATAGCTTCTGCACTTGAAAATAGACTATTCTTCCTTGATTGTTGCTGACATGTAATGCATGACCGGATATTTCGCATCTGAGTCCATTGTGTTTGAACCGGCAGGGAGAAAGTGAAAATTAGTCATTTATTGTTTACGTCACCATAGAAAAAAGGCCCTCAGTTATTAGCCTGCGGGTGTGCAATAACACTTAAGAAACTAAAACAAAAGGCGAGCGCTGAAAGGGGATGCCTTTGCCTGTTTCTCATGACATTGGGCATAATGTCTGCGTGAGAAACGCATGCAAGAGTTCCCCCCTTCAGGTGAACGACAGCTGCCATGTTATTATGCTCCCTACGGCTTGTCATTAACCTGTGTCGACACTCGCTGAAGTTGCAGCAGATGGAAAAGAATTGTTTGTCACTGGAGGATGAACACGTTTAGACTAATTGAGACTAAAACTCTGGTGCACCGAGTAAGACAGAATTGGCCTAAAAAGTAAAATCCTATGCCTCAGTACCATGTTTGGAATCAACAGATTATTTTATCAAGTAATGATAACTGTAACACAGTTACTTTTTTCAGGTAACAAGTAACTAAATCAACGTTACTTTTGCTGTTAATCTTTCTACGTTTCAGCAGCATCGTATTTCACAGCATAATCGTTGCACGCTGCTGCTTTTTTACTTCAAAAAATTGTTTATAATCTTTCATCTCGTAATCGTCGCATCTGATAACGGAACCAATGATAGCGACGCAGAATCTTCGGACACAGAACATTAAATTTTATAGGTCCGTACTTAACACAGTAATAATTTTTCTCAAGTATAATATTTCGACTATAATGGAAAATCAATCACAACTAATGTATTAACGGTTTCCCACACGAGAAAAGTTTTCGCTAAAAGTCCAGAAATCAATGGCGTTTGTCGATTTGGACTGTATTCAATTTAGTAATAAATCATTTTTAAGTACCGGAAATACTGACACATCTTTTTTAAAAAAAGAAAACCTCACACAATGATCGTACCCCTCTTTTTTTAATCATTTTTTTTCTTTTCAAGTAGAACGATTAACTTTTAAGTTTTTAAACTTTAATAAAACACTCAAAATGATTGCGAAGGCAGAATTTATTGTTGTAAAACACACTATAAACGTGAAGTTTCAACCTTATAGCAATGTCTTCAGACTTTGAACCAAATTAAAATGACATTTTCCATTATTTCATATTTGAACATACTGTTTATTACAATTTCATGGGAATTGGTGTTAAGTATCATATGATGGTTTGTAAAAAAAAAAAACATTTCAGACATGCAACACATTAAACGACCTTTTACCTTTTCCACAAAAATAACTAAAAATAGCAAACTAAGTCACCCTTCAAAAAGAATATGTGTGAGTAGGCTATTTTTGAGCAAATTAACTCATGTGTTTGTGATTCCCTGATGTATGGGTGCTTGTAATAGAAAACAAGACTTTTGGCACCACGATTGTGTGTGTTCATAGGTCCTACGTCCAGATGTTTATCCAGAATATCCCATCTGAGGGTCAATGTCACTTTTAGGCAGATGTAAAAGTAAATTCAAAACCAAACCAAAAACACCATAAATTAGGCAATTGCCTACATGTTGACCGGGAAGGGGGGGGGAGGGATTGAAGAAATTAAGGAAGGATGTAGAATAGCCGAATGACTGGCGCTCTAGTCTCTGGTGCACGCAATCCTGGGTTAGATTGGGCCCAGTGTTGCCAGGTTGTCAAGACGAAAATACGGGACAAAATCGCAATCACAAGTTGAAATAATGAAAATAATTGCAAACGCAATACTTTGCCTTAATAAACATTTACACTCAATCTTTTCATTTTCTAAAAAGTTATTTGTTATGAAAAAATTACTAATAGATGCTGTTGATATAGAACATAATTTGTGCTCCATTCCTCGAACATGCTGCATTACATCGTTGAGACTGCCATGTACTAATTGAAATTCTTCGTTGCAATCTTCTGTATATTTACTACCACTATCCTTAAATCATGACTCTACGTTTACCAGTCCACTCATCTTGAAACACGCTGAATAGCACAACAGCAGCTACACAACATGTTCGCTAGGAAGAAAGTAGAAAAAATGCAGAGGGGGTAGTCGTCACAAACAGGTGAGGAAGTAGAACTGGATTTCGTAAAACCTGTCCCACAATGCACCGCCATCGATGAATGAACAGTTGACGATCTAGGGCTCAGAAACAATGATTCAGACAGGGAAATGTAACTTACAAATACGAAACAAGATGGTGTCCTGGAAAGATTGTCAAGGGACGCGGGTTATATTACTTAAATAAGGGACTGTCCTTAAAATCCGTTACGCCTGGCAACTCTGATCGGATCATAACTTATAAAGGTGGCTGGCCCTACATATGGACCCTGCTCAAAATTGAATACTTAATTGAAATTTATGATCTCTATAAAAATGCAAGGACAATACTACACAAAAAATCCTCCTGAAGTTTCCTCATCTTTCCACCGCGGTGGCTCAGTCGGTAACGCGTCTGACTACCATGCTCAAGCTCCCGGGTTCGATCCCCGGCCGGTTCAAATCCGGGAACTTTTCTAACGTTGGAAGCGGCCCCGGCGCCCACCCAGTGTCGAATAACATGGGTACCTGGGGGAAACCCTGGGGGGTAAAGGCGGTCAGGGGCGTGATGCTGATCACATCACCCCCACTCACGACCGGATCAAGAAAGTGTGGGGCGTTACCCCCACACCCCTATACGCCTTCATGGCGTGGTGCTATGCACAGGGGAGCACTTTACCTTTACATTGCCTCGGATAAAATTTCAACAGAATGAATACTACGACCAAAAAAGTAGTTCAATTCTATTGGCCATCTGTAGCACAAGCTTGTCAATTTAATCTCTACTTTAATTTTAATTGAAGAATACATCTTCCACACCTACACAGGAGATTCCGCTCCATTTACGTTGAGAGGAAAAACACATTCAGATCTAACGTTCTCAGCCCTTTCAATTTCTCTTCGATTCTAGTTCAAATACACGAAAACAGTAAAAAAAAAAGTTGTATCATTTCCGGTGCGGTTCATAGTTGCACCTTCATCATAACTGAGGAGCCGAACAAAACAAGAACAGAAACAGAAAACTAGTTTCTCAGGACGGGAGCAATTAAGCAAAGGCCATAAAGGAAAGACGAGTCATTTTTTCTTTGCGAAGAGCTGAAACTGGGGCAGATTTTTTGCTCCCCTCGTGGTGGTGAGTGAAAACGTTTTTGAACGGTGCACATACATGCAACACAGTCAGCAAAGACGTGTTACACGGACGTTCTCTTAAAAAAAACAACACGCTTTTCCTTATGCTAATCCCTCTCTCTCTCTCTGTACTGTATTATTAAGGGAATGTTATTGTCGTTTTACGTGTGTGAACAGAAGCGCTGTTGTTTCCTTGTGAATATTTACCTCGGAGGCACTTTTGTTTTCGCCAAGGTGATAAAAAAAAATATGCCTGGGCCAACATCAAAGGCCTACTTCTGAAAAACGAACTTCTATATCTTTTTGTTGAATAGGATTGGGAGCTATACTTACGCCATGCCTTTAATTACAGTTTCCTCTAGGAGTACTTAACCTGATTATTAGGGGTGAAGGTAATGTTTTAATAAACGAGTTCAGAGGGTGTTGACGATGGCTATACCCCCTTCAGACGCACGCACACACACACACACACAAGAGCTAAGAAGTTGAGAAAGTCGGAGTGAAAGTATAGGTAAGCACAGGGCCGGATTAAGACGAAATTGGGCCCGATACTTGAAATCTTCGGTGAACAATTAACACAACGACGTTATAGTTACGTCACAGCGCAAAGAATAATAGTAACTGTATAATAAGTAACGCTGTGTCTAGGTGTCCGAAATTGGGGCTCCAAATTTCATTCTAAGATTTATTTTCAGGTTAATATAGCAAAAGAAAACTGTTCAGCTTTCGGAAAATTCTCGTCTGTTTTCATCTGGGCCTATTTCAGGAATGGGCCTAATGCTGCAGCATCAATAGCACCCACCTTAATCCGGGCCTGGGTAAGCATGACACTAACGAATTGAATAAAGTTTAAGTTCGTATTTAAGGGCGCGTGAGTATAAATGTAGGGTCAAAATTTACATAAATTGGGCCTTTATGAGAAGATTTAGGGGGGTGTTGACGAAATCTGGATGTATACTGGTAAACCATTGGTATGTGTATATACGGAAGGCTACACATGTCTATCTTTGCTGCTTTATACAAAGCGATCCATTGAAATGTAGACCGCAGCGTCAGTGTTTGCGTTATTGGCAAGCGAGGCGCTCGCGGCCGTATGTCAGCACTGTAGACTGTCCGTGAATCAAGCGCGCAACTTTCCGTAACTAGTTTAAAGAGCACTTCAATAGATCGCTCTGTATTAGGTACGAAGAAAAGGGATCACGACGAGCAACTAATCGCTCTAATGTGACTAGCCAAGGGAAGACTACATGACCTGCTATCAATAGTGGTTATCATAGCGCGCTACGACGTCAGGCGTTCCTGGTTCGAATCCCAACCTGGTCATGGTTCTTTGTGAGTGTCCCATCATGATATTTGCTTGTTACTCGCTTCCATAAATTGACGCGTGGCTTGCTTGGAACGGCTACAAACAACACGTGCAAATTCATCAAATCATTTACTCATCCTCATTGTTGCAATTAGTCAAAAGCAGAAAAAAACACCACAGAAAATTAAAAGGAAAAATGAAATCAAAATCTACTCGACCTGTCTCCCCTCCAGAAACTACAACGCATTTTTTGTGCTGAGGAATTTCGAAACCCTGAAGCCGGTCGAAGATTGACTGTCAGCGAAGAGCCCATTCGTCGCTGGAGAGGTCGACGACAGCAGTTACTTAATACGGCATTGTTTTAATGAAGTGTCGGTATGTACACTCACCGGCAATAACAATGGAACACCTAGATTCTGAAATACTCGCTCCATATTTAATGTCTGTAGCTGTACACCTATGCACCTTAAATTGGAAGTAATTTTTTCTCAAAAGCGGATGTATGCAATCATGCGTTACAGGCTCACGGTTGCCAATTAAATTATTCAAATTGTCTTTTACACTTATTGATTAATGCATACCATGTAGTCCTGGGTTCACATACCACGAGGGATGGACGATATAAGAAATTTGATATCGCGATATATCGTCACAGACGATACGATATTTTTCCGTATCGTGATATCGGCGATATATTGTCTCCACGATATATACCGCCAAATATCGTGACGACATATCGCTGACATGATATATATCGCCAAATATCGTGACTATATATCGCCGACACGTTATATATCGTAACGATATATCGTCTAGTTGATATCGCCTGGACGATATTTTTTCAATATCGCGATATAGGTATCGTCTGGACGATATATCGCCCAACACTAGATACCACCATGAAAGTGCCCGCAATATATGCATGTTGTACAGTCAACGGCAAAGATAATGGTAGGCAAGTTGTCCACCGCTATTTTAAATACTTTTTATTCTACACCCTGTGTTGTTTTAAGGGATGAAACTATGTTGGTTCGAAGCAGCCATTGTTCTCTGCTTATTGACGTCATTATTTCAATTCATTGCCATCACAATGTGTAATACAGAGCAAATTAAAATGGTGGTGGACAATTCGCCTGCTGTTTCTTTTGCCGTTGGGTGTACGATAACCTAAAGAGAGACTTATATTACAATAGTGGTGCGCAATAGCAACTCCAGTTTGTTTTAAACATAACAACTGGCGAGTACCTGAAAATATTAGTTATTAAAGGAAGTCGCGCTGCCCTATTTACCGCTTCCCCATTACGCCATGTTCAATGGTGAGGTAGATTTTTCGGCGTCTTTGATATCTGTGTTAATTTGCACTCTTAAGTCTCCTACAATTCTTCCACGCTCCGTGGCTTCACGTTGCTTGCGTCAGTAGGAAGCAGCCCTGGGAACGTGCAAAGAAAAGACCCTTTTTGGAGCAGGGAAGAAATCCTTCAGGATGCTGCGTTTCCATGATCTTTATCTTCCGAGGATCTAATTGCCATTGTTCCTGTGTTATGAGATGGAATTTTTTCCCCCGTGCGAAAAAAAGAGATGAGATTAGCTCGACGATTCAAGCCCAACAATCCCAGCCACTTTAGAAATTCTTAGGAGCTTTATTTCACGCAAGTGTAAATATACGAGGGCTGGTCATTTATTTAGTTGTGGATAGCGATGCCAAGAGTGTGTTAGGTAGTCGACTATCGCGCCACAGACGTTTTCCGGTTCGAGTCAAATTCATCTATCATCATTCATCCTCGTGGTCACGATTAGCCAATTTTGGCAGAGAATAACAAAACTACAATCAAGTGAAGGTGTGTGAAATCACGAGAAAAATAAGTGAATGAAGAAAAGCGCCAACAAGGGAGGTGGCGAGGTATACGATTCAGCACCAGTCCAATACCTCCACTGTGAAAAGTGTGGTTCAAGGTAGCACCAAGTGTGAACTTACAATATATTAACAAACTTACTGGATTTTTTTATTAATTTGATAGTCAATAACAGAAGTAAATTTGAATTAATTAAGGGCCCTTAAGCCGCTCCTGTAAGCAGAAAAACACAAAGAATGATCGGCTGAGGCTTAGCAGAAAGACTTCCTTCATATTCAACGAACACCTCTGTGAAATTCACATTGGGACCTGAAAATCGACGTTTAAGGGAGAGAGGGACAATTTCCCCTAGGTCCTTCTCTCTTCGGCAGCTGCCGATCACTGTAGCCAGCTTCGCTCTTTTGGAGCCAGATCTGACTCTTTCGTGCACTCGTTTGGCTGTAACCTAAGACACCCGTCCCCTGCCCCACTATGATGTCATCACTGGCTCCGGCTTACAAAGACAACTTCTATCATAAGTATACATTTTACACGTGACGTGATATTGTTATATTGGCTGCGTCGCCCCACCCCCTCTTACATCCCCAGCTACTATAAGAGCCTTGGCTGACGAGAAGAGGACGTAATATTGTTATCCGGGAATACTTTATTTTCGATTTCATACGACCATCGGTGGATTATTGAGATGGGTGATGCCGCCAGATCTAGATGGTAAAAACTAAGAATAAATTGCCATCACTTTAAAGCTAATGGTAATAACAGTGCCCCTCACCCACACCCCCACTCATTTGACACCTAAAATTACCCCAGGAGGCACTTTATCCAGTTTCGTAAATCTAGCTCCTTGAAAGTTTTACTCCGTTTACGGTGAAATTTAGCTCTTTTATGTGCATGAGGTTTGGCAACACTGCCAGGATGGCCGTAGGAGGCAAGGAGAAATGCATTGCTCTTATGGAAGTATTCTTTCGTTTGTTCTCTTGGGAATATCAAACTGCCGATGGCATAGAAAAAGAAATCAACGGAAAAAGGACCGACTGAAATAATAATTGACAGGCGGAAATGTCGAAACTTCCATTTGATTAGCCGTAACTTAAAGTTGAAGTTGATTCCCCATAAAGAATACATGGGTTTCTGAAAATTCTTATTCATCATATTTTTCAAACATCGTATCTAGCTTAATAACCAACTTTAAAAAACGCTTTCACTTGCAACATGTGGAGATATTCATACTCTATTGAACACCAGCTTTTTTTCTCAGTAGCATTGCCCATTCGGACGATATTGAAATAAATGCCCAACTGGTGCGAAATTGTCCCTCATCCCCTTAAATGAAACGTATTTTAACTGATTACAGAAAAATACTGTTTTCCGGTCAAAAATTAGTTTTGAGTCCACTTTACGCTCAAATAGGCTATTCGGGGCTGCACCTACAGTTTACAGTGTGATTGATCCGAACTGTTGTTTAATGTTTTACTGAAAATAAAATTTCGTAACGTCCATATGAAAATTTTAATGTTGCAGTTTCTTTTAAAATCTATCCTTGGTAAGTAAAAAGTATTATTTGTAATTATCTCGAGAGTTTCTCACTGTTCCCTTCGCAAAGCTTTAAACTTTCATTTCTCACGCATTAAAATACAATTAGCGCTAGGGTGTTAATTTACCTCTCAATATTTTCACTCCTCAAATAAATGTCGCCAGAATTAAAAGACACTGTAGACAAAAAGAGATGTAAACTAAGTATGATAATTGCTTCGGAAGAGTTCGAACACGATTTCTATGTTTCCTTGTCTTGGAGAAAACAAACACGAAATTGTGCTCAGTTCTACAAGATTCCGTTTTACAAGAAACAGCTCTCGATTTAACCACAGTGACTTCATTGAATTAGGTTAGTTTATTTCGATTTTATTGTCACTTTTGGCGATGAGAATGAGTGAGTGATCATGTTGAAATTGATGAAGGAACACTCAGAAAGATGTACTGTATCTCTGATTAAATAAAGGGTATGTCTCGTTTCGATACTAGTACTAGTGTTATACTCTACCAGTACCTATAACAATTGGACAGGAGTAGTGGGATTGGCTATAGGATGAGCACCACTTATAAGTGTAGAAAAGGAGAGGCTATTTGATTGAACAATCCGATTTGCCTACACTTAAAACAATGGCAAGAGGGGCTTATACCCCAATTCTTCAGGTGTGATATGCCCTGATTTTTTAAGAATTTTGAATTCTAGTGTAGAAAAGGTGAAGCCTCTCAGACAGATTTGCCCATACTTAAAACAATGGCAAGAGGGGCTTATACCTTAATTCTTCAGGTGTGATATGCTCTGAATTTTAAGAATTTTGAATTTAAGTGTAGAAAAGGTGAAGCCTCTCAGACAGATTTGCCTACACTTAAAATTATGTCAAGTTCCATATGATCTTATTGTTTTAAGTGTGTTTTTCTGTCAAAATTCCTGGGATTTTGAATTCTAGTGTAGAAATGGTGAGCCCCCCTCAGATTGATTCTGCCATGTGTACAAAAGCTGAATCTCTCAATTTGCTGCCCCCCTGTTCTTGTTTGGCTACATTGAAATTGAGCAAATATTCTAAAATCAAGCAAACTCCCCCTGTATGTATTGGCTCATTTGAAATTGAGCGAAAAATATTTATATTCTCAAGCAAAACTCCCCGATCAATATATTGAGCCAAGGGCAGGCTGTTTCATGTTTTTTCTAATCTTTTGATCAGTCACATGTCCCGGCAGGCAATTAATTATGCAGGGGCCTGGGAGAGTTATGCGTGCATCCAAGAGATATAATCTATATTGTGCTTTTCAGGGAAAATTCCCCCCATACATGCTCTCATGTTATTGACTCCAAGAGGAATTCTCAGTAATAAGAATATTGACCCCTTGCATGTTGTATGCCTGAACACAATTCTAATCTTGTCTTGCTGTATTAATATAAACCCAAGCAAGGACTTGCAGAACATTCAATGCACAATTTTAAAGTCCAACTATGAAATTGTATTTAGCTGATATAGAGCTATGAGCTCTGGGCTCTTAATAAAATGTGGACATAGTCCCATGGCTTATTGCCTTGTAAACAGGAGGCTCGGGTTTGAATCCTGATAAAATATAATGCCTCCCCTGATGGCAAAGTGTTAATATTGGTGCCTTGTAAACAAGAGGCTCGGGTTTGAGGCCCGACAAAATGTGTAAGATTGAAATACATGTGGCAAAATAATATCTCTACACGTGAGATTTTGAGAATATTCACTGCTAGCTGATATACAGCTGAGGTTTGAAAGTGTGTTGTACAACAGCATAAAAATATACACACACACACACATATTTACTTCTGGTTTAAGTTCAATTGGACACCAGCCTCAACTCATATATCTAATACTAAGACAATGTAATTCTTCTAGAATTGCTCTGTGACTCTCTCATTTCTTACATCATAAACATATGATTTTTCACCTATGAGAATAACACTACATATGGTGTCATCAGGTAATGCCTCATGGAATTCACAGATAATTTTAATGTTTGTCCTGTCATTCACCACAACTTGTTTTCTTTTTGAAGTGTTGATTACAAACATGGGTCTCTGTGCTTTGAATTCATCTGGTGTGTAATACATATCAGTATTGCCAGTAGTGACCCTTTTGTATGCTGTAAATGCTTCATATAATTTAAGGAAATCATCCTTGGAAATGTCTAAATTATAATTTTCTCTAGGAAATACCTCATTTCTGCCATTTTTAAGATATATGTTCTTGATGTTGCAGTTATCAAATCTACTTGAATTTTTTTCCTGATTATTGTGTCTTCCATTCTGAAACAATACCACCACAAAATCCGGCATGTCATATTGTATACTGGAGAATGAATTTGTAGCATCAAACTCATAATAAGTACCAGTTGCGGGCTTCTGTACACATTGATATGTATAAAATTGTAGAGGAATCTGTGGATTTTTTATTATATCTGCTTTGTATTTAAGAGCATAACTGGCTTCATATTCAACAACTGGGATTCTTAGCTCCAAAGTTTGAATAATGCATTTGCCTTCATCAGGTAGGGTATTGGGCAAAGCTTCCCCTGTAGAGTTTAATGTGCTGTACCTCATCAAAGCATTATTATCATTGGCAGCTCTTCTAAATGTGATTCTTAAACCACCCTTCCACATAATATCTTTGTAATCTGAGAAGAATCCTGGCAACAGGCGCATAGGAAACAGCACTGTGTGGCTCTTGGATATAATTTTATCACCAGCCTCAAATCCACCTATTTTGTAGTAAGAAGCCTCGGTTTTGGATAATTTTAGTGTGGCCAAAGCTGTGGAGGTAATGCCGGGATAATCCACTCTGTTTATAACAACACCATGCTTTCTGATCTCAATTTCAGAGAACAGATGCGGCACAAAATTATCTACCAATCTTATATTTGAATTTGCCGGATAATTTGTTCCATCGAGCTTTACAACATCAAATTTGATGTATAGATCTGCTCTGTGGGGGTGTATAAAGCCATCCCCTACATCAAGATCAACCTCAATTTCTGTGTTGGGTTGATTTAAATTTGCAAATGTCCTCCTGTTTGGGGGGAATGATTGTAGCTCATAACTCTCAATATTTTCCATTTTTTTGTATGTATTTTTATTTAAATATTAATCTCTATGATTGCAGTTGTTGTGGCTCCAGCAAAATCAACTAATTCTTCTTTTTCATTAGTGACCATCAATTCAATATAATCTATTCTATTATGGCACACAGGAAAATATAATGTTGGGGATGGAGTGTGGATGATGGGCTCCATAAATTCAGAATTAGGTTTGAATGTTGCAATGATGCCAGTTTGTTTGTGAGTGCCTATCCCATTTGATTTGGTGATCATACCCTCAGCCACATTACAGTGAATATTCAGAGTCTCTATGGCTAAGAATTTAGGTATATTAATAGCAGTGTGTTTGATGGCCGCTTCAAGTTTTGTGTTGTTCTCAAAGCCTAACAGCTCTCCTATAGTACCCAGATCCACTGTTTCTGTAGCAGATACAATCTCTACTCTGTGAGTGACAGAATTTTGAGTTAATACTATACCTCTGGGTAATTGAGCATTTAGAGTGGACAGATTATATTGCCCTGGAGTGATGACAATTTTTTGATCCCCTACTGCAATTTTGTTGTTGTGGTGTGTAATATTAGGGATCAAGTACATGCCATAAAATGCTCTGAGAGCTATTGTTTTGGGATACACTATATCATCATGCAATTTGAGTTTCAATATTGAATTTTGGCTGGTGAGATGGAATACCCCCATGATGTTTTAAATACCACAAGGCTTTTTGAAAATTTTCAATTGATGGTTTATTTATTTGAGACATATATCTAAGAACAGATAAACACAAATGTCCGCAATTAACATCTTTGAAATTTTGAACACGGGCATTATTGTAATAAAGATTAGCTGAATTTAGATATTTTATTAAATTTTCAGGTGGAACACCTCCAAATGAATCAAACACAAATGCCTCATTGTTTAAATATTTAAGATAACAAATCCAGTGAGTGCCCTGATTTTTGTACTTATCCAAATTAACAATGCCACACTCTTTGTTGAGTGGTTGTTCTGGCAAAGAATCAGACATGTACACACCTCTAAAATTTTTGATGCCCAGTGGCTTGATTAAAGCTTCAATATCTTGGTTTGTAAGCGGCTCTTGTTTTTTTTAAACTTATTCATGGCTCTCTTAACACCTTTGCCTTGTTTCTCAATGGCCAGGTTATGGCGCTTCAATTCATCTAATTCTGCCCTATTTTTCTTGGCATCTATTACTGTTTTTGCTATGGCAGCTGATCCCCCAGCCAAGCTCCCAACAGCCCCAAGTGCTGCTAAGATGGCCGGGATAGTAAATATGAATCCCCCCACATGTGATTTTTTTCTTGATTGCTGTAATTTTTTTAATTGGGGGGTACTAAGCAACAATTTCATACCATGTCCCTTGGCAATACAAGAATTTTTTTTCTTGAGCTGCTTTTTGGTCAAAAGGCTATCAATAGGCCCAAGAGATTTGAGACCTGCATAAGGTATTTGATACACAACACCCTTGGCCTTCATTGTAGGTTTATTATATATATATTCACAACCCCCACCCCAGTTTTTGTTTGGTGTTCATAGCTATGGTGGTTCCCAATGCTGCTATTTTTTCACTCAAAGAAGCATCTTTGCTTACAAATCTACCAAATGCAGCCTCTTCTAATTTTTTGTCTGCAACATGTCTCTTGTCAAGATCAGTATGTGTGTTGTATGCTATGTCATGGTCTCTACAAGCAGCATCTAGGGGATTTACACCAGGATCCCCTCTGTTTAATCTATGATCCAATTTTGTGCCTGGACCACAATACTGATAGCCTGGAATGTGTAGTTCAAATGGCAGCTTGTTTATAATGTCATTAACCAGGCCCCGACCCTCAGAAATATTCCAAAATTTAGGTGGTAGAGTATTAATAATTTTTATAAGATATCCAATCCCCTTAGTGTCATTCACTATAAAATTAGACAATTTTGTGCTTATCATGTCCATAATTCCAACCTTTTCATTGTAAAAATTGTTGTTGCCAGCATTTTCCTCCCCAGCTATCACCAATACCCTATCTACAACTTTCCTGACATCATCAACCCACACAAATTCTTTAGGCAGGGTGTTGTATTGTTTGATTCCACTACCAGTCTTAATTTGTGACCATATAGGCTTGATTAAATTGTTGTATTTTGCCCCACTGCTCGACTTGACTCTTTTTTGTGTGGGATCATTGTTCTGGTATAGAGCATCTGATTTTATTAATATTCATAATCTTGATCTGTATAGCTGCCAGGCCTCTTCCTAGTCATCAGTTCCCACAACCCAGGTGTGCCGGGATATTTAACAAAACCACCTCTTTGTCCAAGATGAGATTCTGAATAAACAATTATATCATCTCCCATAAATGTTACTCTGAAATTGCCAATTCTATGTATGATGCTACCATCACGCTCTGTGTCAGCATATAAGCCAAAAACCTCATCTTTGTTGTCTTTAGGTGTGCTTAAATATTTTTGAGCAAGAAGACCCAATTCAATAGGATCCTGTGTAGCTTCAATTCTTCGAGGAGCAATAGGTCTAGGTGTATGAATACTGAAAAGTGGGGTGATTGGATAATCTAATATGTTCCTTGCAGCTACAGGTACAAGCTCTGTGATCAAATTTTGATTTTGCTCTGTAACAGTTTTGATATTTTTACCTAATTCACTAATAGCATCAATGATAGGCTGTTCTGTTTGTTTGTGTTGTTCATAAATTCCTCGGTTCTGTGATTTCCATCCCTTAAATCTTTTTACAAGATAATCTCTTAATTTAAGATCATCAATGATTGGCCTTTTCATGGTTATTTATATATGTTTCAATGTCTAGAAAATTGTTGATTTTATTTCTGTATTTGCCACTATTGGGTTTTCTTGTCATATCAATTGTGACAAACCCATAACTGTCCTGGTTCCAGCACCTACTGCAAAACTTGGAAAAATCATTGTAGCTCAAGTCCCCACCTACATATTCATCATGTATGTGTTTGAGGTTGGTATGATCTTGATGAAACACACATATAAAATTGCTGTTGTCTCGGATCAGCTGCTTCGGTATTTTTGAAAAAGTCTGTGCCAGGTAGAAGCAATCAATGTTTTTGTGTCGGCCCTGTGTAAAAAAATTTCTAACCTTGTTTTGATTATCCAATATAATGTCATCAAACACAACAACAGAATTATCGAGACATTCATGGAGTGGCTTAACATCTGGTTCAAAAGTGGCAATATCCAATCCATCATATAGCTTCATCAGCTGCTGATATTTTAATTGTTCCAAGCTCTTAGAGAAGACATACAAGTGCCTGTTTTTCCAGTCTAACCAGTTGGGTGCCAATAAAAAAATATCAACCATTAGTGTAGTTTTACCACAAGCAGATGGCCCAACAATAAGACACCTAATATAATCAGGCAGCAAGTTGCCATTTCTCTTATTCTGTTGTTCAGGTTCTGGCAGCCTTTTTATAACACCCCAGGTGCTCATATTATTATTTTGTTTGCATCGATCCAGCTGTGTTCTGGAAGTCCTAGCCATTAGACAAATAACTTGTTGCCTTTTCTGCGGATGATTTTTTCTATGAGATATGTGTCAGGCTGTTTAGTTTTGCTGAGCTCTTCTTCATAGAATCTGCCTTTGAGAATTTCTCCTCGATGATCCTTTATTATATATGTGTTAAGGGTCCCGGGTTTAACTTGAACCACTGTAAATAATTCAGTGCTCCAGTTTCTTGTAAAGCCTCTTTTGAATAAGTGCTTATATTTGCTGATTCTTACTTGATCACCCACCCTGTATTTGGCCTTTCTTGTTGTTGGCTGGTATTTAGGATAATAAACAGTGCTGATCAATTTTTGCTCATCAGATGAAGTTACTTCAGAGGGTTTCATGTTGATTGTGGAATGGACCGAGTTGTTATATTTATGTAGAAGTTCTGGAAGAATATTAAGCCATTTATAATTACCTTGGAGGGTAAATTGTTTATACATAAGATTTTTTAGGGTTCTGTTGAATCTCTCTACAATTGAGGCCTTGAGATCACTGTAACTCGAATAAAGTTGTATTGCCTGGCTTTTAATAAATTGTTGAAACACTGAATTATAAAATTCTTTGCCATTATCTGTTTGCAAATAGCGCGGTGATCTTCCACTCTGATTGATAATTGTTCTGATGGCTTCTGTAACACATGTTCCAGTCTTGGATTTGAGTGGCACAGCCCAGGCAAATTTTGAAAATGTATCTATTACAGTGAGTAGATATTTGTAGCCCTTGTTGATTTTGTCTAAGTTTTTCAATTGTCCACTTGCCATTTCAATCAAGTCCCCTTGCCATAAATCATCTATGCCCTTTGTGACTACTGGGAGTCTCTTAAAATTATGTCTGGCCTGTCTGTGTAATTCATCAACAATAATTTTTCTAGACATAATATGTAAACAAGAATATTGCAACTATGGGGTGTTCAGCAGCTGATACTACAGGATTTTCTAAATATAATTTGTCCCCTATTTGTATTTTAAATTCCAGAGAGCCATCATCTTCAACATAGGCTGTTTCTAATGTATTGGGGTCTGTAAAATCCTCTAACTCTACACTGGTGATTTTTGCTTTGTTATCAGCATTTGTTATTGATAAGGTGGGGTAGTGGTGTGCCTGTGGTTGAAGCCAATATTTGATCTTGATTGGTCTCAATGTGCCCCCAACAAAAAATTGATAATAAAATTGTGCAGGGGATAGCATATATATTTTGTCACCTGGTGTAAATGGTGAATCATATTCTTTGTTGGGGATGCTGTACAATTCAAGAATTACTGTATGTTTTGGATTCTCGATTATGCCTGTTATTTCTTTTTCTGCTGTAAGCAATCTGCTTGTTACAGATTCAAGGTGCTCATTGATGGTCCTAACAACATCATCATGGCCTGGCTTGATTTTTATGTCCACAATAAGTTTCTTGTATTGTTGCACAATCTCTTGAAGCTGGGTGGCAAAAACAGACAGAGCATTTGCTTGATTGGATTCCATGGTTCCTAGCTGTTGCTTGATATTAGCTACAATTTGTTGCAAATTTTCAACAACTGCCAATTTTGAATTTTGAGCAGTAAGATCATGGACCTGTCTTCTGATATCCTCAAACAGGGCATGCAGTTCATTAATATGTTGATTGGTTGGTAGAGTGGCCACTGTCTGAGTGAGATGTTTGATCTCTGCTTGGATATTCTTGATATCTTCTGATTTCAATATCCTATTCACTGCCCTCTTAATATTTTTAAGTTCCTGTGATGTAGGAAGATTTGATACTGTATTTTGCAAAGATTCAAGTGCCAATTTTACATTGTTTAATTCAGAAGCATCAGCCACATTTTGCATAGCATTTTGGAGCAGGGCTATATCTGCCTGAGTGGGTGTGGATTGTTGTAAAATTTCAAGTTTTGTTTGAATATCATCAATCAAATGATGAAAATGAGATAGCTCAGATTCAGTGTTGAGGTTTTCAAGCTTTGTGATTTGGTGCTGGACACTAACAAGAGTATCTACAATACCGGGCAGGCGAGATTCTAAAGTTTCTTGTACATTTGCCAAATCACTTTGCACTGCTGCTATTGTACCTTCAAGATGGGTTATGGTACTTTGAATTTTTCCAAAATCTTCATATGTTTCAAGTTGCAGCTTAATATTTGCTACACTCCGAGTTATTGCACTCAAAGCATCAGAAGATGGCAAATTGTTCATAAAATTTTCAAGTGTCTCAATTTTTTCTTTAACCTCGGCTATGGCATTGTGCAGAGGATCCAGATTAGGTATTTGGAGTGATTGAATCTTTTCTTTTAGAGTGGAAATCACTAGATCAAAATCTTCTTGTGATTTTATGCTTTTGACAATTGTTTGGAGCTGTGCCTGGACATTATTTATTTGCTCTTCCAATTGTTGTTTCAATTGCTCAGAATTGATGGCCTGGGTCTTAAATTTGGCTTGAAGAGCTGCTACAGCTTCTTCTAAACTTTGAAAATTATCTAATGTTGCCAGATCAGTATATTTTTGAAGCAACAATTTGAGTTCAGAATCAATTTTAAGAAGAGGGTCCATGCATTGTGATTGTAAATTTGTAATTTCTAATTGAAGACTGGCATTGAGTGTGGTTTGTAAAGCTTGTAAATCACTTCTTAATTTCTTGACTCTGACATCAAGCATAAGAATCTCATCACTGTGATCTTCATGCCTTGTATGGCCAAATATATCATTAGGCATTTTTGTTTTAGTGGTTATTTATTATAGAGTATCTGATTCTTAATTCTATAAAAAAGGGTATAAGCTTGTCATATGATCCCGGGACCTCAATATATAAGCAGTCACCAGCAGAAACAGTATAAACAGTGCCAGAAATCATGTTTGAGTGCTTAATTCTATAAATATTTCTCCCTATTGAAATCTTGACATTGCCCTCAGGGGTTGTAATAAATTGCAATTGCCCACCTACAGGTAATTGGTAATGATTTAAATTATTGTTAAATATGTACAATATTTTGCCCGTTTCATCATCAACATCTGTAAGTATGCTGTTCAGATGAATAATTAAGAAACCACTCAGTTTAGATATCATATCAGAAGAGGGTTGTGGTGTCGGCAGGTCCATAATACCTTGTTTTTTAAACCCAAATAAGTTCATAGGCATGTTTATTTATTTCAAATCATGCTCTGTGTTTGGGCATTGATTGCCATTTTTCAAATCACAATGCCCCCATGGTAGAGTATGTATGCCACATGATAAAATGCATCTCTTATCATCATGTGGGTCCAGAGCCACTTTTCTTACAATATTGCTAGTCAATAAGTGATCCACACTCTGAATTCTGGATTCTGATGTTTTGATTGTGCTACATGATTTGAGACAATTTTTATAATCTTCAAATTGGAGCTCTTTTTCAACAGTCACTCTGCCAATGCCCTTGGCTTTTTTGGCAACAGCACCACTACATGTTTCAAAACTGTACATCTTGGCTCTTAACCCAGCAAATGCCACAATAACATCACCAAGTGTCTCATCTTTTAACTTGCCAGGCACCTTTTTGTTGTGGTGTTGAATCTCTGTATGTTCACTGGTATCAAAATATTCAAGCAATGCAGGCTGTGCCATATCTTTATAAACATCTTCTGTTTGAATATCAAGATCAAAACTATCTGTATCCATGTACATCAATTTTACACAATCACCATAAAAAGGTTTCAACACATTATAATACAATTTTAACATGTGTAATTTTGCCAATTCCAATATTACAGCCCCTACATAAATAGGTTTATCAAACTTAATTTTTGTTTTTTTCATGTTGAAAAGTGCCATATTTTCATCATAAATTCTTCTATAATTGAAATTAGGCTTTGCAACCAATTTTTTGCTCAGGCTGGGGTCAGTAATTATTTTAACATCGGTATGTTTTCTGACATTTTCAATAGTTTTGCCATATACAGAATTGTCCATCAATTTAAACAAGGCCTTATCAAATTGGCTCATTGCAGATGTTCGAAGCTCTGTATTTGTATTAATATATGGCTTCAACCATTTTAAGTGCCTGAACCTCAAAACTTTTCCAACTTTGGTCACTTGAACACCATGATGCATCAGGAACTGGAGGTTTTTGTAATATATAACATAACCCTGTTTTGGCTCCAGTGTCATCATGAGCTTCTTCTGTTTAGAGCCAGGTGAGCACTGAACCTCGGGAATTGGGGGCAGATCAGAAAATTTGTTGTGTAAATTATCTGGAATTGTCAGATCAACCTCTAAGAAGAGGCCATAGTCACTGTCATCAAAATTCTTAAGATTCTCAATATTGAAATCTTCAACCCATTCAAGCCCTGAATATGGCAGTTTATCCATCATAGCATAACCATACAGGCTGTTTGCATCTACATACAGTATATAATTTGATGGCAGTGCTGGATCATAATCAGAAATATATTTGTTATTTGCTCTGGCATATCTCTGAGAACATTGCACCATGCCTCCTCTTATACATTGTTCCATAAACAGATACATATCTTGATCCTGGATCAGATCCAATTGCATTTTAGTGTTTAAAAACATTGCAGACCATGCTAGGCCCGGAGCACTGTAAAAATACATTGGATCCAGCTTATAATTTTGCATGGAAGATTTTCTGAATGCCTGCAATATATCAGCTAAGAGGGTCACATCAAGTTTTAAATATGCCATGTGATAATCACCAAATGTCTTGCATTTTAAATTGTTCCACATGAATTGGGCATGGTGATAATCATCATCAGTGATTCCAGATGCTCTGATTTTGCTGTAAAACTCTTGTTGTGGTGGCAGAGAACACTCATCAAATTTAGAAAAATCTGTAACATAATCATATGGATATACACCCTTCCGCCTAATTAATTTCAGGTCCTGATTTGGAAACAAAGCACATGTGATTTTGAATTGATCATCAGATGATTGAGTGGCCAGTGTAGCCAGGCTAGCTGATAAAATTCTGTAGGAATCAAGAAATCTTAAGTGAATAGGAACACCATTAACTTTAATTATTTTGCTAATAGATATATATTTTTCATCATTTTCTGCTAAAATATTTAAATTCTCCTTGTCAAACCCCTCGTACCTGATCAAATGATGAAAATCATAATTGGATGCTCCATGGCAAAATATGGGGATAAATTTTGGTCTCTTGATCTTAATATTACAGCTATTACACAGGGCCATTAAGAATTTACCATCTGTATGAGAATGGTGTTTCACCTTGATATTTATATCTGAAAATTCAGAATCACATACCGGGCATTTTTCTGCATTGTTGAAATCTTCAATCTGTTTCTCTGTTAAAGGCAACATGGGTTTTGATTTTAATAAAATATTAGATGCTATGTCATGGCACTCATTTTCTATTCTAAGTGCAAATTCTTTGATGGCATCTGCTCCCATGTATAATTTTCTTTACTAACAACACCATCCTGTACAACCACATAATAAAAGCTGGAAGGTTCATGTAGCTGGTATGGTGTAATTGAAGATTCTTCAGGATCTGGATTGCAGAATGCAAGAGGTTTGAGGTTTGATTCAAAATCACAGACAATATATGCTGGGTGTTCCAACAAGGCTTCAAACTTTTTGAATTTTGTTTTTTCACTTGGATTAGGCATCACCATATGAACAGGTTTATAATTGCCACAGTATTTCAGATGCTCAATTAACTTGTTTTTAGCAATTTCTGCATTCACTTCCCGAACCCCATTCACCATTTTCCTACCATCAAATACACTTAAACATCTTCTGCACAACTTGAATATTGTATTGGATTTGTCTAGTTGTGTTCTCACTAAAGCTTCAAGATTATGTATCAGAGTGTAATGGTGTGTGCCATCCCCTTCAATTAAGAGCAGATCAATCGGAACAGCAGAATCATCATCAAATGTACTGATTCTGAGAGGTTCTATCAAGCAATTGCCACGGCCAGTGGAACAAATAAATACATTAATAGATAATTGCTTACCATTAATATCCCGGGCCTTTTTTTCAAATTTATCAATATTCTGAACAGACATTGGATATTCTAAACCCTCCATTGCCTCATCAAAATCGTGCTCATGTTGTTTGTAATCTCTGAGGATTCCTTGAAACTGGAAACAAAGCAGCTAAAATACACCACAAAAAGCATTTCTCATCATTATTTTCTATATTAACCACGGCTCTTTTGTTTTTAATATTGGCAGGTAATGGCAGATATGTAGATCCTTGTAATGGGCTGAATTCAGAAATATTAACATATAACTTGTGTGGAGAACCGCATAGGCTCCATCCAGACTCTTTTGCTGCAAATTCAGAGTGTTTAATATTCAATTGTTCTATCAAACTGCTTATTATTTTGTCTGAATTTGCATTTAGGTACACAGGTACAGTTTCTGTTATGTGGGGCTGTGTAAATTTTGTGCCATTTGGCTTCTTATATTGTGCAAACAATTTGAGGGACAGCTTATAAGAGCCATTTTGTGTATTTAGAATTGCCTGCACATCAGAATTTACACTGTTCAAAAAATTCTTAATACCACATCTTGGCTCTGATACAAACCGGTGATCCCTTAATTGGCCATTAAAACTGCTACGGATGGGTTCATAGCGTGGCTGCTTTGCCGGTCCAGCATTAACAGGTGCTTCATGCTTTCTTTTCAGACCAGATGTAGATGGTTGTGGGGGCAATGTTGATGACTGTACATAAGAATTACACTTATGCCATTTGTAATATGCCTTGCTTAATATTTTATGGCATCTTGGACACATTTTTGTGGCCTTTCTGCATTTCTTACGGTCACAATTATGCCGGTGCCTGGCCCAATGAGAACTAGATATATTTTTATTACACTGATTGCAATATTTTTGTTTTGGCATTTTTGTTGTTTATTTATATAAAATTTCTTGGTCCCAAAAAAAAAACAGAACTATGCCAAAACAATAACTAGGCTCTGGTGATCCCCAATATAAAATAATTTTGTTTTTTTTTATGCTGTTGTAAAACACTTTTTACCAGGTTTTCAGATCTGGGGGCTATCAGTTGTATATCAACTAGCAATAATTATTCTCAAAATCTCACGTGTGGAGATATTATTTTGCCACATATATTTCAATCTCATATTTTGTCAGGACTCAAACCCGAGCCTCTTGTTTACAAGGCAACAATATTAACATTTTGCCATCAGGGGAGGCTTCACATTTTATCAGGACTCAAACCCGAGCCTCTTGTTTACAAGGCAATAAAAACCATGGGGCTATGCGCCATTCTCTACTGGGTCTCCTGGGATTTTGACAGAAAAACACACTTAAAACAATAAGATCATATGGAACTTGACATAATTTTAAGTGTAGGCAAATCTGTCTGAGAGGCTTCACCTTTTCTACACTTAAATTCAAAATTCTTAAAATTCAGAGCATATCACACCTGAAGAATTAAGGTATAAGCCCCTCTTGCCATTGTTTTAAGTATGGGCAAATCTGTCTGAGAGGCTTCACCTTTTCTACACTAGAATTCAAAATTCTTAAAATCATCAGGGCATATCACACCTGAAGAATTGGGGTATAAGCCCCTCTTGCCATTGTTTTAAGTGTAGGCAAATCGGATTGTTCAATCAAATAGCCTCTCCTTTTCTACACTTATAAGTGGTGCTCATCCTATAGCCAATCCAACTACTGACAGGCTATGTAAAGATCTATGTGTTCGACTAACTCAAAGAAAATGTATCATTTTAACTGTAGGTGTCTCTGGGATGTCCCTAATCCTTAGTACAACTAACGGGTGGCCAAGGGTACTGGCAACCTTAATTATTAGAAAGCGTCATCTATGGTAAGGGGTCATTTGGTAATAAGTTATTACCAAATGACCCCTTACCATAGCTGACGCTTTCATTTTCAATTTACACGTTTTAGAATATCTCTATTCGGATATCTACATAAGTTACGCAATTATACTAAATAAGTTTCTCATAATTTATCAACTTCAATCTCCCCCAACTCTCTCAAAACATAGAGTTAAAATATATAAAGGTAAAAAATCAATAGGTAATGGAAAATGTTCGATTAATATGGCATTCTAGTATAGAGGACCATTGCCACCAACATTCAGACAACTGTAACACCGTGATATTGCATCAAACATATGAAACCAGTGTTCAAATTAAAAGTTAAAAAGGTAGAGAATTTGCTCTTGTTTAAATAGGTGATAAATAGCACCAAACGCTTTTTAGGAATCGTGCACATTTGTTTAGTTATATCAAATAATTTGTAACACCATTTAGCCTTGTTTCCATGATTATGAAAAAATAAATATGCTGACCAAGGCAGTAATTTATTTTATTAAAAACATAAAACAAAAGTCTCTTCTTTTGTACTTGATACAGAGTCTGAAGAAGACCTTGCTAGAAGGTTAAAACGTTACGTTTATGTTTTTAATAAAATAAATTACTGCCTTGGTCAGAATATTTATTTTTTCAAATAATTTGGTCAAAATTTAGTAATGGATACTAAAGGTTACTAAAAAGCTTAACCAAACGTATTTAGTTAATTTGTGTATAACAAATATTTTGTAGTGGAAGTATTCCAATTGGAATTTTCCTCTTTCTAAAAAAAAAACATCCAACATGCAATAATTCTACATGCTAATGTACAAAATTATGAAAACTTGATTTACGATTTAAAGTTGTTGGAATCGGGGCATCGAAAAGGAATTACCGGGCCGCGGTTTCATGAAGGTTGAGAACTACTGATCTATACCATACTGTTTAGGCACATGACGCAGAGTCCACATGCACTTTTCTGCCGTTGTTCGAAACTCTTTGGAAAGTGCAGGTGAAGATTAATGACTGGTGTTTATGGCGCGAGCACTGCTTTGCCTTGCCGTACGCAGGCAGCGCGTCGTATGTGCGTGTGCGAGAGTCTCGCTCTAGTTCCAAGTTTTCGTGTTGACAAAAGAGATCTTCTTCAATGCCGCCCGTTTCCCTAAATAAACACGTAAGGTCCCGTAACAAAAACTTTACCAAGAAATTTTTCGTTCGGGGTCCCCTAAAAAGTTCTGTTTTTCTTCAATCTTGCTGATAACTCGCTTCTTAAACTCGCTTCTTAAACTCGCTTACTTAAAAGTCACTTACACCACAGTGACTTGATTGATCGATTGAATTAGGTTATTTTACGTCGCTTTTATGTAACTTTTGGCTAATCACGACGATGAGGATGAGTGAAATGTTATAATTGATAAAAGAACATTTGCAAAGAACATGCATGCCCGGGTCAGAATTCGAACTCGATACTCCTGGCGTCGTAGCGCGTTGTGCCAACCACTTCGCCACGTAGGTCGGCATAACCACAGTGACGTCAGAGTGAATTTACTCTCTATTCGAGAGAAAGTAGAGCGCATATTTCTGTAGCAAAAATTGCGGAGGTCCTCATGGTAGAATCTGACCCCTGAACCACGTTTCTTAAGCTTAGGGAACGATATTTGCAACTATTATAGTATCACTTGCACGACATTTTCGCACTAAAGCATTTGAAATGCAATGCACATTTTAGCAGTGGCGTATGCTGAGTTCAATACCCGGACTAGCTCACTATGACACGTGGTCCTAGGCAATGGAGGAAGAGTAGGTAGGCTCGCATAAACCCTCGGTATAAGTGGTCAGACAAGCCCATTTTACTCGCTCTTGACGTTACCATTCCAAAGGCAGTCAAGTTGCAAACTTCTAAGCATTTGGTTGCCAACCCCTAAGAATTCAGGTTGCCAACTTCAGAATCGCCATTATTTTCTTGTTGAAATGAGTAAAGTTATTCACACTTTGTAATCGATTTTTCTTCTCTGTTTTACTCTATACGCTTCAGGCTTCGCAGATAGCCCAGCGAGCCTAGAATATACGCCCCTGCATTTTAGGAAATGCCTGGGATGTAGAGGCGGGCAAGTCACGAAGTTTGTGACGACGATATCCCCAGTGAATTTAGAGATTTTCAGCGGTCAACGGCTTTCATTTATGTTATCTGATTATAGGTGTGTTAACATCTTATATACGTGCTTGAATTTGTACAATTTGCTCCGTTCCGAATTTGAATTCTTGGCCGTTGTGGTAAGAGCGTTGCTGGTGAGGAGAATTTTCCATAAAGAATTGGGTTGTAATGCAGAGACTTATGAAAAGAAAGGTGAAGGAGAACAGGTTCTGCTCGAATGGCTTATACAAATGTTTTAGCGGAGTAGCGAGAGGGGGAGTTCGAGGTATTTTCCATCAGGGGAGACTCAGTAGCAACAATTGGGTGCCAAAATGGGGGGGGGGGGGACAAAGACAGTTTGTTTTTTTCTTAGTAGACAAGGCTTAGTGCGGGGGCAAAAGTGGTAAAAGTGGAGTGTTTTTGTCAGGTGCTGGGTTAGGCTTGGGCACGCAACTGGGGGCAACTTCCCTCTAATCGCCGCCACTGCCTGTTCCACTTCTGCACCTCCCCGGGCAGAGAAAGGATTGTAAGCTATAAATGTGAGGCAGTAAGGATAGAGTTGCTTCAATATGCACGCTTGTATTTTTATATATAATTTAAGTCGACAAGACCTACCGTAAAAATTAGTGGAAAATGCACTTACATGGAAAGAGACATGTGTAGATGATGATGAGACAAACACGCACACATGGCTTAGCCGGGATTCGAAGCCAGGTTCTTGACAAAATAGAACAATGTTAATCACTCAATCGCCACAGAGGACATCGAAACCAGATCCTATGCTATTATCCCAAAAGATTAATCTCCTTCCAGGGCCGAATTAAGGTGGGTGCTATTGATGCTGCAGCATTAGGCCCATTCCTGAAATAGGCCCAGATGAAAATAGACGAGAATTTTCCGAAAGCTGAACAGTTTTCTTTTGCTATATTAACCTGAAAATAAATCTTAGAATGAAATTTCGAGCCCTAATTTCGGACTCCTAGACACACCTATTATACAGTTGCTATTATTCTTTGCGCTGTGACGTATCTATAAAGTCGTGTTTATTGTTCACCGTTTCAAGCATCAGGCCCAATTTCGTCTTAATACGGCCCTATCTCCTTCTCGTAAGTACTCTTGGTACGACATTTGCTTCTCTATCCGCGTAACGAATACCCAAAAGGGTAGGCTTATCATACGTCCGGGATTAGTCCGGACAGTCCTGGTTTTTTAGAGCTGTCCGGGGTGATGTCCTGGGTTTTGAGAATCTGAACATGAAAATAGCTACCGGTGTAGAATATTCACGACCAAAATTTATGACCGGCAAGGATCGATTATACCTTTTCTGATTTACAAGAGAGTGCACCAGTTATTAATGCAATTGTAAAAGATGCCGTAAATATTGACCTATTTGATGAACAAGGTAATTCAAAACTAAAAGGTAGGTTGTGGTTCAAGTTCTGAAGAAGTACCAGATACTATTGAAGAGAAGTGGCAAGCAATTTTTAAGGTATTTCAAAAGAGTGATATTTCACGTAACAACATTTCTAAAATGGTTGAGTTTGCTATGTTCTTGCCTGAAGTTGAGAGAGTATTTTCAATTAGGGGGAATATTTGGTCTGCAGAAAGCGGTAGACTTCTAGTATCCACTGTTAAACATCTGCTGAAAGTTAAAATTAATTCAGAACTTTCATGTTGTGAATTTTATCACGTTATTAAAACAAACAAGCCATTTATAAAAAAAAGTCATGTCCAATGAAAAGTACAACTGATTCAACTAACAGATAATGCTACCTAGAACAGAGAGGCTTCCTAAACATCAGAAAATGTATTATTCAATTAAACATTTGAAAATTAATTGATTGATTTTAGAAAATAATGCTAATATTTTTTTGTACAATTTATAGTTTAATGTTCCAATAAAATGTTAAGGCTTTTAAGTCATTTCAATTTATTTCTGTAAGAAAAAACTGAAATTCAGCAGTAACGAGTTGATCGCGAATATGTCCTGGGTTGGACCAAAAAAAATATGGTAAGCCTACAAAAGGGAGCCAGGTTGACCGTTACACTGTACAAAATACACCGTAATTTTACGGTTAAATCCAGAAATTATAGGACGACAGTGATATCACCTTACTTGTTTAAAGAACACCAGAAACAACCAACGACACCTTAAACACAGAAGAAGTAATGCCTTTGGTTAGCATGTGGTGCTCTTCAGTGGTAGTACTGTACACCTGTCGTTACTTGAATTTCAACCTTTATGTGTTGATATGTACCAATCTGCACCCCTTGCGATTAAAATAAACGCATAATAACAGTTCTACAGTACATTTTTTTTTAAATATTTGCTGTCCTGTACGGTATTTGTATTTATTCAGAAGTCGGATTCAGTGTTTTCAAGTTCCTCTTATTTGCTGTGAAAATACAGCACCATGAACTTACAGTGAACTTATGAGTAGATTTTTACGGTATC
Organism: Lepisma saccharinum; assembly: GCF_977018435.1. Lineage (NCBI taxonomy): Eukaryota > Metazoa > Arthropoda > Insecta > Zygentoma > Lepismatidae > Lepisma > Lepisma saccharinum. Next base: position 69,150,269 of record NC_139242.1, read on the forward strand.
ATCACCGTAAATTTACCGAACTTTTTTTTGTAGCGTGGTTAACGAAGTGGAATGACTTTACTTTAGAAATGTCACACCACATTCTGCGTTCAAGATGGTAGCACAGATAATTGACGTCATCCGAATGCAAGTAGGAGGGAAAACGCGTGCTACTCTCACACCCACTTTACGTTCCACACAGATGATCAAGTACTAGAAAGTACCCTTGTTATCATGACGGTACTTCAAGTACAAAGTAACTCTGAGAGAAACTGTTGTTTTTTTATGGAAATAAAAGCAAACGTTAATTAGAAAATTGCGTGGATCAACAGATCGTTAAGGGAGGAGACGGCGCTTACAGGCCGAAGCATGCCATTGTTGTTACTTTTCTCTGCCCTGTTATTCTCAGTCCCATTGTAACAATCAAGGTCATGCAAGCAGAAACAAGTGAGCAGTAGTTGGCTCTTATTGGTTAATTATTAATCAAACTCGTCCATAGATATATTGAGCGTAGATATATCCATAAAGAACTAAAATTCCACTAGTAACTTTTCTTATCTGTAGGTTGGACTGACAAAAGGGAACTTGTTGCCTGAAGACGAGAGAAGAGATTCTATCTCGAAACGTACTGTCACTATAAGTAAAGGTAGCAATAGACAATGGATAATGTCCAATTAGAATAGCATTCTAGAATAGATTAGTAACATTCAGATAAATAAAAAGCAATACTAACCAATTGTCGATTGCTATTTCTATTAATTTTCTTCTACATCTTTTTTTTTAAGGAATTGTCCTGGTACTAGAGTAGAAGTTGCCTTCTGCATATTGGTGGATTTTGTTTCACATTGCGGAAAACAGAATTAATGAAACGTGAGGAACAACTCGTCTAGTGCTATTTGCTGCTACTTCGGTGTATCTGACGGCTTCAGGATCTTCGGAATGTGACTCACGGTGTCAGAAGATGTCTATTACAATAGGGACCGATCTGTCCAATGTGGGCCATATCGGGTAACAAGTATAGACGTAGCGTGCTCCAGAATGAAGGTCAATCGTGATAAACATGCGGAAACTGCTTGTCAAGGCCAATGGGCGTGCGTGGCCTTCGCTGATGGTACTTCCATGCATACAGGAAGAGCCAGTGGCGGAAGGCGGCAGAAGCAACCGGAACAAGAACAATTTCGTGTGTTCATTGACCGTGTAATGTTTTAAGTATGGTGCACAATTTCCGTTCGTTGCTGTGCTCTACAGTCTATGAACATCCTTAAGAGGGTAATAGTCGAGAATAACAACAAGGTGAAAAATTTATATCCACATTAATGTACAAATAATGATTCTGGGTTCGATGTCAAGAAGGACTTTACCTGTAGGCTCTGAGGTTCACACAGCCTCTCATCGGCATGTTGCAGGAAGTGAATGCGACAAGAACTTGGTGCTAACCACATAACCTCCACTAGGTCGTAATCGGCAATGTGTGAATCGCAATCTCCTCCTACTATGGCACTGTGCAATGCACAGGCGATATTTACCTGTAATTTTCATCCAAGTAGAAATCATTGTCTCGGCCCAAATTTTTAAAATCAACTTTGTTTCTTATTGGCAGAAACATCTTGAATTTCTTACTGGCATGGTCACCCATATGTCAAATAGTTGTATCTTTGATAACAAAGTAAAGTGAGGGTAAATCGGCTGTAGATTCTCTAAGAGGACAAAATCATGTAGTTTATCAATTTTATGAATACATTGTTTTCATACGTATCACAGTAATTTTATGAGGTATACCGAATTGAATTTGTATTACAACCTTAGTGACAATGAAGTTCGACCAGTCACAAATATAGGAGTGCGTTGTGAAAGAAGGAGAACACATGCATATGCTGAACATATTTTATTCAGCAGGCTACATGGAACAAAGGAAAACATAAATTTCCGCTGCAACGCAGCAATGTATGGTGTCCACACAAAATAAAACATTTTCGTCCATCTACACGTGACATTGAAGTTCGACCACTGTTAGAGGGGATCCTGTTTACCATGGTGTGACGCCGCCCCGTCGGCGAATAACTGTGGCAATGCGTCGGGGCATGCTGCGGACGAGTCGTTCAAGGTATTCCACATCGATGCGGTGCCATTCCTCCTGCAGGCAGGCGATAAGAGCAGCCACTGTCGTGGGTCCCCTCTGTTGCACACGTCGCTTAAGAACGCGCCACACATTCTCAATGGGCGAGAGGTCGGGACTCGATGGTGGCCATGGCAGAGTTCGCACGTGATGGCGAGTCAACCATTCTCTTGTCAGCCGCGCTGTATGAGGCCTGGCATTGTCGTGTTGAAAGATGAGACTCCGCTTGTGGAACAGGTGCCTTCGCACTGTGGGAAGATGCCGCTCCAGTATGCGTGTATAGGCGTGTGCATTCACAATGCCCTCGCAGACGTGTAGTGGGCCAACCCCAGATGCCGTCATGCATCCCCATACCATCACTGACGCAGGTTTCTGTACCCGACGTGCATAACATTTTGCTTCATTCTATTCCTCCTTCCGACAGTCATTTGTCGTATTTTCCCGTACACAACATTGAAAATGGATTCGTCCGTCCACAAAACCCTGTTCCACTGCCGAAATTTCCATCCCCGGTACATTCGTGCCCACCGTAGTTGATTGCCTTTGTTCAACATGGAAAGGAAGGGTTTACGTTTCGCCTTGAACACTCGGTAACCGCATCGCTGTAGGTAACGGCGAATGGTTCTGGTTGACACTTTAATGTGAAAGCGTTCTCGAGTCCACAGTCGTAATTCGGCCACAGAAACATGATTGTTGGTCTGGATATAGCGCCTAAATATCCGTAGGTCACGCACGCTCAGCAGGCGTTTTCGACCGGGGCCTTACCTGGCTCTGTAGTACCCGTACTTTGGTGGTGTTTGATGATGCAGTGGACGGTTGACTTGGGTAAGTTCAGTTGGCGCCCTATTTCCCGTTCACTGAGTCCATCCCGTTGCAACTCCACCACTCTTCTCCTCACGGTGCTGTCAATAGGTTTGCCCCTGGCCATGGTGATGATGCACTGCGGTTCCTCGGTGCACAGCACGCGCTTATATACGGCGGACTCCCTTATCATGTCCGTGACGTCATGCTTCCGTCGAATGTGCCACTATCTGGAATTTTTTCCGTATGGGTCTGGTGCCTGGTCGAAGTTTAATGACACACGTATAGTTCCCCGTTTTCGTTCTTTACGTGACCTTGGGTGCAACATGCTGGGATCACGATTCTTGCCTGCTCACACGCCTCCTCTTACACACATGCGTTACTTCTGCGGGTCACCCATTCCACCGCCTATGCCTCTGTGCATTTAATCACGTATTCCTTTCTGGTCGAATTTCATTGTCACCAAGGTTGTATATATTGAAATTATAAATTAAATTTTACTCTTACTGTAATACTGATATCAGTTTTAACGGATTTTGTAATGTCATATATATTGATACAAATAATAATAATCTAGTAGTGTCGACTCACCTAACTAACTAACTCTCTAGCCTTCTTAAACCCGAAGGTTCATGGCTGCAGTAACACAGGCCTTCCATCTGTCCCTATCTTGAGCAAGATCTATATACTCTTTTCCATCCCTACCGATTTCCGTTAGGTCTATCTCAACGTTGTCCCTCCATCTTCGTCTTGGCCTTCCTACAGGTCTCTTACCATCAGGTTTCCAACAAGAATCCTGTAAACTCCTCTTTCCTCTCCCATTCGTGCCACGTGGCCTGCCCACTTAAGTCTTCTTGATTTAATTATTCTAATAATATCTGGACATGAATAAAAATTATGTAGTTCTAAATTATGTAACCTTCTCCACTCACCTGTCTCCTCATCCCTTTTAGGTTCAAAGATTTTCCTAAGGATCTTATTTTGAAACACACTCAATTTATGTTCCTCTTTTAATATAAGGTACCAAGTTTCACACTCATATAATACTACAGGCAAAATTACTGTTTTGTATATTTTAACTTTTAGTTTCTTAGATATTAAACGAGAAGACAAAAGTTTATGAAGAGAGAAGTAACATGCATTTCCTGAATTAAGCCTGCTTTTTATTTCCTCTTTAATATAATTTTAATTTGTTAATATTACTCCTAAGTATTTGAATTTAGAAACTGGTTCAAACGAGTTGTTATCAATAATTAGATTTAGATTTTACCTAACACTTGGTTTCGGCCTGTAAGCATATATTTAGTTTTCTCATTGTTAACTTTCAAACTTATCTCTTTAGCAGTTTTGAAAAATATTTTAGCATTATTCTTAATTGTATTTGTATCATCCCCTAATAAGTCTACACCATCTGCATATGCTAACAATTGAGTCACACCATTTAATTTTAGTCCTTCTTTAGTTTCTTTTACCTTCCTAACAGCATATTCTAAGGCAAAATTAAAGAGCAATGGAGATAATGCATCTACTTGTTTTAACCCATCACCTAACATCTATTTCTATTTTCGTCGCTTTACGCCTCTTTTCTACTTTTCTCTTTTATTGGTATCAATGGTGATGAGTGATAACTTGATGGGGCAGAGACGAGATAGCGCCAGGTCAAAAATCTGCGTTTACACTGGAAATTTCTTCTGCAACTCTTTGTAGTCGAACAAACGCGATAATATCTGTAACTTACTATCATGTTATTTAATTTGATTAATTTTGCAAGTCTGTCTTAAAAATAAATATGGCTTTGCACTATCTCTCCCTTACCTCTGTCAATTGAATAAAATGGACGAAATGAACGCAATGGCATATCAAGGGCTAGCCTAGAATCGAACCTAGAGCCTCTCACTTTCTAGCGCTCCGCCACAAATGAGAGCTCCTCGACTCTACTTAGCTCATTCTAATTATTTTAATATTTATTTTTGATAGTAACTTTATTAATAATTTATATAGATATATGTTCATATAGCTTATATTAAAGCATAGTCTTGAAGCTGTTAGTAAAAATATTTATATTCTATAAGCATTTCTTGAGCTAGCATTTTTACGCTGTGAACCTTATCTTACTTTTGCATCGTTCGCTGAAGGAAATGGTGTTGAAGTACTCTCTCTCATTCTAACATGCCCAGACTATTTCCTAATGAATTTTCGGAATGTTGACCAATGAAGGAAAGGAGATCGGCATGAGTGAGTCTCCGCGGGAGTTAATGAGTGGATCGAAAAGGAGGTAGAAACCTAACGGTCGATTTAATAATTACTGTTGCGCTGCACAAAGTATACGTTCAATTTTAGAGTGAAGTCACTCCCTTACGCCAATCACGTACTTTCTCTGACGTGATACCCTTCATTCCTAAATTCTGTGATTTATCCTATTTAACTTAATGTTTTATTTTATGCATTTTTCTTATCATGTTACTTTTTCGCAACGAAAAACCAATGACTACGCCCGAGGGGCGAAACCCCCTTGATTGACCAGCTCGACTTAATAATAAAGAAATGCACTTTTAGTCAAAATATGCACATGGTATCAGGTGGTTATAATTAAAGTGACGGTGTTCAGAGTGGTACAGCACGGGCTGTAATGAGAGTAGCAGTCTGAAACTTCGTAGATATGCTAATGAAGCAATGCGCTCGCGAATTATGAAAAAAAAAAATAGTTCCAATTCTCGCCACCAGGGTAAAAAATGGCGCTGTAAGCAGTCAAAACTTGGTATAGTTACAGGAAAAACACTATAAATCGCAGAAAACAATACTCTTTGTGATAAAATATCGCTACAATTTCACTATTCGAATTACATGAACATTACTAAAGGAAAAAGCAACAAGCGTCACCAACAACAACCAGGTAGCTCACACAATGGTTAGGCAATTTCACCGACTTTAACGTCAGAGTTATGGAAAATTCCACGTTTTGACTGCTTACAGCGCCGTTTTTTACCCTGGTGGCGAGAATTGGAACTATTTTTTTTTGGCATAATTCGCGAGCGCATTGCTTCATTAGCATATCTACGAAGTTTCAGACTGCTACTCTCATTACAGCCCGTGCTGTACCACTCTGAACACCGTCACTTTAATTATAACCACCTGGTATTTAGGTGTATACTATATATAATTGCCTCCCAGAAAATATGCCTTCCCCCAATGTCTTCCTATTATTATTATTTCTGAAGTCGTCAATGCGCAAAATAAGAAAGATATAAATATAAGTTTCTTTTAGTGCAACCATTCTGTTCCTTCCCGATTGGGTAGTGATAACGATTTCGCCTTTTAAAAAATGGGTCCCAGGTTCGATCCCTCGTGGAGTTATCTTGCACAGTGGATCTGATGCCATTTTAAAGATTATGTCTAATCCCAATTAGCTTGTATGAGCAAAAATTGGACTGGAAAAAGTGAACAAACTTGTCACCATTCTATATTTTTATTGCAGTAATCAAAATTTAAATGAAGGAAGTGCCGTCAAAAGTCATAATACAGTATTTTATTAAATATTACAAATTAAAATCACATTTAGTAAATTGAGGTGTCCTTTTTTGAAAGCACCAAAATGTCAACCTCTCTTCCACTTAGTACACCCTAGACTGCTAGACTAGACTAACGAAGCTCTGGCGTCTCCTGATGATGATATTGCTCATCCCTTCCTTACATGAATTTAAAAATTTAAATGAATCATGGTGTCCTTAATCTCGTGTTGTTCCTTGTTATTCGTCGTGTTGCTTTTATTTTGGTGCTATTTATTATTATCTTACAGCTATTGTTCTTGTGTTCTTCTTATCGATGCTGTTCATCTTGCTGTGAGTTTTTTAATCTTCTTTTCCTTCCTTTTTCTTCCCTTGTAGTTCTCTTTTCCTTGCTAGTGTTCTGATTGATTGATTGAATTAAAATTTTTGGGTGCGTCGCACATATGGTCTTTTGCACCCTTCAATGTATACTGGGAAATATCCCCTTATCTAAAATTCTAAATATTTAAAACAAGGGGTGTAAAAAACCTCTTGAGAAATGTATGATGGGAAATATCACCTTATCTAAAATTCTAACTTAAATATTTAAAACAAGGGGTGTAAAAAGCCTCTTGAGAAATGTATACTGGGACATATCCCCTTATCTAAAATTCTTACTTAAATATTTAAAACAAGGGATGTAAAAAGCCTCTTGAGAAATGTATGCTGGGAAATATCCCCTTATCTAAAATTCTTACTTAAATATTTATAACAAGGGATGTAAAAAGCCTCTTGAGAAATGTATGCTGGGAAATATCCCCTTATCTAAAATTCTTACTTAAATATTTAAAACAAGGGATGTAAAAAGCCTCTTGAGAAATGTATGCTGGGAAATATCTCCTTATCTAAAATTCGTACTTAAATATTTAAAACAAGGGCTGTAAAAAGCCTCTTGAGAAATGTATAGTGTTAAATATCCCCTTATCTAAAATTCTTACTTAAATATTTAAAACAAGGGGTGAAAAAAGCCTCTTGAGAAATGTATGCTGGGAAATATCTCCTTATCTAAAATTCTTACTTAAATATTTAAAACAAGGGATGTAAAAAGCCTCTTGAGAAATGTATGCTGGGAAATATCTCTTTATCTAAAATTCGTACTTAAATATTTAAAACAAGGGATGTAAAAAGCCTCTTGAGAAATGTATACTGTTAAATATCCCCTTATCTAAAATTCTTACTTAAATATTTATAACAAGGGATGTAAAAAGCCTCTTGAGAAATGTATGCTGGGAAATATCCCCTTATCTAAAATTCTTACTTAAATATTTAAAACAAGGGATGTAAAAAGCCTCTTGAGAAATGTATGCTGGGAAATATCCCCTTATCTAAAATTCGTACTTAAATATTTAAAACAAGGGCTGTAAAAAGCCTCTTGAAAAATGTATACTGGGACATATCCCCTTATCTAAAATTCTTACTTAAATATTTAAAACAAGGGATGTAAAAAGCCTCTTGAGAAATGTATGCTGGGAAATATCCCCTTATCTAAAATTCTTATTTAAATATTTAAAACAAGGGATGTAAAAAGCCTCTTGAGAAATGTATGCTGGGAAATATCTCCTTATCTAAAATTCGTACTTAAATATTTAAAACAAGGGATGTAAAAAGCCTCTTGAGAAATGTATACTGGGAAATATCCCTTATCTAAAATTCTTACTTAAATATTTAAAACAAGGTGTGTAAAAAGCCTCTTGAGAAATGTATGCTGGGAAATATCCCCTTATCTAAAATTCTTACTTAAATATTTAAAACAAGGGATGTAAAAAGCCTCTTGAGAAATGTATACTGGGAAATATCCCCTTATCTAAAATTCTAAATATTTAAAACAAGGGGTGTAAAAAACCTCTTGAGAAATGTATGATGGGAAATATCACCTTATCTAAAATTCTAACTTAAATATTTAAAACAAGGGGTGTAAAAAGCCTCTTGAGAAATGTATACTGGGACATATCCCCTTATCTAAAATTCTTACTTAAATATTTAAAACAAGGGATGTAAAAAGCCTCTTGAGAAATGTATGCTGGGAAATATCCCCTTATCTAAAATTCTTACTTAAATATTTATAACAAGGGATGTAAAAAGCCTCTTGAGAAATGTATGCTGGGAAATATCCCCTTATCTAAAATTCTTACTTAAATATTTAAAACAAGGGATGTAAAAAGCCTCTTGAGAAATGTATGCTGGGAAATATCTCCTTATCTAAAATTCGTACTTAAATATTTAAAACAAGGGCTGTAAAAAGCCTCTTGAGAAATGTATAGTGTTAAATATCCCCTTATCTAAAATTCTTACTTAAATATTTAAAACAAAGGGTGAAAAAAGCCTCTTGAGAAATGTATGCTGGGAAATATCCCCTTATCTAAAATTCTTACTTAAATATTTAAAACAAGGGATGTAAAAAGCCTCTTGAGAAATGTATGCTGGGAAATATCTCTTTATCTAAAATTCGTACTTAAATATTTAAAACAAGGGATGTAAAAAGCCTCTTGAGAAATGTATACTGTTAAATATCCCCTTATCTAAAATTCTTACTTAAATATTTATAACAAGGGATGTAAAAAGCCTCTTGAGAAATGTATGCTGGGAAATATCCCCTTATCTAAAATTCTTACTTAAATATTTAAAACAAGGGATGTAAAAATCCTCTTGAGAAATGTATGCTGGGAAATATCCCCTTATCTAAAATTCGTACTTAAATATTTAAAACAAGGGCTGTAAAAAGCCTCTTGAAAAATGTATACTGGGACATATCCCCTTATCTAAAATTCTTACTTAAATATTTAAAACAAGGGATGTAAAAAGCCTCTTGAGAAATGTATGCTGGGAAATATCCCCTTATCTAAAATTCTTACTTAAATATTTAAAACAAGGGATGTAAAAAGCCTCTTGAGAAATGTATGCTGGGAAATATCTCCTTATCTAAAATTCTTACTTAAATATTTAAAACAAGGGATGTAAAAAGCCTCTTGAGAAATGTATACTGGGAAATATCCCTTATCTAAAATTCTTACTTAAATATTTAAAACAAGGTGTGTAAAAAGCCTCTTGAGAAATGTATGCTGGGAAATATCCCCTTATCTAAAATTCTTACTTAAATATTTAAAACAAGGGATGTAAAAAGCCTCTTGAGAAATGTATGCTGGGAAATATCCCCTTATCTAAAATTCTTACTTAAATATTTAAAACAAGGGATGTAAAAAGCCTCTTGAGAAATGTATGCTGGGAAATATCCCTTATCTAAAATTCTTACTTAAATATTTATAACAAGGGATGTAAAAAGCCTCTTGAGAAAGGTATGCTGGGAAATATCCCCTTATCTAAAATTCTTACTTAAATATTTAAAACAAGGGATGTAAAAAGCCTCTTGAGAAATGTATGCTGGGAAATATCTCCTTATCTAAAATTCGTACTTAAATATTTAAAACAAGGGATGTAAAAAGCCTCTTGAGAAATGTATAGTGTTAAATATCCCCTTATCTAAAATTTTTACTTAAATATTTAAAACAAGGGGTGAAAAAAGCCTCTTGAGAAATGTATGCTGGGAAATATCCCCTTATCTAAAGTTCTTACTTAAATATTTAAAACAAGGGATGTAAAAAGCCTCTTGAGAAATGTATGCTGGGAAATATCTCCTTATCTAAAATTCGTACTTAAATATTTAAAACAAGGGATGTAAAAAGCCTCTTGAGAAATGTATACTGTTAAATATCCCCTTATCTAAAATTCTTACTAAAATATTTATAACAAGGGATGTAAAAAGCCTCTTGAGAAATGTATGCTGGGAAATATCCCCTTATCTAAAATTCTTACTTAAATATTTAAAACAAGGGATGTAAAAAGCCTCTTGAGAAATGTATGCTGGGAAATATCTCCTTATCTAAAATTCGTACTTAAATATTTAAAACAAGGGCTGTAAAAAGCCTCTTGAGAAATGTATAGTGTGAAATATCCCCTTATCTAAAATTCTTACTTAAATATTTAAAGCAAGGGGTGAAAAAAGCCTCTTGAGAAATGTATGCTGGGAAATATCCCCTTATCTAAAATTCTTACTTAAATATTTAAAACAAGGGATGTAAAAAGCCTCTTGAGAAATGTATACTGGGAAATATCCCTTATCTAAAATTCTTACTTAAATATTTAAAACAAGGTGTGTAAAAAGCCTCTTGAGAAAAGTTAAGTGTGTAAGGTTGTAAAGGGACCTGCACAAGGTGAACACAACAGTCTAAAAAGTAATAATAAACTAAAAGCTTCCTCACAGACAGTAGAAGAGTCCAGCTCCTCGCAAAAAAGCTAAAAACATTCTTTGTTGTTGTTCATCTTCATCTTTACTTATTGTTATCCTTGCTGACAGGCACGTAGCCAGGGGGAGGGCTAAGGGGGCTGAAGTCCCCTCCCCGAAATCCTACAAATATCTAATTTAAATAGTGTATAGTGGTAATTAATTTTACTTCCTTAGCAGGATTAAACATTACATCGAAAAAATTTAGTGTACAATAGAGGAACCAGGTTGTATTTTCATATTCTACCATTTAATCCAAAGAATAGCTAAATGGGTCCACAGCTCCCAAAATTTATAGTTTTCTTTGAAAGAGGTCACACATTATAAACTTTATGAGTAATTTTTGGCCGTACCTTTTAAAGACTTTTTCTTGAACGGAATGTGTAAAAGTTAATAACAAAATACAATAACTATGTATTTCAGTACACTAACTGTACAAAATGCAAGAAAAGTAATGGACAACAGTTTTGTCGGACATTCACTCATACGGTGGATTGAGTAACATCGAGTAACAAAGTCTCTCCACTTATATAATAATAACAACAACAACAATAATAAATTTGGATTATTTCTTATTTTTAATAACTTAATTATTATTATTGTCAAATGACAGGCCTATAACCGTGGTAATAATAATTATTGTTATTATTATTTCTAATATCAGTAGCCTGCTCACCTCTACAAAATATTTCTGTCGACGCCTGTGCTGATTAGGGATGAGCCCCCCCCCCCTCCGAAATAAATTCCTTACTGATATTTTGAATATAAACTTTCAGAATCAAATTCGTCGCTCTCGTTTAAATATGGTTTAGTACGTCTCATAGCCACTTTCTTCCCTAAACCACCTTCGATTTCGCAATTTAGTTCGAGTAACTAAACAAAGCATTAGAACCAAGAAGAGCAAGAACTACAAATTTTCTGAATTTTTCTGGGGAGAAGGCGCCGAAAAGATTCGTGCTTCTGATCGTGACTTACGTTCCTTCCCATTCGTTCGAAGGTACGTGGGAAACTCCTATTCCAGTCACGCTTTCAACTACATTTCCCACCTATTCTCTCCTCACCCTCAACCGAAATGTTCGGGAAATTAATAAAGTTATCACCGTGTTAAGTTCATTGCCTCGAGCCATTATCGCGTCGCATTTAATTGCTTTCCCGTAATTAATATGAAGCTTTCCTCACGCAGCGAGAAAATGGAAAAGCTCTTCTTCGCTGTAGGAAATCCCGTTCTTTCCGAGCATTTCATAGAAACTACACGTTATATTTCAATAACTGGCACAATATTCGATTATCGAACTGTAACAATTTCCCGCGAATGCTGACGAGAAATTTTCATCTGGCGCGTGCCTCAAGACATGCAACTCCATATGTGACAGCAGCGGGTCTCAGATAAAGAAAAGAGTGGTTAGAAACCATATTTATAAGCTTCCATCCGCTCTAAAACAATACGACAAAACAGGCACAATGGGGTAAAAGCGAAAGACCTTATCCTTATTAAAGCCTACCCTTAAACCATAAACTAACACACCATCATTTTGTCTGTACAAATCCTCAACCCCTTAATGAAATCATACGACGACAAAATATTAAATAATTTTAAACTGAGCTGCTTTCGGCAGGAAGGGGTCCCCGTTCTGGTCTTTCAGAATAGGATGGAGCGTCAGCGCACCTTACAGCACACAATCAACGATCAATTAATGAGTCGTTCTGCTTTAGTTTTCCTCTTTCTTCCAGAAATGTTACATCAGTAAACTAAATAACAGAATAAAATATGATAAAACAAATTAGAATAATATAGATTTGAAATTATTGATCACGACGATGACAAAACAATTTACAATAAAAATAAATAACTAATAAACAAATACCCACTTTTCGCTTTATTTATAATAAACAAAATTACATAAAACTAACCAACATCGTATTATACATATTACAATTCTGGTTACCCAGAATGAATTTTATACTTCAGGCCAACACCACCATTGTATTATCTTCACTTTATTTTATATTTGTAATATATTATGTATATTATAATTAATAAATGAAAAGAAAGGAGATAGAAACGTGAGGGAACCGTATAAATTCAATGGAACCGATGTCCTCGTTTATTTAAAAGGTACCTGGACATAAGCACATACCCTCAAAAGTATGCGGGTGGAGATGGACTTACTTCCGGGGGTTCCCCCCTCTTAATCCTTTTGTAACAATCTTGTTCATTTATATTCTGATGTTAACTATGCTGTTTACCCTTCCACTATACTAAGTATTATTTTTACCAGCTTTTGTCGTATTTGTTTTCACTTGTCCTACAGAATTCATCTTCTGTATCTCCTACATATTTTATCCTTCATTCATCTTAGAAGTGTTCACCTCTGGTTGTATATGCCCTGAACAAATCACTTTTTGTTTTATCTGCCTCATATTGTATTTCCCTTCTATCATATTTATCGTAAATGTTTTCATCTTCCAACTTATTTATCCTAGATATTTTCAACTTTCTTTTATTTGTGCTAACTTCTTTTGTGTTGAGTTTTTCTTTCTTTTTAAATCCACTTTATGGGCTAATCGGGACTGGACCTACAATTTAAAGTGGGATCTGAAACACTATGTACCTCAACCGGTTATCGAACCTGGGACCCCTTGATTACAAGGTGGCGACGTTACTAATACGCCATCGGGGAGGAACAACTTGTTCTGCATGTGTGTGCGTGTGTGTCCTGTGCAATTTCATCTGTCATAATTATCCTATCCTCTCTCGAATAGTTTTGTGCCCTGTTGTTTTATAATTAAGGATACCATGATTCGATCAGGGTTTTTGTTCGAAATTGTTTTAAATTGTGGTTCCTTCAGGCTAATATGTTAATAAAGTAGACTAGAAAATAACAATATTTGCGATGTATATCTTATGTTATATTTGTCCAAAATTATCTCTCAAAATTCATATTTTGTCGTTTCTAGCCAAGAAAGTTTCAACTTCTGTTGTACTTATCGAAGACATTCCCACTCTTGGGTACATTCAGTTGTGGCATTTTTCTCCCATCGTAGACACGTCGTTGTTACTCATTGCTATCTCCTCTGTCTATAACATTTACTCTTGCCATTTTGATGTATTTGCATTTGGTATATTGCTGGGATTAGGACAAGTTTCTGGATATTTCACTCTACCAATAGAAGATACGAATCGGAGAGGCGGAATTTTCACCATTTCTTTGCAGAAAAAAAAGATCGACGTTGGAAAGTGACTTAAGATCTATCGATAAGATCACGGCACCAGATAGACGTGCCATGGGAGAAAAATCAGTGCAGAACACTAAAGATCCGTCCTTGCCTTTGACTCGAAGAGACAGAGGCGACAGCTGAGTGGTTCCAGTGACTTGTTCCGCTGCAGATAAAGGGTTCGCCTGAGAGGTTAATTAATTTGTGGTTGCTGAGGACACGGAATGAGCGAAAAGCCATTGTTCATTGTTGAGTCTCATACTTTGTTAACTACTAGGCAGATAACGCCAATGTTTTGTTGCGCTAAAGGACTGTATATCAGAGGCAGTTTTAGAAACTTCATTAAATTTACTGAAGGGTCTTGATTGATTGAATAAGATTATTTTACGTCTCTTTTCTGCCACTTTTGGCTAATCGCGACAATGGAGATGAATGGTAATGCGATATGTATGAACTAATGAAGGGACATTCACAAACAAATCACAATTTCTACAGCAGCAGAAGTTTGCTCAGAAAAAAACAATCGGGATGGGTTCTGGTAGGATCATAATATTAACAAACTGTTTGTGCATGGGTCTATTAATATTATTATTATTTCAGTACTGTCAATTCCTAATATATGTATATGAAAAATTTCGAAATCTTCTTGAAGTAATTGTTTTCATATTTCTGCGTATAATCAAAGACCGGCATTTCCAAATAATTTTCGACACAGCATTTTTAACAGAGTGATCGGAAAATTATTTCCCAAAATCGGGATCTGAGTGGGTAATTTCACCCCCCTCCCCTTTTGATCTAAGTAGTGAAACATCGGGGAATTTCTCACGCCACTATGCATTTAGAAAAACTTGAAATGTGTAATGGACTTTTGACTTGCTTCCCAGTCACTTTCAGAAAAAAATTGAATTGTTTTTACTTACTTTGCATGAGTGTTAGTGAATTTTTCGAGATATTCTTATTATTTGAGTTGGTTTACAGTTGAAGACAATTTTCGTTACAACATAGTGCAGTCAGCAAGAAATGGAGAGCACTAACTTTACACACTTTATTCTTAATATTACTATATCGAAAATATTTCGGCGTTATAATGCTCTAGACATTCTTTTTTCTATGGTTTCACTTCCGTTGTATGTTATAACGCTTAACTTCCATAAACGCTCTTATAGAAACTAATAATTCAACCATTATTAGCATAAACTTTGTTATTATAACTCATTTTCTTAAGGTATCGTACATACCATTACATAATTGTAAACATGATATTGACGTTATGTGCATGCCATTGGAAAACCAGAATTAAACTGGTTAAATAGGGAATAAGAAAATGATTGTAGTAATATTCATGAAGGGAGAACGGATCTAAACCCATCCCATTGGTTTAAAAAAAAAACATTTAGCATTAATTAATAATCGCATCAACATTTGATGAAACCAATAATATTTGAAATCGTTTTCTAAATAGTTAGAGATGGTCCACGGACATATTGAATGGTTTTGTATTCTTCATGTAGAATATATTTTTCATTATTCATATCTTCAGAAAAACTGTTTTCATTGTATCAAAACTAAACTGTAAAATGGCAATGACTCGCATAAATTAAAAAAAAAAGTAGGGATATATCTTGATAATAATAATCCGTCACCCAACCAGTTACGGGGTGACATGTGATCAGCACGACGAACCCCCAGTCGTTTGTTATGTTTTCCATGACCGGGTTAGGCTACTCATTCGTAGATCCCCAATTTCCTCACAATGGTGGGTGGCCACCGGTCTCATACACAGGCCGAAATCTCAGGAGAAAAGTTGTAATGCTTCTCCTAGGGGACTTGAACATGCGCGCATCCCACAGTCGGAACCCAAAGCTTACGCTTTAGACCGCACGGCCACGCTGTGCGACATTGTATTTTGATATATAATTTGAAATACTTGAAAACAAAATTCTAAATAACATTATGAAGAATTATATTGTTAATGTAGACCTAGTCAGCGCAAGTCGATGAATGCAGATATTTAGAAATATTGATTCGAAACTGTTTAAGGCAATAATGTAATTATATTAATCAATTTATTATTGGCAAATAATATCAATAATCAATAGTTATTATTAACATTATAGGAATTTAAATTTTACTATTCTCAGATTACTGAATGTTGAATTCCTCCTATTATTCCTCAATAAATAAGGACATGGTAATATTACAGCACAAATGTACATCCAGTTTTTCAAAATTGTATGGCCGAGGTAGCATATCGCGACAGATTTTAAAATTCGGCTAACAACAGTGCAGGAATTTACAATGGCGTGTTTATTATTCTGATTTAATGATACACATGATGCAGAAAACACACAAAAAGTTTTAAAAACACGTACTAAACTAGTTATCTTAAAAAAAAAATCAGTGGAAATTTCCTTAAGCGAACTCGAATTTAAGAAAAATAGAACTGAATTTGAAAATTCAGGCGACATGACGACTGGGTGCCCTGTATTTTCCTACCTGTATTTTTCTACACTCATCATGAATTCTTAAAGGTTGGTCCCTTTGGCATTTAAAATTAGAGTAGCACCCCATCCCGAGACGTCTAATAAAATAAATCATCAGTTAAGATAATAGTGATCACCCTGCGTAGAGGACATCGAATAGTAACGACAAACCTTCAATGATTACAGAAGAAAGTCACGACATAAAGTTGATATCCGCCATATTGACACAACCCCAACTCTTATTATAGTATTTATAACATTGTTTCTGCTTCAGTATAATCACAAGTCTATAGAATCTGCATTTCTCCACAGGGAGAGCAATTAGCACAGGGACTGACGACATCCGCTCAGGAGATGATTTTCAAGTTGCTAATTGCGCGTTTGTAGGCGGTCGCCGGGCGTTACGGAGCGCTTAGCAACTAAGTCGGGCTAAGTAGGTAACGGTAGATTTACTTCCTGTGAACCCGCACTTCCCCTGCTCACCTACGAGGTTGCTTTAATCTGAAGTTATATCACGTGACCTTAATATTATTTCATGATTTGATGAGTGACGATCAGGTTGGTTGTCCGTTTAATGTCACTATCTGTCAGGGGAGTCGCTGGGTAAGGGTAGGAGAGACCCACACACAGACAGAGATTGAAGGAAAACGAGAATGCGACATGCACATAGAGAGACAGAGGAAGAGAGAACGAGATGGTCTCCGTGGCTCAGTGGTTCGGGATCAAGGTTAAGATGATCCATTATTTTCAAACTCCTGCACTTGCTCGCTGAGTTTGCGTGTGCTTTATATGCAGAGAGAGAGAGAGAGAGAGAGAGAGAGAGAGAGAGAGAGAGAGAGAGAGAGAGACAGACAGAGAGAGAGAGACAGAGACAGAGAGAGACAGAGAGAGAAAGAGAGAGACAGAGACAGAGAGAGAGAGAGAGAGACATAGACAGAGAGAGACAGAGACAGAGAGAGAGAGAGAGAGACATAGACAGAGAGAGAGAGAGAGACATAGACAGAGAGAGAGAGACAGAGACAGAGACAGAGAGAGAGAGACAGAGAGATAGAGACAGAGACAGACAGAGAGAGAGAGAGAGAGAGAGAGAGAGACATAGACAGAGAGAGAGAGAGAGAGACAGAGAGACAGAGACAGAGACAGAGAGAGAGAAAGAGAGAAGATAGAGAGAGAGAGAGAGAAAGAGAGAAGATAGAGAGAAAGAGAGACATAGACAGAGAGATAGAGACAGAGAGAGAGATAAAGAGTCAGAGACAAAGAGAGAGAGGGAGGTAGAGACAGACACAGAGAGGGAGAGGGTTCAAGGAAAAGAGAATGTGAGACGGAAATAAAATATAAAGGGAAAGAAGAAGAGTTATTGAGAAAGATTGTGAGACGCACACACGGAGGAAGAGAGAGGGGTAGACAGTAAAAGAAAGAAAAAGGTGAGACCTAAACATAGAGAAGTGATAGAAAGAGAGAAAGGAAAGCAAGAAAAGGAAATAGGAGAAAGGAGAGAAACTGAGGAAGAAAGGGAGAGAGGGATTAAAAAGAGACGAAAAGATGATAAAAGAGAGAGAGAGATAGAAAGAAAGAATATTAGTAAAGTGATCACTGAAGCCGAGCCCATCTGAAAATCTCCATCTCGCTTTAAGACTGTGACACAGCTATGTGTGTGTGTGTGTGACCATTTGGTTACATTGCAGATCAATCCAACAACAGGCGTTGGCATCAATTTTACGTCTAATCGGCGACGGTAGCACAAAACTGGTGGAGTTACGTGATGAATTCCTACCTAGCCTTTTCACGGTTTCATACTTGTGAAAATCCAAATTGTGTGCGTCTCAAAAATGACACACAAACATAACATTATATTTCACAATGACGTGGATACAGGGATAATCTGCAAAGATTTAAATCAGAGGTCCTAGGTTCGAATCCTGGGTAAGGAGTGTTCGATTCATTCGGTAAAGTGCAAAAGGTAAAGTGCTCCCCTGTGCTTAGCACCACGCCATGAAGGCGTATAGGGGGTGTGGGGGTAACGCCCCATTCATTCGGTAACGATTCATTCAGTGTGCTCCATAATCCATTTTTATCCAAATCGTCTCGATTAATCAAAGGACTTAAGGACATGGTAGTAACATATGTTATTCTGATATAGTCATGCTATTTAGTGATGAAGTTTGTACTTCCCCTTCTCCATATCTTCGAAATGCTTTTGGGAACTTCAACAACCAGTTTGGGGAAGAAGTTTAATTCAAAAGTAGTGCTGTAAGAGTGACCTAAGACAGACAAATGTCAACCTTTGTTCCACGTAGTACACTTCGGTAATAAACTGCATTTGTGCAGGCCAACGGGGTTCTGGCGTCTGGACATACAGCCTCTGTAGGGTTGTGTGTTGCACTTACATGTGCCGAGTGCCCTTTACAATCTCAATTTTTAACGTGCGTAACGAGTTGGCTCTCAGAGGTGTGTGTATATATATATATATATATATATATATATATATATATATATATATATATATATATATATATATATACCTTATGTGTGATTCTAGTTAGGGACTTAGGTGCAAATAGCCTAATTGTTGACACACGCCAAATTTTAATTTCAATCAATTCAACAGTGACAGGGAGACAAAGAAGTGATATTTCCCTGTTGAAGGGAAAAGTAAAATTCCTGTTCGCTTCACAAAGTTGCATCTTTCTACTTCGTGTAATTGTACCTACAATACATTTTATAAGCTGATATTTCCACTTCTGTACTAGTACTAAACGCGCGGCCATGAAATTAGGCTCGAGACAGAAGTTCGCGTTGTTGCCAAGTCGGAGCACAACCTCGTGTGTTCGGAGTTTTTCGAGAATGAAATATCTCGTTGTAGAGTTGGTGTTTGTAATCTACCTGTATGTGATACGAACTGATAGTATTTGCTCGAAAGGTCAGGGGTGACACAAAAGTGCCCCGGAGAGAGGTTGGTCTGACACTCGAACTAGGCAACGTAGCACGGTTGACGTTGTCACACAGTGGGCGGGAACCAGCGACTTTTGTCCAGTTCTCGCTTTGCTTTTCCCATCAGTGATGCCAACCGTAGGGAAATGTCTCTACGCATAGGGACTTTGCACTATATTTTGCCCGCGTAGGGACAGATTTTGCCAAATGAGGGAAAACGTAGGGACTTTTTTCAATGTTGGAAAATAACATTTTATTGTGCAAAGGTGCAAATCCCCATCAGAATTTTGGAACATGTTATCGGTTACCAAGAACTTTGAAGGCAAGTTATTTTTTGAAAACATTTCCACTCTCGCGAAAATAGTGCTAACATTACCAGATTCTAACGCAGAAACGGAAATAATATTTTCAATGTTAAGTGATACAAAAACAAAAAAAGATGAATAAAATGGGACCAGAATTCTTAAATTCTTTGCTAGTGATAAACTCTTTGCTAGTGATAAATTCTTCCCTTGAGGTACGTGAAGAAGACTGCAGGATATACAGCATCACCAACCAACATCTATCTCTTCACAGCAGCAGCATGTATGACTTCAAATAACATAATCAACAGTAAACGACTCACCGTTATTCATAAATTGTGGAAGCATCGAGCAGAAAGATTTGGTAAGAAAATGTGTATATTTTATCTTCTGTCTTGCATGCTCATGAGGTGGTGTTTTTTAGTCACTTTACTTAGCGTAGTTACATTTGGTCAGTTGTAGGGACATTTTGACTACCTCTGTAGGGACATTGCCGAAAAGTGGTTGGCAACACTGTTTCCCATATGTGGAACCAGCACAATGCTGCCCAGCCGCCTATTTTCATGGTCGTGCGTTTAGTTTCATATTTCTAGCTGTAATAGTTCCTGAAACATCGTTTGACTGGTTGGACGAACACAAGTCATAATAAAAAGCAGACGTTGAATATTTAACAGCATTCTATCACAGCACCCACATTGAGGTATTGTTGTTCTTTTTGTCCATTCCATATTTGGAGCGTTTCTTTATTAGAGCCGATTAGCTCAGTCCGAACACGTCACCCGGAACTGCAAGCTCCATTCTGATTAGCTCCGGTGCATAAAGCGGAAAAGATGTACCCAGATTTGCCGAATGAGGAAACTACGAGGTCTTAACAAGCGGTTGTGTATGGTGATGGATATTGCTGTAAACTCGGTGGCATATACTTAGTTAACATATGTTGTCACCCCTTTCATAACTAACGTCACTAATACAGCAGTACTAATCAACGAAATCCTAATAGAAAATTATGTTATTGTCATTCATTTGTTCGTCTTATTGTTTATTGGTTAATTTTTCTGCCCAGGTGCCTCAGGGAGGGTCACTTGCTGCAGATGGAGTAAGGGAAAACTGCGTACCTTTTTATTCGTATCGCTGTTCTGTTTTTTTCCCTATATCCTCTATCTAGCATTCTTTTCTCTTTTCTCAGCATTAGCATCTCTTTGTTGGTGCTTACTTCCTCATTTTGATCAATTGTAAGCTTCTGTTCTCGTAGTCAGCATTTTGCAGACTAACGACGCTCTGACGTCTGGACTTTGAGTCAGTAGCAGCTTGTGTTGTGTGCTGTCCACTTGTGCTTGCAATTGGCCGTTCATCCATTTAATCTTATTACAAGTCATTTCCATCTTCGCGATTAGCCAAAAGTGGCATAGAAGCGAAGTAAAATAAAGCGAATCAATCTTCTTGATCATTTCTTTCCCATATTTTTTTCCAGTTCTTGTCCCATTTATTTATTTATTCTCTCCCTCTATGTCTAATTCTATATGATTCCTTTCTCTCTTTCTATTTACTGCCTCGCTTCTTTATGTCTTGACTCCCTATCTCTCCGTGTCTATCTCGTTTATTTATTTCTCTTTCTCTCCCTCACTTTCTCTTTATTTCTATTCTCTTACTCTCTATTGTACCTTTCACATTTATTTGTTATGATGACGTTAACATGACGTCACAATATTCTACTCGATTTTAACCCATCTTAGAAATTTTCCTGTTTTTTAAATAACCGATATCTCCAGTAAAAATTATGCTCTCTAACATGGGCCACAAGTAGAACAAACAGAGAGCTATATTGCAAAGTTAACGATAGTAATAATTACTGTGAGCTTCAAATTAAAACTTTAGTTTAGTCTGAGCCACGAAGTTCTATCTCATAACATACAGAGGCTACTCGAGTCTAGACTTCTCGAAATTCGAGACGAGACCTCTAGATATTTGTCGACACGAGGACAGACCTCGGTAAAATTGAGACTAGGTCGAAGTTTGGTGTCCGAGACTGTCGATTTCATTCGAGACTTCGGAATGAAAGCCGAAAAATCGACTCGGAGCAAATTAACTTTACTATCCGACTTCTTCGTCCATAGCAAACGGACATACCAAACCGATATATACCTGCGCTTCGTAGCTGCATATATTCAGGATATAATTCCGTTTCTCGGTGGTTCGTAGCGAGGAACAAGATGTCAAAATACATAGAAACACGTTATTAAGAAAAGTTGTTCGTGCGGTGACATGCTGCAGATGTTGTTCATAACTATATATTTCGAAACGAGAACGAGATGGTTGTCTGTAAATCGAGACGGAGACCGAGAGCGACAGAGGCACTTGTAACTCGAGACGAGAAGTCTCGTCTCATATCGATACGATCAGTGAGGGCACCAGATGAACCAGGCCACTCCGCTCAGGTTACTGTCCCAAAACAAAACAAGAAAAACTTTCAGAACAAATATGAAATTTCTTATATGTTACTTTGGGGTATATTAAACTTCTTTAATTTTCCTTTTCATAAATAGAAATTGTATTTACTTTTACTGCATGAAATATATATTTAAAAAAATATTGAAATCAGGAACATTATTTTGACTTACCCTGAATATAAACAATGGTAGTGGGTCATCAAGAAAATCGACACAAAATTGCAAAATCGTTTCGTTTTCAGATCATAAAGCAGCCACACAAAGTTTATGAATGAACAATGCTTATTCGTTGACGCACTATACATCATTACTACAAGAAATTTCTTTTCCTTAATTTTCTCAAGCAACTTGTATTACTATAATTATGCGTGCATGAACCTTACATAACCATACGCATCTGGCATTGCTTGAATAATCACAATGATCCTTCATCGCTTCTATTATCTGCTCTTTATTTTTAACAATGTAAAAGTACAGTTTTCAAATTTCTTTTCATAAAACAATTAATTTCTTCGCTTTGTAATTAATACTGTCCCATTACGTTTGTGCAAATTAAAATTGACACAATGGCAGGTGCGAAAGTAAAATTTAGTGTGTGAACACGTATCGAAGGATTAAGCGGGTAGGTTTCGGTGTTTTCGTAACCGTAAAGTAATTAGAATTTGACTCTTTTATCATAACACCATCGAAATTAAAACACTAACGCTGAAATCTCTGCGAAAAATGCAATATATACGGTCCAGACTTTCTCAGAGTTCAATAATGTAGTTACGGCGACATACCGTATTCTCCCATGTTAACTGGTTTACCGCCGTTAAACCAACTTCTTTCACATTACATAGAAACTTCTGAAAAATTTGAAGTTGTCGGAATTCTGTTCTTGTTTTACTTGCAATCCTGCATTTGCGTTTTATTTCTATTATATCTATTTAATATGTATTAAATATATACAATAAATAAGAATTGTTGCAGTAAACCAGGTCAATTTTTTAGAATTTGTCGAAGAAAGTGTAGAGCCAGCAACAATTATGTCGCTAGAGAAACACAAGGAAAGAGTTATCTACAATGTTTCTGTTAAGTGACAACGTATGTAAAAAATGTTGTGCGTGAATATTGTCAATATTTAACAACGATATGTGGAAAGTCATCGACCATATCATTGTGAAACTGAAAAGTGTAAATGGAATTGTCTTCAACGCAATTGTCCATATTTAGTGTGTGTCGAAGTTCAAATTAACGATAGTTTCTTCATTTCTTACAGAAACCAAATGATTTGTTTAAACTTTACTCAAACTTTGTGCAATGTGAAAACTGGTATACCTAGAAATAACTTTAAACTATCATAAAAGTAGGCCGAGTCTGCTGCCACGCACGTGTCAGCAGTAAGAATAAGCTTCAAATTTGCCACGTAATTCGTCTGCTAAGAGGATGTTACAGATCTTAAGAACAGATTGAGACAAGAGAAATGCAAGTTTATGATTAGTGGGAATGAATGTACAGGTAATTTAGAACCCTTTCTTTAGAAAGCATTTAGTGATATTATTTTAATGCTAACAGAACCTAACCTAACTACGAGAGCATTTACGTTTATTATTAGAAGAATGCTAAGGGACAAAATCTTAAAACATTTATGTGAAAGTAATCGCTACAACTTCACAGTATGTGTTACAGACGTAATTGCATACATAGCATGATGAAATCACGATAAGACAAAGACCGAGTCTGCTGCCACGCGCATCTCTTTTGAGGTTCCAGCAGAAAGCAGTAAGGTAAAGACTGCAAAAGAAAGACCCCTTGACGATCATGTAGCTACTCCCGACCAAAATCATTTACACTCACTGAAAGGAATGGATTTAAAACCATACTCAAAGCATCAACCGTATCATACTTAAGCACTAGACCTGAAGCAATTGATTTCCGAATCTGTATAAAGGAGAATAAACGAGGGCATTAAAAGTCCATTACATAGGGTAAGAATTGACAATATAGAGAAAGTCTGTAATTCACTTCCTACTTCTTATACTCACTTCTTATGCACTCTTGGTGACGTATCTGGAGTTACGATTTGGGGGTCGTGTGTTAAAATTGTACATTTACGTGTAGAAGTTGTAAAATAACGTTGTTATTTACCGCGATAATTCTCCATATGGCGTGATCCGTAGTGATGAAACATTGTTCGTCGGTTACGTGCTACAAAACTAGAAATTGCTTATTGAAAGTGATCATTGGCCCACAAACCATTAACGGAAGGTTAGGTTAGGCAAGCATAGTTAATAACATTTCGTTCGTAAAACTACGCGTATACACCTATATAAAAAAAATCAATCGGCTTTTTTTCAAATTTCCAGACGTGACCCCCAGTTTTTTACAACAGATTCGTGATTAGGAGACCATAATTAGTTAGTATACCGAAAATTAACAAAATTCAACATTTTGTTCTTAAAATTACGCATATACACCTCTATATATATATATAAAAAAAATTCAATCGGCTTCTTTTCAAATTTCCAGACGTGACCCCCGGTTTTTTACAACAGATTCGTGATTAGGAGACCATAATTAGTTAGTATACCGAAAAAAAAATTGGAGAATTTCTCTATATTGTCAATTCGCTCCTAAAATAGTATTACCAAAGATATATGGACTAGTCAGTAACGACACAATTGGAGAATATGATATAATATGGCGATGAGAACATTGTTAGATAAGTAAAACCATAAAGATCACGGTGAATTGAATATATGGAATGAATGACTGAAGATCGGATTCCAAAAAAAGAATCCAGCAGGGTCTACCAGAAGAGACAGAGGTAGACGAAGGCTAGGGTGGGTTGGTGACGTCATGGTAGATCTACAGATAGAGATTACGAATTGGAGAGAAAAAGAGATAGAGAGGGTTAGTGGCTGACAGCAAAGGAGACATGGCTCAAGGGCTGTAGAGCCAGAGGAGAGAAAGACAAAGAAGATTAGAATTAATAAAACAATTACTTTCACTGAAGTATGACAATTTCTGGGAAACTCAATGCTTCTAGATTTATTTTTCATTCGTCTTTAAGTCCACGTTAGGTGCAGAAAGGCTAATTGTAACTAGACCTACAGTTTAAACTGAAATCCGAACCACAATGTGTCTCGGCTAGGTATTAAACAGATCAAATTTTCAAAGTACGTCACTCTGTTGATGCGTAGCCTGAGTTCAAGTATCTTAAACTTGAATGTAAACCTAACGGCAAAAGAACTAGTAGACAAATTGTCCATCAACATTTTCATTCTGTTTGCTTTCCACAATATGATGATCATGAATTGATATAACAACGTCAATAAGTAGAGGACAACGCCTGCTTCGCATCAACAGAATATCATTCCTTAAAACAACACAGGAAGTAGTGATGAACAATTTGCCTATTATCTTTTGCCGTTGGTTGTACAAGTAAGAGGATAATGTGTGTACGTACCAGGAAGTCCATTGAAAAGTGAGTTTCCTAGACTGTCATCATCAAAGTCGTCAGACACACGCGATTCCGATCTGGCTCTGGCAGCCACTCTTCTCTTCCTGGTCTTTCGTCCCCCGTCCGAATGTCTTTGAGCATCCTTGTCCGTTCGTCTTCTAGCACCTTCGCCCTTCCTGGCTTCCGGCGTCTTGGTTCTTGATAGCACGGGCGGTACGTCAACCACAGTGTCCGAAACTTCCGGACGTCCGGCGGACGAGCATGACGTCTCCGAATCGGCGGCGCCCTCGGACGTCTGGGACGCTCGGAAGGTGCCGTCCGAAGACGACGATCCGGATTCGAACGCAAGGCTTCCGGCCGGGCTCGACGCGTCGCTAGCCGTCGTGAGGCTGTCGACGCTCAGGCAACCGGGATCGCCAACTTCCGTTTTCCCGTGCATTGCTTGTGCTAAACGTCCCGCACTGGTCAGCAACAACACTGCATCCCTCCCCCAGGGATCTTTTGCCCCATTGCACAACACTCGCACACTCCCGCACTGCTTTGAACTTAAAATCCTGACGTTTCGCACATTACCCAGCTCATTCGTCGATCGCGTGAGTCGAACGGGCGCAGGAGATCCAACCAAAGTGAGCGCCGAAACCGCTGCTTCGCTTGTGCCACAGCTGACGGCGCGCTTCCAGTTTCCGCCACCGCGAGGCGCTGCGGTCGCGGCCCGTGACATCGTCCGCTCCTCGGTTCCGCTACTGGAAGGAAAAAAAAGCATAAAACGTACGATAACAATTAGGTCAGTCAGGAACATGAAAATTCTAAAAAGGCATTTAATTAGCAATCTGTATGTTTTCAAAGACCGCGAAACGTACAGCCATCATCTCTGCGCCCCAGTTGCTACGCGTTGCTTACGTCACAGCTGCACGAATATAATATTCATTACCTGTCTGCTGTTACAAGAACGGACATTCGTCAACAGTAACGCATAGTACTTTTTCTCAGTTTTATTAATAACTTCATTTTGACTTTTAATTTCTCTTGTACAGTTAAGACAAGCAATGGACATTAACCTACCATTCGAAGACACTACTACTCTACTGTAGAAACAGTTGGAACTCAGTTCAAGCAATGTACAGTTAACGCAGTAGTACTGTTTTCAAGCCGGAAAAATTAGCTTTATGTGATGGTCATGGCAATTGACATCGCAAGAAAACTAAATGTGGTAGGTGGGAGGTCACCCCCGTCCTTTACTTAAACTTTCCAAGAAAAAAGTCAAACTCAGAAAAGGTTTCAAATTATAGGAGTGATTGCTAAAGTAATTATGCCGATTTTTGTAGCGGAGTGATTATCACAGCGCGCTGCGACGCCAGGGGTCCTGAGTTCGAATTCTGGCCTGGGCATTGTGTTCTTTGTCATCACTAGACTTCGTATTTTAGGCTTTTAACCTATTTTTTCCTTTGCAGGTAAATGAGAAATAAAAAGTTACATCGGCGTTTGATTAAAAAACGCAACAACTGATAAAGTTTTGTAGTGCCTAAAATAACCTATTTTGCTTGTTAGAACCTATTTTTTGTTTTTGGTGCCTAAATCAAACCTTATTTTACGTTTTTATATATTTCTTAAGGTTTTACATTCTTTTTACATCACACAGAGTTATTTTTTCTGTTTGATAATGAAAAAATTAATGACTAACTTGTTTGAAACATATTCTCTACCGATTTCTCTCAAGTCCATAATGTTTTCTGAAGCTCTAAACAAAACAAAATTTTTGGCGCCACTGTTGCCTGCACAGTCCAAAGTGCAAACTTCTGATCCGCTTACTTTTGGTGCTTTCTAGCATACAAATTTGCACCATTGACTAAGAATCTGTTCAAAGATAATTTTCATCATATAAGATTATTCTCACAGATAAAAGACGGGGTTTTGTCTAAGGATGATATGAAAAACATTGTTATGTATTGTGCAGGAAATTATACATAATTCATTTATCATGTCGATAAGTAACTTTTGCTAACAGTACAAGAATTAGTATTACAATAATTAGTGGATAATTTTAAAAATGATGCATAGAACTGAAAATTTGGTTAGAAAATTACTCTTTTTGATTGTTACATATATATCTCACGGTTCCTTTGAAATTTTGTTTTTAACAATTGTACCTAATTAGTATTTTTCAGGATCTTTGAACCATTTTAAGTTTTTTGAAACCTACTTCAGGATTTTTTCTCTAATGTAATATTTTTGGAACATAATGTGACAGAAAAGAGAAGTAGAATAAACCATATCGACCAAACATAAATTAATTATGGCTATCCTGGCACGCCACTGGTTATAAAATAGAATATGGAACACCTACTAAACACTAATTAAAACTGAAATTTATATATTTCATCTGCCATCATAAATATAAGGTTTATGCTTTTTCTGTAATAAACTGGACATCACCTTAGAGAGGAGGGAGTTGACTGATTCAACCCTCTCATTGCTTCCTGACGTCCATGCTTAGAAATGATAATAATGACAACAAAAACAAATGCAGGGGATAAGGGGTGACCTTCACTGAAGGCATTGCCAGCAGTGGCGAAGCGTGACATTTTTACGTCATGGCAAGACTTGCCAAACGTCAGGGTCAATCTTTCAACCGGGTGGGGGGTAGGGGTGGGGGGCATTCCTACATTGATAATGATGATAACAGTGTTCGTACATGACGTGTGAAGTAGAGATGGTCAAATCCATTTCTTTTCTACGGAGTATATGATCGTAAAATAAGGAAGACAAATTTTTCTTAATAGATTGGAAAAATTGTTAAACCTTTCTCTCCGAAATTCGAATTGCCTCTGAAATCCCGGGTAGTGAAATTTGCGAATCAAGATTGACAAATTTTCCAGAATCCTGATATTTTTGGCCATCCATTGTGTGAAGGTAATACAGGGTCATCCGTTTGGGATGTCAGAAAAGTAAAACGCTATGAACTAGAAACTATGAACATTTATTGGTTGTAAACGGTACAGACATGTGTAGGAGAGTCGGGAGTTTATGCCACAGCACATTAGCACTCAACATGTCCACCATCGCGCATGCGGCACAAATCATACCGTGAATCCATAGCGCGCCACGTGCCACGCAGCATTTCTGGAGTGATTTGCTGAAAGGCAGCTGTAATCATCTTCCGTAGGTCAGCAAGATTCTGTGGTCTTTGTGCATACACGATTGACTTGACGTAGCCCCATACAAAAAAATCTGGAGGGCTTAGGTCAGGGCTATTGGCAGGCCATGGGATAGGTCCACCACGGCCGCACCAGCGATCATTGAATATCAGGTTCAATCGTTCCCTCACTGTGAGAGCCCAATGCGGTGGAGCACCGTCCTGTTGATAGATAATGGTGTCCGGTAAACCGTCTTGCTGTAATTGAGGGAGCACATACTGCTCGAACATGTCAAGATAATTGACGGCGCGAACAGTCTCCTCCGCAAAAAATAATGGTCCATAGACTTTCTCATAGGTCACTCCACACCACACATTCACTTTCGGGCTGGGTCTTTCCAGTTCGTATGAGACATGTGGATTTTCTGTTCCCCAGATAATGCAGTTATGCGTGTTTACTCGCCCACTCACATGGAATGTGGCTTCGTCCGTGAACATCCAACGTTTTAACCATTGATCGTCACCTTCCTGTCGCTCACACATCATCGTAACAAACTTGAGTCGATCGTCGTAATTCCGCTGTGTCAATGCTCTATACATGCCATCTGCTGATTGCACTATGAACTACTGCTGCGTTGTCTCGCGGAAGTCATTGTTGTAAACTCCCATCTTTGCCATGTACATTACCGCAAATTGCATCGATACATATACAGTAACATAAAAGCTACAGCGTTATACTTTGCTGACATTCCAAACGGATGACCCTGTATATCTTAGGAAAAAAGTTCTGTCTGAAGTATGTCTGTCACCTCGAGAACAAAAATCTTGATCAGTCTTTCATTTGTAAGCATAGTAAACACAAAACAACAGGAAGTACTTCGTGTTTTGTAAAGCAAAAACATTTTTTTTCCGAAATCGATATTTGAACCGCAGGATCCAAGAAAATTAAAAGGAGAGATACTATGAAGGAAATACAATGGATCCAGAACTTCTTTTTTCCAGTTCTTTCCAGCACCGAACGTGAGGAAATTTATGCTTTTGCTTACTTATATTATTTTTATACACCATTAATTTATTGTATTCTGTGTAAGTTGTGTTGCGATGCTCTTCAATAGCTACGTGTTTTCTCTATTAAAAAAAAAAAAAACAAGAGCGTTTCATGCTCTACAGTGAGAAGTTTCATCTTGATGACGTCACAGAAACCCTGTCGTGTTTGTAAACAAGGGGGCTTAAAAAAAGGTATCTTATGACCAGACCTTCAAGAGCAGGGGAAAAGTGGTCGAAGGACCTTGGATTCGCAGACCTACTGCGATGACCTGGTCCGCCTGACACCATTGCACTCAACAGGAAACGTAGCGGGGCGGTTGGGCACGGGGGGTAGGACTGGGCTTTCCTTTCGATGCGCTACACTTACCGAATCTCTTGCGTATTTCTAGCTGTTTCATGGTGTCACGTGACTATTATCTCTTTTTTAAAATATTTGCTTTGTCATCGCCGCATCTCCCGATAGCCGGACGCCTCGCCTCTGATTGGCAACCCCACTTCCACGTAGTACACCCTGGACTGCAGTTTTGAAGGCTAATGAGACTCTGTCGCTTGAATCCTCTGTGGAGTTTGTGTTGTGTCGTCCATATATTGATTTGATTGTCCTTTCATGTTATGAGCCAAAAGAGCAAGAAATGCGAGCATTAAATAAACTAAACCAACCAATCAACCAAAAACAAATGCATAATAGCACAAATCGTGTAGGCGGACCTTATTAAAATTGGAAATTTGCGTGGGAATTTTTTAACAGCGAAAAAAGTAGTATGTTTCACTATGCTCCAGAACTGCACGAAGTCTGGACCAGATTCGGGAAAATAGAATAGAACTACTTTATTTTACTACTAAAACCCTATAGCGCTACAGCCCAATATTGGGCCCTGGCTTAATTACCGACTGCTGGCCTCCTAACAAGCGGGCCACCAGGTGGGCGTGGAGATCTGCAGCCAGACTACGGGGATAGGTGGTCGGCCCGACCAAACCCCAGCCGTTGTAGGACTTCGCGACCGGATTACGCTCGCTCACTCACTCGGAGCTCCCCAATTTCCTCACGATGGTGGGTTGCCACAGGCCCTATACACATTATTTTACTTCTACTAATAGAAAATAAACAGAACCACTTTCGTCTTTCTCGGCGAGGCTTCTTATGCCCTGGGCTCATTCATTTCTGTTGCACTAATCGCGATAATTGATCGATTGGATTGGATAAGTGATGACATGATGAGACTGATGGCGGGACACTGACAAAGAACAGACATGTCCAGCAGGCCCGTAGCCAGGCAGGGGCCAGGGGAGGTTCAGCCCCCCCTGGAACTAGCGTCAGCCCCCCCTGGAACTAGCGTCAGCCTTCCCTGACACCGTCATCAGCACCCTTAACATTAGGTAAAACTATTTTGTATAATTTGTTTGCAGTGAATAGTGAAAATGTAGACAGCTCACAACTGTAAGGATAAATCCACAGCAGCAAATCCACAGCAGCTATTACATTCGCTCATCTTGATTATGAGCTCAAGTCTAATTAGCTGCAAGTATTTAGATGATTATCTACACTTTGTAAATTCCTTCAAAGGGGAGCTTCTTTATCTGTACCTTGACTGTCCCTGTTGCGACCTCCCGTTTAGATAAAAATGTGTGACTGTCATCATGCAAATTCCCTTCGCATCTGCATCAATGGTCAACAGCTCCCAAGTTTTGGGAACGAAAAGGAGTTTCATTGCTTCGGCCGGGGGTAGAATGTACTGTAGGCACTATGATTGAATATTGTGCGTAACATCTAAAGTAGTATGGAGTGTGTAAGGAATTATACACCTGATAACCTGTGAGCCTCCCCTGGAGATCAATTCTAGCTACGGGCCTGATGTCCACGCCCTGATTCGAAGCCGCGACCACTGGCGTCTTAGAGAACTGTGCCAACCACTCCACCACGGAGGTCGGCGAGGATGAATGATGATATGATGAAATTCATGAAGGGACATTTACACTCATGCCCAGGCTGGGATTGGAACTCGGAACCCCGTAGCGCGCTCTGTTAACTACTCCATCACGGCAATACGATAAGGACGACGTAATTGAATCGAAATACATCGCTTCCTGAGTCCTATCTGAAATGCGTGGGGAATGCTATCCTTCCTTTATTACTAGAGGCATGCAAATTTCGTTTTTGGCAAAAACACTAAATATGAAATAACATGCTGTAACGTTCATTTTTCATGTTTCTGAAAGGTGTGAGATGCATTTTCCTACCCTGTTTTATCACGAAATAATGCGAAATGAACTGCAGAATGCGAAATATACTCTTAACCACGAAATTTATAGTTTACATACCGACGCGACACTTTCTCAAGTCTGCAAACAATTCACGGAAAATTTATTAATTCTGCTGTAAATATTTGAAAAACCAAAATGGACCCCTTTACACAGGAATAAACTTAATACTCTGGTAACTACATAAATGTGCTATTAGAAGGAATAAATTTATTTTGTGTAATAAGTGCAGTTTTGAAATCAAATTTAGGATTATATTCACAATTTTAAAACCAAAATGTCATTTTATATAACACTTTTGATGTGATTATTCAGCGCTATAACACCAAAATTTTATTTTATTTACAGCTTTTGAACCCGAAATCGACTCTGTTCTTGTGCCGAAATTTTGCTTTTTTATTTACCAAAAATATGTGCCTCTATTTATTACCCTCCACTTGCTTCACAAAGGATTATCTATATATTATTCTTAGCCTAACCTAATAACAGAACGCGTGAAAAATAAGAACAGGCATTGTGGGAAAAGGCAAGTGCGTCGCCATTTGTTTGTGAACTCGACATTCGCAGGAAGATTTTGAATGCAAATGAACGGTGTTGGCGTGAGTGAAATTATCGATAGAAGAAAGTGAGAAAAGTAAAGAACATTAAACATAAAGTGAAAGTGCGTGGTATTTTAATATCGGGAAGCGTTTCTGGCGCCAAACAAAACTTCGTGGAATACAAAGGGTGCATTGTCAAGAGTGGTCGAACTTTATGGAGATTTACAGGCGGATATGCAGCCGCATGATGATACTGTTCGCAATGAAAAACAATAATATGCAAGGAGAAATCAACAGCCGGGTTTATCAAAGTAGCTAATTTAACAAGAATGTACGGACCTACATGACGTTATAACTCGCTGAATTGTGCACGTGCAAGGATCCAAAACACTGTATTTTTTCTTATTTAGTATAAACTAGCTGATTACCCGGCGTTGCCCGGATATTTATTTATCCCAATCTTGTATTAGACAGGAAAATAATGAATTAACTATAGTGTAAAATGTAACTAATTTTAAATGTGATCGTGAATGTCACCAATTAGCTTAGCGACTCCGAAACTATGGATTCGACACTAATCTAGGTCATTTGTGGCATTTTATTTTTCACCCCATCTCCTCCCCCCCCCCATGCCGATAGGTGATAAACTTGAATTTGAACCGCATTGGGAGTGTCATGAAAACTATGGATTCCATTCGCAACACAGCCTGAATGTTAGACAACCCGAGAAGCACTATCGTTGTGCTGGATTGCATAGAGTCACGGATGTCTGTTTGTGCGGAATTTAATATCGGTCGTTCTTGATTATCTTTACATGTCACTCCTTGCCACCCCACACCTAGGAGTGCCAGGGGTGTCTTACCCCTACAGTATTTATTTCCAGGTTGGAAGTGATACGTGTATCATGTTTGGTTGAAATCGCTCCAGGCGTTCGGGAGTTATTGCTGAACAAACATACACACATGCATACATACATTTTTATATATAGACAGATTACGTATTTTCATTCTTCTGATGGGAAGATACTGGGAATGTTGTGTTTATCTTACTTTGCCTCTTTTTCTGTCACTTTTGGCTAATCGCGAAAATGAGGATGAAATTCATAAAGGTACGTACACTCATGAAGAAACGACCATCCCAGGTATGACTGGAAGCTGGGACCTTCGGTGGCGAGGTCATAAGTCAATCATTTAACGTGGGGCATGAGATTGGGTGAGTCTTGCTTATTTAGTGCCTATTTTTCGAAGTTCCTAGTTAATTGATCGACTGATTGATTTGGTTTATTTTACTTTAATTTTCTGCCACTTCTGGATAAACGCGAAGATGAGGATGAGTGATGATATAATGAAATTGATGAAGGGATACTCGCAAAGAACACTCATGCCCAGGCCGGAATTCGAACGTGCATTTTCGAAAAAAAAATCCATCTTTTATCTCCCGACGACACAACACACTCCACAAAGGATTATACTGGCGGCAGAGCCTCGTTGGCGTGCAAAGATTGCAGTTTCGAGAGTGTATTACGTTCAAGTATTTTGGGAGCCTTTACAGTGAGACCACAGGCAAGAGAACCTGCGCAGAACCGCGTGTCCTGTGCATCACACTCGTGCGTGGAGGGGAGGAGTAGAGTGGAGCAGGCTTCTTCATGGTCCGAGCGGAACGAATATTCTTTTGGTTTGTGGTAGCTCTATAGTGTAGGTCAACCTTACAGCCGTCACAGACTAGATTAGGAGAAAAGAGAGATAGTACGCACTACGAGAAATTGATTGATTCGGTTTATTCCATTTCGCTTATTTGCAAAGGTGAGGATTAGTGATGATATGATGAAAAATACTCAGAAAAACACCCATGCCAAGACCGAGATTCGAACCCGGGACCCCTGGTGTTGCTGCGCGTTGTGTTAACCACTCTTTTTTTTTCTTTTACTTAATTTATTATTTTTATACAGAGAACAAAAACAAAAAAAGAATGCAAATTATACTAACATATCTGCATATACCAAATCATGCACATGTTTAATGTGCAATGCCCTATGGTTGTATCCAATTTACAAGGTACATTGACAATCTTGTCTCAGTAGAAAATACTGATTTCCATACACTCGAGAGACTTCAAATAGGATTTTTTCCATTCACTGACTTTTTTCTGCTTTTTTCATCTTAATGTTACATTTTTTTAGCCTCAAAGCAGGTTGTAATGAAATGTTGTCACACTGAATGCCAATACACATTTTAATAAATCTCTTCAGAAGTTCCGGATTAGATCTTGGGTGGTTACACAAGGCCGAGAAACTGCCCTGCCATTTAATAATATCAAATAAAAGTGGTCCTCCATATAAGAACATCAAAAACTGCGGCAAAATATCCCAATTCTGCCGTAGGATTAGCTTCCTACGTGAGATATCTAATGAGTCGTAAGGTAAAATCTATGGTGGTTTGCATCTTTTCAAAGCAGCATTGACTGGATTATTTGTTCCATTTCCTTTAGACTTCTGAATATCCTCTAGGAGTACTTGCAAATATTCCTTTTCACATTTCTTCCTCTTTCCCATATTTTATATATTTCTACGGAACAGTGTGAACAGTATACATTACTTTGCTTTCAGAACATACTCTCCGCCACGGACGTCGGTTACTGCGAGAAAAATGTGATACAGCCATAAATAGCAAAACAAGAAGGTAAAAGAGGGAAAGAGAGAGTGAACGAGAGAGAGAGGCAAGGGGAGGAAGGAACAAGTGGTAATGGAGAAAAGAGGGAAGAGTATACTACATGCGTGCGGATCTTATATAATCTGTCCCTGGAATCTATGGAGCCAGCGAACCAAAGCAAGTCTCTGCGCGAAGTAGTAACTCGAGTCGGCTCGACCAATGAACACGTGCGAGGGAACGTAATTCCGTGGAGGGGGTACAGACACTGCAGCCACCAGCCTTTACAGAAGCGTGTACCACTCGCTTTCCCCCTTCTCTTCCGTTATGTGAGGCCTTGCTCCAGAGGTTCCAGGAATAGAGTATAGTATGCCTTCATGCAGAGTCTGAGTCCACACTCAACATTGTCTGCAACGCCTCTGCGATCCAGTAGCTCTCTCACTCACGTAAAATAATTAAAATACAACTACATCAATAAACTGCTCTGGAGCACTGCGCCAGCCTCCTTCACCAAGTAATGACATTTATTTCACCTCATTTCGTTCTGATGTATAACACGGAATGTGTGGTCCTACTTAGAGCAAACAAACGGAATGTCCGAATTCGTTGCATTTCCTAGTTACATAAATATCCTATTACAAGTGTCGGGTGGCACCACTTTCCACCTGATAAGGAGCATAGACGCATATTTTTCACTTACGCATGTACTTAACGCGTTTCTCTGCCTCCTTCCAGCACGCGAGCTTCTTGGTTGTGGAACGTTATTGTATGCTAATCGCCTCGTACACGAAGGTGATTTCTCGTTATGCAAAACATATGCACATGAAAGCATTGCGGTGGGTGTTGGAGTCCGGGAGTTTGAAAAAAGTAGTTTTCTCCGGTTGTAAGGGACTGGCTTGCATGAGAATTGTTAAATATGAATGTTGCGTCTTCTATCTGCACTGTGGCAGGGTGTCTTGGGGTGAGGACGGCAGCCGCTTTCCTCCGGGGGAGGGGGGACAACAAACTTCACGGGGGAATGTCATAGGCATCAAATTATAATTCCAATAAAACAATATTATTTTTTTTAAATTGCCCCTTACTTCTGATCTGCAATTATGTTTAATTAACTATCATTTTAAGAATTGCGTTGTGAGGGCGGCGGTTGCGGAACGGCATAAGTTCGATCCCGGGTTCAGTCTCCGGGAATTTTCGGCCTGTGTATAGGGCCGGTGGCAACCCACCATCGTGAGGAAATTGGGGACCTCCGAGTGAGTGAGCGTAATCCGGTCGCGAAGTCCTACAACGGCTGGGGGTTGGTCGGGCCGACCACCCGTCCCCCTAGCATGGCTGCAGATCTCCACGCCCCCCTTGGTGGGCCCCGTGGGAGGGAGGCCAGCAGTCGGTAGGTAAGCCTTGGCCCAATATTGGGCTGCAGCGCTATAGGGTTACTTTATGAAATAATTTAGATTTACAGCAAACTAAGGCATCTAGGCTTTCTACAACATATCTGTGGATGACATCAATGAAACTCTCTGTGGGTTCCTCGCCTCCCTCAGCAGTTTATACCTTCAAACAAGCTTCAAGTGTATCCTGACACATCACATTTATTAATTTAGCGGATATCAAAACCGACAATAATTTAAATTTGCTTATTATTTTGACTTTTCATTATAAAGAGGACCAGAAAACTTCTCTTCCCAAATCCTCGCACTCAGCCTCTGTCTCCTTACGTTCTCTTTTCTTCCCATTCCTCTTGGCGTCTTTTCTTTCCTCCTCCCTACCCTTTTCTTCATTTCCCCTTTCCTGCTTATCCTTCCACATTCAAAAGCCGACCTCTCTCCGGGGCACCTTTGTGTCATCCCTGATCTTTCGAGCAAATACTGGATTACAAACGTCAACTCTACAAGAAGATCTTTCATTCTTCAAAACCTTCGAACACACAGGAATGTGCTCGACGTGGCAACAGTGCGAACTTCTGCCACCCGCCTAATTTCACGGCCACGGGTTTGGTTGTTTTCAAGCAATGAATGCATGCACAGTTCTACAAATTGAGCTAGGAAGATTCTAAGGTATCTACATATTTAATTTTCCTATTAGGTGCATGTATTCGATTTTGTTTTGGTTAAGGGGCCTATCCTCGTTTTGTATGGGCGGGCAAAAAATAGCCTGTGTTCTGAAACGGCCATAAGATAAAAACCAATGAATCAATCGCTTGTAATCCCTTCAAACACGTTGACAGGTTGAATGAAGCCTAGATGTAATATGTTCCTGAATTGTACATATTTTTGAAACCGGTTAAAAATAATTTGGAAAATAGTCAGAATTTTTTGAAAAAAATAATATTGCTTTTTGATTGGCAGTACAACATTATGCATCTAAAATGAAATAGTCCATGTTATTTTGGAGGCACAAAGTTCAGCGTATACCGTGCAGAAAATATAATGTTTTCTGGTTCTGAATGAAGGAAAACGGACTGTCCAGAACCAAGAAATGACTTGTCGACATCTTCCGAGCTCTGAACACCACATACCTTGGACACAGGGGTATATCCAAAATTATCCTTCTGCGGGGTGTTACTTGGCACTTAGGGGAAGGTACGGGTACATTTAGAGCCAAATGTGATCTTAAATTAGGCATTTGGGGGAAGGGGGTGCTAGGTGTGTTAGTGGGTGTGGATAAAATCACCCCTATTTTTCTTGGCTAGTAACTGGGTTTGCTACAGTGCGAGGCTTCTGCCAGCGCGTCTAAATGAAAGTTGAATGTGTTAATGTGGATTCCCCAGATCCTGTGTGACCAAGCGAAAGCGAATGTATTCCTTGTGAAAGCGTCCCTTCGTTTTCCCCTGGCATAGCAGACGGTAAAAGCAGCGATCAAGCTGTTTTCACGCAACCTCACCATCATGGACGATATCTTTTCTAGAATAAACATATACAGTTTCTTGGTGCCTTTCCTTCACATAGTACACTCAGGTAAAGATAAAGTTTCCCGTGCATATAGCACCGTGCCATGAAGGCACATAGAATATGTGGGGGTAGAGCCCCGCACATTCTCGTTCAAAACCACGCTCCATCCGCCTTTACCCTTTCAGTTTGGTAATATTCTTGCGTCTTTTCACCAAGGTGAACATAGGCCTATATGTATCTCGTAGGATTGCAATTTACAAGCAAGGATGCGGAAAATTAATGCATTTTACACCAATTCATTCAGTGTATACGACTCTTTCATTAAATTGTTTTAAAATTATTCGGTTGTTTCCATTGGAAATCCTCGTTGCATATTTTAACTGAATGTGGATGTGGTCATTTGGTGCCTTTTTTAAAAGCAAGATTGCATTTTGTTTAATTTCCTTTTAATTTCAATTTTTTACCTAAAACTGATGGTCATTTCTTGCATTTTTTACGTCATTTTTTCCCATTTTTAGGACATTCTATAGATCATATATTTATATTTTTTAGGTCATCAACTTCCGCTCCCTAGTGATATGCCAATTAGTCATAATGTGTGTGTTAATAACACAACTTATGAAGAATGGGTAAAAAAGTTTTAACCTTAAATCCTGGCAATCAACAACTTCTAAGGGGAAAAATGTGCAAAAGGGGACGTCCCTCAAACTGTGCATCGGATATATATTTTTTAAATGTTCTAATATAAACGGTCTTTGTTCAGCCAACAAAAAAAAGAGGAGAGGGTGGGATTTGAACCCGCTACCTTTCACGCTTGGCGAAAAATAAGGATAGCAGCATCTAACTAACTGCTCTATATTAAGTTAATGACGTTATGCCTTTAAAAACATGTTGACGTTTATGAAAACATCCACCATCATGTGTTCCAAGAATATTTTCTTCACAACTCGTGAAAACTATTATTTTTTGAGAACTGTTCAATATTATGCAGGGTATTGTAAATGAAATGTCGCATAAACTCCTCATACATTTGCTTCTATCTGCTCAAACTTGATGGCGATTTCCTTCTGGTGGAGAATAAACTCTATTCAGTGTTTCAAACCTCTCTGATTTCAAGTCGAGCAAGCAGAATCGTAAAAATTCCTAAACGTTCTTTATCCAATTGGGTATTTCTGTTTTATTGTGTATTATAATAGCAGTTTATAGTTTCCAAGTTCATTGATTGTGAGAAATAGGAAACCTTTCACCGCAGGCTACTCTCAGCTTGCGCTGAAGTGCAATGTTGCTGAATTCAGGACTTAGATTTATTTCGAGGCGGTCAAATAAGATGTTTCGAAGAGTATATCGACTAGATCACCGCTGCCCCATTGACCAACATTGGCAACCTGCAATCAAAGACTCCCAAGTTCTATTCCCAGTGCTATTACCAAATCCTAAAATTGCCAGATATACTATTTCAAAGCCAAGCACCAGGTAAGGTATTGCAGCAAAATAGTCTTCGAAAGTATTTGAGTTGCTGTTTTAAGATCACCTTATACACAGATAGACTAATCGATACTGGGCCTACAGTTTAAAGTGGGATCCGAGCCACCATGTGCCCCTACCGAGTATCGAACCTGGGACCTTAATATTACAAGGCGACGACGTTAACATTACTCCATCGGGAAGGCAGTCTTCGAAAGTAATTATTAATAACTTACTAACATCACGATTACGTCTGTTTTAATGGAATGAGGACAGAAATTTGGTGAATAGAAAAACCTATCAATTCTAGTCTGTTAGAATATTAATTATAAGAACCAGGTCCTCGGTTGGTGGTGCGAGTTACGGTGAGGACCAGGCATGCATTTATTTAAATATCGTCGGAATTGGCACTGCTACTAAAGGAAATCCACGCATAATTTGAGAGTATGAATTTCTCCCCATGTCGCAAGTGGAAGCGGTT
Source organism: Lepisma saccharinum (assembly GCF_977018435.1). Taxonomy (NCBI): domain Eukaryota; kingdom Metazoa; phylum Arthropoda; class Insecta; order Zygentoma; family Lepismatidae; genus Lepisma; species Lepisma saccharinum. The sequence goes on from NC_139242.1 coordinate 69,190,266, forward strand.
TTTAAAGTTGATTATTAAGCTAGATACCATGTTTGAAAAATGTGATGAATACGTACTTACAGAATCCAATGTATTCCTTATGGAGAGACAACTTCAAATTGAAGTTACGGCTAAACACATGGGAGTTTCGACTATTTCTAGCGCAAATATCATCTTCAATGGATCCTTTACCCGATCATATATTTTTTCCGCCATCGGAAGTTTGATATCTCCAAGAAAACGAGTAAAATAATTCTCCTATAAGCGTAATGTATTTCTCCTTGCCTCCTACAGCCATCCTGGCAGTGTTGCCAAATCTGATGTGCATAAAAGAGCTGCATTTCACCAAGAGCTAAAGATGACTTTCAAGGATCTAGATTAACGAAGGCTGCATAAAGTGTCTCCTAGGGTAATTTAGTTGTCAGAGGGGTGGGGGCGCTGCTATTACCGTTATCTTTAAAGTGATGGAAATGTATTCTTAGTTTTCACCGCCTAGATTTGGCGGCATTACCCATCTCAATAATTTTATGATGTTCATATGAAATTGAAAATAAAGGATTCCCGGATAATAATATTGACATCTTCACCTTAAGCCACAGCTCTATATATAAAAATACCTGGAAAGGAAAGAGGAGCGTGGGTGACGCAGCCTATATGTGAATATCACGTCACGTGCAAAATGTACATTCATGGCAAAGGTTGGTCCTTATGGGCCGGAGCCAGTGGTGGCATCATAGTGGGGCAGAGGGCGGGTGACAGTTCACAGTAACGAGTGCACGAGAGAGCCAGATCTGGCTCCAAAAGAGCGAAGTTGGCAACAGTGATCGACAGCTGTCCCAGCGAGAAAGACCTAGGGGAAATTGTCCCTCCTTGCCTTAACAATCGGTCACAAAACATATCCATATTTCAAGAACTATAGTTTGTACAGTCGGGGGAAAACTATGGCCCTTATGGAATCACCGAGTAAAATTCCTACAATCATTTTTTTTTGTAGACAGGTCAGATTATGGTAAAAACCGAAATTGAATACGCGCTGTAAGGATGTTTTTAAAGGCAGAGTGTAAGTCGGAGGAATTTCAGCATGTCCCCTCCCCAACAAAAGTTCCTAAAACCGGGAATTCACTCCTATCTGTAATACTATGTGCTGCTTGATTGAGTGATTTGGTTTATTTTACTTCGCATTTCTGCCACTTTTGGCTAATCGCGAAGATGAGAATGAGTGATGACATTATGAAATAACACCCATGTCCAGGCCGGGATTCCAACCCGGAACCACTGGCTTCGTAGCGCCCTGCGCTAACCACTCCGCCACGGAGGTCGGCATACCATGTGATGGAAATGACAAAGTTGTAATTTCCATCTGCATTTTCCTCATTTTACGTCGATTTTTTCATCTTTTTAAGCTGATCGCGACGTTGAGGTTGAATGACGATTTGATGAAAGAACACTCACAAAGGAACACTCGAACACGGGACTTGAACTCCTTTCCTTCGGTAGAAAGATCGTGAGTCCACCATTGGACGCACCACCACCGAGGCGGTTCACAAGGCACTAAAGGTTGCGATGCTAATTTTAACTGTAGGAGTACACTGAACGGTCATGTATTATGGGACAATGTGCAAAGTTAACGGAAAGAATCTTAACTGAATTCATTTGTCGTGTCTACGGAATCAAATAGCAAATGCACATTTTACATTCTAGTGAATGTGCATGATTTGAAAGAGATTTTTCCCAGAAACTTTGATTTTGGAGTCCATTGAGATCAAGAGATTGGAGTGGTGAAACAGCGTCATGATAAATGAGAAATAATGAAGTAGATAAAGGGCCATGTGCAAAGGATGTAGAGTGGGATGCAAAAGTATTACCAAACTAATTGTCCTTCACCATATTCATTCTCTTTGTTTTACGCAATGAGAGCTTCAAGACTGGCTAGTCCTTAAAACCATGTAGGATGCAGGAGAAAAAATGAAAATAATCATGGACAATTTGCCAAGCAATACTTATGCATCCCACTGTACATGATTTGAAAGAGATTTTCTCCAGAATCTTTGAATACCAGTGGCAATTTTTAGTGAGATATCAGTAACTTATAATGACTATAGTTGTGAGTAACATAAGCCTACAAGCTGGACAAACTGTATTGCAAGCGTATTTCAATGTTAAGTTTTCACTGCTTATCATTAAGTGTAACAACTCCATACTGAAAAGAAGAAAAGTGTTACACATTAACCACTTTCAATCAAACATAAACTATAGTTGCTTGTTTTTCGTACCAAGTAAAACTGGTTAGGTTCTGATAAAAAAAGAAGTAAAAAAAAACTTTGTAGATCGCCGCCACGTCACGTTCAAGTATTCAGTTCGATGCATTTTATACTCTTAACGCCTTCTTTCACCTTCAATTGTTCCATCACCTTGCCACTTGCAATAATACATTTGATTTATGATGTGTAACAGCGGTTATACACTTATTTTTATTAATCGTTAAATGCAAAACGGTGCAGAAATATTTAAACCTTGCGATGTCTTCGTGTACTGAAGCAGTTCCAAAGAAATCGTTGATTAAAAGTGAGGAACAAGCTTATGTGAAGGTCAGAAGCAGTGACTAGCTTTTTAGGCCAAGCTCTTTATTGCCACATTAGCCTGACGCCATCATTTAAAAAAATCGGAAGAAACATAATATTCTTAGCATTCCTCGTGTTCTCACGAGAGGAGCTTATTTCGCACAACCATAAAATGTAAATTACCCTGCTTCGTGATCCGTTTCATACAATTACTTCAAACGGACACAGAATGGATATAACTTCTTGTAATGAACTTTTTCTAACTTGTACGCACTTATAATACAAACGTAATATCGTTGACGTACAGACTGTTCGACAAGATTTGCATGGGATGTCTTCGTGTTTCTTTTCTGAAATCATGATAGAATCTATAAGGAAGCTTGTTTTAATAGCACTGGAAAATGAGAAAGTGACTGAAGATGATACGATTTTTGCGTCATGTTATCACGCAGAGATTAATGATATGACTTAGAGAGTACTATTATGTACTAACTTTATTCGATGCATGGTAAAAAGATGCACTTTTAATGTGCTAACAGCAGGGTACGAAATCCTGGGGAGGGAAGGGGGTGCACAGGGGATTTCCCACAACAACAATCTTGTCCAAAATATTCCGATGGAGAGTTTTTGTTACAACAAATATAAGCAATTAGTTTTGACTTCAAATACGTGACTAAGGATAATATAGAAAACACGCACAAAGAACGAAGGATAATGTGTGTGTGTATACATGTATATGTATATATATATATATATATATATATATATATATATATATATATATATATATATATATATATATATATATATATATATGTATATATATATATATTATATATGAATCATTATAATATGATATACGTACATATTTATTACGTTATTCCATACAAAAATCAATAAATATTTAAAAAAATAATAGCCTTAGTTTCAAAATACTTTAAGTATTGCTTAATGAGATCTAAATAACAGTAATCTCTTAGCTTGAATTGCTACATGATTTCAAAATATACTTATTATTTTATGCAGCAGTAACATCAATTAATTCTTGTCTTCACAAATCCAACTCTTTTAAAAACAAATAGCCACACTTATGTAATGGCCGCGGTGGCTCAGTCGGTAACGCGTCTGACTACCATCACCCCCACTTACGACCGGATCAAGAAAGTGTGGGGCGTTACCCCCACACCCCCTATACGCCTTCATGGCGTGGTGCTATGCACAGGGGAACACTTTACCTTTACCTTTTTATGTAATCAGGTTTTGGAGCTACTAAACTAAACAAAAACTTGGTCATAAAACAATTTCACACCCTGGCTAACACACAAAATGAGCCAGCCAGGTTCCATTATTGTTTGTTCCACTGTGTTATCATTTCACACGAGGAACGTCCTACCATCCGTCATTAAAACCGTTGGATATTTTTATTGGAGGAAGGGAGTGCTAAATAGTAGTTGAGGATAACAGGGTGGAAATTTGGCCGGACGCCAGAAATCCACCTTGCGTGGTTGAAAATTTTGTCTTTCGAACGGTCTATTCGCTATATTCTTGTGCTCTTCAACAACCACAGATTACAGAACAAACAGAGCCATCTGGCGTTAAAAGATAGAAGTGAACTCAACGGACAAGTGAGCAATATAAAGTGTAATACATTTACAGATGTATTTTAGCTCGAAACTCAAAAAAATGAATCGACCCTTATTGGGATGTAAATAAATATAAAGCAGCAATAAGTAAAATGCACTTCGTGTCTTGAATTGTGTAAAGGAAAGACGCTAAAATCAAAATTGAAAGACTTTAAACGTCATAGAGATTTCTCAGGCGCGTCGTGCACTGTGTTAGCTGGTCTAGTGTGAAAATACCGCCACTCCTAGGCTATTTTCACTGAATGTGGATATTACTAAGAAATTAGTTCAGTGGTTGGTGAAATAATTAAAAAGCAAATAATGTATACCCGAGTTAAAAACGACTGAAGGTTCTATAGGAAGGAAGTGTCATGGGCCTCCGTAAAGGTTCCGTAGTAACAATTTCCTGTAAGCCAGGATGGACTGATAGATTAGTGAGAGAAATCTTCTCTGAATACAGCTCTAATTTTCATAAGGCTTGCAACGAGCGATAAGGTTTTTTCAGATCCTAAAAGCCTCCTTAAATGCATTTTAAGGTCTCCAAAATGCAAGCAAGGGGAAGAAAACGCACGGCTGTCATTCTAACTCTAACTTGTTGCAATAGGTTGAATGACTAGAGAGAGCAAGTGACTAGAGTAATGGAAAAATAGAGAAACAGGTTGAGAGAGTGTAAGTGATGGGGAAAAAATAGAAATACTGAAAGAAACAAGTATAGGGGGAAAATAAAGGAAAAAGAGAATAGAGGAAGAAACAGGGGGAAAAGAGAGAAATTTACAGAAAACAGGTGGAAAGAGAGAAATAGATGAAGAAACAGGGAGAAAAATATAAATAGATGATGGAACAGGAGAAAAGACAGAGAAATAGAGAATGAAAGAGCAGGAGAAAAATTGAGGAAAAGAAAGGGAGAAGAGAGAAATAGAGGAAGAAAAGGGGAGAGGAGAGAAATAGAGGAGTAAGCGGGGTAAAGAGAGAAATAGAGAAAAATAAGGGAAAAGAGAGAATAGAAGAAACAGGGTGAGAAGGAGAAGAAAAATAAAGTGACAGAGAAAGATACAAAGGAAGAAAAAGAAAGAGGTGCAGAGAGAAAAACAATTAAAACCGGCACACAGTGTCATTCTATCAAAATCCAATTGACTCAAAATAGACTCTTAAATCACATTCAAAGTTAGCTAATACCCCAGCAATAATATTATCCTACCCCTACTACCACGTATTTCACTAAAACGAATCCATAAATAAACACCAGCAGTAACTAATGTTGAAGAATGTACTAAAGCGGAAAGCAGTTATAGCTGCAGGAAGTCAGGAAGAAAATGCAACAGAAAAATATAGAGAAAATGAAACAGAAAGAGATGGGGGAGTGAAAAGAATAGAGAAAAGGAAACAAGATCTTAGTAGCCATGACAACCGAAGCAGAGCCCACCTTAAAATATCTCCACATTTTAGTCAACCCGAGCGAAATTCCAAGCGATGGCACTGTGACTTTCACATTCGCTTTCCTACATTATGCTTAAGCAACCGTACCTGTGGATTAATCTTGGCCTGACTTTCTAAAAAGTGCGAACAACGTGATTTATTAATCAGTGTGTCCATGTATAGTTTATAGAAGAAAAGAAAATGTACCAAGTCACAGCATTTCAAAGTTGCCTTTCAAAATCGGCCATTATTTTTGCATCAACGTGATACTATTATATCGAAGATATTTCGGGGATGTTGAATCTCCAAACGCCACTCTTGGCACTTAATCCATTCACTTTAAGTGGATTGGCGTGTAATTTACATATTTCAATCATGCACCCATTCCTTCCGACATTTGATCACATCACAGTACATACGTATAATACAAGCGATTTTTCTAATATGAAAAGCAGACACGAAAAAACATTTACTTTATGCGTGAATTCCCAATAAGAAATTGTTTACTGAGGCACATGCAAGATTTCTTAGAGAACCAAGAAAATGTGTATTTGTAGGTCATGAGGTAAGTCAAGGTGCTTTCGTTTCGTTCGTGCGTTTATCACTATATTTCGTAGTTTTGGTAACATAACTACATTTTTATACAAACCCACAAGCTTGTATGTTAAGTTGCGCGTGAAGCTAAATTTCCCACGAGAAAATAGAACTAATTGTGTCTTAGAGAGCTCCTTTCGATTTTGCAAATGGTGCCTTGTTACGTGCGAAAGTGAAAGAACGTAAGCAGTAAACAAGCTCTAATCCTTTCATCAGCGTGTTTGTTATGAGACAAGGTTGCATGACAGCGATCTTTTGAATTTCTTAATGTACTAGTAATTAATGTACCTACTTATGGTACATCCTTTGTAATAAATGGATTGTCACTTGAGAGAGTAAAGGGATTTAAATATCTTGGTGTCTGACGGAAAAGGCTCTATAATGACAGGGATTAAACCTGTATGTTTCGATAATATACAGAAACTATTTCGGATTAAAAAAACAGACAAAAAATAACAAATGAAGTTTCAATATAGGAGAATCAAAATGCAAATAAAGCTGCATAAAAGACTAATGAGACCTGTCTTAATGTGTGAAGTACACCAGGAAGCAAATGTTCTGCACCCGCATCCCTAGTCATCTACAGTATGGATGTGAGTCACGGACGTTACAAAAGGGGTCCAGAAGCAATGAAACGAGGAGTCTTTGAAGGGTCTATATGTGTATTAAATGAATTATAGGGGATAAAATATAATAATCAGTTTTATCAAGTTATAGAGTTCTGAAGGAAATTGCATTGATACGATTTAGATGGTTGTAGCATATTTATAGTTTTGCTGATAATACCACACTTTGAATCGCCATAACTTCTAGCGAAAGTGCAATTTCTGACAGGTTTAACTTGTAACATGTAGCAGAAGTGTCATGTTCTAAAGTGCTTCTTTTTCTTACAGGTTGAACGGATTCCTCTGGAGCAACGAATTCGGTGCGTACGCCTGTACTCCGCAACCGAGAACGTGCAGGAAGTTCATCGCCCTATGCGTCTGGAGTATGGACCGGATGCACCAAAGCCGAAGACCATTGCACGTTTAAACAAACACTTCGATGCAACTGGCACCGTACTGGATATGCCGCGTGCAGGGAGACCAAAAATTGTCAACACGGCCGAGAACAAGAAGCGGCTGCAGCAGGTGTTAGCGTCGTCACCCCACAAATCCAAATCAACACTCCTTCTGTCCGCAACACTGACAATTCCCAGAACAACAGCGAATGCTCAAAGATACGAAATTGAAACCATATCATCCGAGACTCATCAACAGGTTGAATGAAGATGATCCTGATCGCCGCCTGCTGAAGAGTGGCTCACCAAGTTGGAAGAGGACCCACAGTTGGAACAGAGTGTGGCGTGGACTGATAAACCCAAATTTCACCTGTCCGGTAGTGTAAACAGACATAATTGTGTTTACTGGTGTGATTCGAATCCAAATGTGGTAGTCGAGTAGATGATAAAAGTCTGGGGAGGTGTTATGTACCAAGGTATCATTGGCCCTTTCTTCTTTGAAGATGGCGTCAATGATGAAAATTACCTGAAGCTCATTAGGGACACTGTTTACCCTTTACTCCAACAGAGAGACCACTTTGATCAGTTGTGGTGGCGGCAGGATGGAGCTCCCCCTCATTATGCCACAATTGTACGTAATTGGTTGGACCAGGCATTCCCCGGACGTTGGATCGGACGTCGCGGGTCAATTAAATGGCCGGCCCGCTCTCCTGACCTCATCCCACCAGACTTTTTCCTGTGGGGGTACTTAAAGGATAAAATTTATTCCAGCAACATCAACACCCTACAGGACCTGAAGGATGTGATTACTGAGGAATTTACTGCTGTTCCTCATGAACTGTGTGCAAAAGCGTGTGAAAATGTGTCTTTGCGATTGCAGGCCTGTATTGACGCTGAAGGCATGCAAGTTGATCACACAATGGAAAACCTATATTAAAGAGTGTTTATGTTACAAAATAAGCTTTCTGTTTTCTTTTAATGTCGACTCTGCTAGAAGTTACGGAGCTTCAGAGTATGGTCTGCTAATTATGGGCCTCCCTGTACAAAAGTAGGAAAGAAACACGTACATTTGCGAGTACAGAAGGGACGAGGAAAGAGGAAACACACCCTTCAACATGGACTGATTCAGTGGAAGGGGACCTGAGCTCGTTGGGAAGTAGGAGCTGGAGAAGAGAAGCGCTGGATGGAGACAACTGGCACATGATATTGAAGAAGATCGAGGTCTGTGGTCGACTATAGTGTAAATCAAAAGAGGTGAGAACTAATGCGCAAGCTGATATAAAGAAACTGTCCCGCTGCTATTGGAGTTGAGGGAGACAAAATGTGAATGACAAAGAGCGTTCTTCTTTCATTTTTTATGTATGTATGTATGTTCATATCCAACGTGGAATACTTAGGTGGGTTCGTTGAGGACATTCAACGAACATGAGTAAATGATGTCACGTGTAGGTAATTTACTTTTTGATAAATAATAATATGATAATAGTTTTATCCCAGTAATACCCAAATACCGGTATACGTTAACTTATGTGCCACATCGCATTTTTCTTTAGAGCCTTAATTGAAGAAAAATTACTCTTGTGCAAATTTGTGAGGGCACAAAAATACCAGATCACATAAAACTGTCTCCAGAAATTCCATCTTGCTCCGTGTAAAAAACTGATATCGTTATCTTCAGAAAGAATATATGAGTACATGATCCTATTACAAAGAAACCCTTGAGGTGCATCATTTTTTAAAATTCTTAGGCGTTGGTACGATAGAAAAACAGTAGAGTAAATTTGTGACTCCCACCCCAACTCTGATTTCTTGACCAAACGACCACAAAAAGTTGAAAAACTCACTTTCTCTCCCTGTTCCGCGCCTCATTTATTACGCTGACGACGTTTCACGGGGGCAAAAAGGCAGTGATGAGTGAAAGATGAGCTCTCATCCCCTCATCCTCTCATCTTTCTCATTCTCTTTTTATTCTCTCATCTTCCTCTCATCCTCCTCTCATCCTCCCATCTTTCTCTTATTCTCTTATTTTTTTATTTTCTTATTTTCTTATTTTTTGAAAGATGAGTGCATCTTATCGTAATTTTCCAAGTCTGGGACCAAATGTTTATATATCATGACCTACGTAAACCTCTTTTCTTATTCTCTCATTCTCTCATTCTCTTATTTTTTGAAGGATGAGTGCACCTTATCGTAATTTTCCAAGTCCGGAGCCAAATGTTTATATATCGTGATCTTCGTAAACCTCTCTTCTCATCCTCTTATTCTCTCATCCTCTTATTCTCTCATTCTCTCATTCTCTCTACCTTTAGAATATTGTCGTCAACATTAGAGATGAAGTTGGAGTGCTGGAATCAACGGGGCCAAATGTTTATATATGGTGATCTTCGTAAACCTCTCTCTCGGGGGGGAAGGATGTGGCATATACACACGCGCGCGCTCTCATCTTCTCATTTTCTTATTCTCTTATTCTCTTATTTTTGAAAGATGAGTGTATTTTATCGTAATTTTCCAAGTCCGGGACCAAATGTTTATATATTGCGACCTACGTAAACCTCTCCTCTCATCTTCTCATCTTCTCATTTTTGAAAAATGAGTGCACCTTATCGTAATTTTCCAAGTCCGGAGCCAAATGTTTATATATATCGTGACCTTCGTAAACCTCTCCTCTTACCCTCTTATTTTTTGAAAGATGAGTGTATTTTATCGTAATTTTCCAAGTCCGGGACCAAATGTTTATATATATTGCGACCTACGTAAACCTCTCTCTCGGGGAGGGAACGATGTGCCACACACATACGTGCGCGCGTGCGTATGCCTCTTATTATTTTCCGTATTGTGACGCAAGCAAACAAAATAATAATTGTTGTTTTTTTAGGATCCCTGGCCCCTATATAACCTCGCCGGGGGGGTGCATGGTGGCGACGAAATCATCACGAGTTTAGATTTGTACTGCGAATGTTGTCAAAATTCAATCAACGTTGTTCGTTCTCAATGCTAGAATCTTATATAGATTATTCTCTAAAACGAAAATCGATAATCCTATGCCAAGCCCCCAAGGCATTCAGGCAATTTCTAATGTTCGCGTGGATAGCAACGCTCGGTAGAACTTTTCCCGTCCCCGTGGAGAAATTGTGTTTCCTCGCTCAATGTAACATTTTCATCACGGACCAAACTATCCACAGCAACCCCTCCCCGAACCCATTCACCTTGCATCCTCTTCCGCCCGAAGAGATTCTATTTTTTTTCAGCTTTCCCACGGTTCTGAATAAAGAATCCATTACATCCCCGATAACAATAGAATTAGAAGCGGATGCGGCGGAAGCGAATACAGCAGCATCTTCCGCTTTTGAGTTTTGTGCTGGGGTCGCCGCCCGTTTCACACACCACACCCTGACGGGGCGTGGAATAGAGGCCGAGGGGAAATAATCGAGAATACATGCATGGGTGGAACTATCAACGTCCCGTTTATTGTTATTTGTCCCCCACAGGATATTGTGCGCATCACAAAAGTTTTTTGTTGAAAAAAAATATAACATGAGTAAATCAGTCAACAAGGGTTTTATTTGCTAGGACATTGACTATAGCGCTTATTGTGTTTTCACCAAAGAGAGTCGCGTGGAGTAGGAAGGAGGGAAGGAGAAAAAAGAGAGGAGTTTTTATATAACGTACCAGTTTCTTCTTTTGTACATCATTATCATAGTGAACGTCAATCGTGGCAGTTCAGTATTCTTAATTGTTTGTCTGGCAGTATACATATATATCATCGTGGAAGTTTTAGTGAGCTACAAGTTTTATTTTGAAGTTTCTCTATCTCTCTTGAAAGGTGAACGTCAATCGTGGCAGTTCAGTATTCTTAATTGTTTATCTAGCAGTATACATATATATCATCGTGGAAGTTTTAGTGAGCTACAAGTTTTTATTTTGAAGTCTCTCTCTCTATCTCTGTTGAAAGGTAAGTTTTTATTTTTTCATGATATATTAATATTTTTTGTTTTGCGTCTGACACACACATATTCAAAGGAGTCATAAAAAATTGACACACACTTACATGTCGTATATTTTTAACCCCCTACAACAGTGCACACACACATACATACATACATACATACTGTTCGCGTCTAATATATATGTGGAAGGAAAAAATATCTAGCATTTTTCAACTTTTTTTTCCTTCTGTTTCAGTGCGCTTTCCACTACCATCACCACAACCCCCCCAAAAAATTTCTCTGTATATATATATAAATAACAGAGAGAAAAAATGGAATCGCAACCAGGTCCCTCCGGTCTTTGCGTTAAAGTGGCATGTCGCAACTGCGGAATATCAATTTCTAAACCTAATATTGCCAGGCATTTGAAAAAATGTCGTCGACCGGATCATGATGTCCTAGTCCCGCCGGCAAAGAAATCTCGCACTGATGGGCATGAATGCGGTGCTTTGAATAAAAGTGCACGCATCATGACCTATAAATCTGGAAGCGACGAAAAATGTGACTCGAGCATCTTCCTCGACAATGTGAAATCTCTGGTAGTCGATAAATTACGTGATTGCCTCGTCAATGTTGCAATTAAAATTCATCTCGTCTTGACCCTGCTGTATGAGAAAGTTGTCTCGTCCGAGTCAAGTACTTTTAGCTTTTACGTAGGGTGTGAAGCCTTACACGATGACAATAACGAGAATCTTGACGAGATAGTGACACGGCTATTTGAGCACCTGACACAAAAACAAGAAGAGTTTGAAGGTAGAGGAAGTGGGTGGAGTCTTTGCGGTCACAACCACATGTTAGAACTTCGAGTCTGCAATTTCAAACCATTACGCAGCACTCAAAAAAAAACAAAAAAACAAAAAAAGCAAAATGCAGTGTTGAACATACAAAGTAATGATCAGAAGAGTTTCCTATGGTCTGTCATCGCCGCATTACACCCGTCTAATAATAATAACCCCCAACGCCTGTCCAATTACAGAGGATATGAGGGGATATACGAGAATATGATGAGAGGAATTTCCTATCCTGTGCCCCTGAATAAGATCAATCAATTTGAAAAAAACTATAGAGAGGAAAAAGGAAAAGATATCAATATTTCTGTTTTTGGGGTTGACGATTGCGACAATATTCGTGTGTTAAGACCTGTTAGAAGCCAGAATAATGTAATTCGACTCTTGCTTGTAGATGGCCGTTACAGTTTGATACGGAATTTCTCAGGATTAGTAGGAAGACAGATCAGCAAGAATCGCGATAAGATCGAAATTTGCGATCGATGTTTGAGAATTTTTCGCAGGGGTAAGAAGATGAGAGAACAGCACAAGTGTTTTGGCTCCGTGAATGCAGAACCCGAAGATGTCATGCCGGAACCCGGAACCAAGATGAAATTTCAGAAACACCAGGCTCTTCTCCACCATCCCGCTGTCCTTTATGCCGACTTTGAAAGCTTCCAAGTTCCCATGACGTCTTGCGACCCTGATCCCTCTACCTCAAGCACGACCCAAATTTTTCACCACGAGCCTTGCAGTTTCTCCATCTACGGAGAAAAATTGAATGATGTCATCTTGTATTGCGGACCCGATGCGGCAAAACATTTTGTTGAGAAGATAGCGGAATGCGCGAGAGAACTTGCACCCAGCCTGAAAGGCTCTTACGTTTCTCCACCTGCTCTCACAACAGAACAACAACAGAGACATGACGCGGCGACAAGATGCGAGGAGTGTAACCAGACTTTCACCGCCGAAAATTACAAGGTCGTCCACCATAACCACCAGAATGGATTATTTCTAAGCACCATCTGTAATTCGTGCAATCTCAAGATTAAGGAGTCGCATTTTGTTGCCGTGTTTCTGCACTACACGGAGAAGTACGACACGCATCTCTTCGTCAAAGAGCTCCACAACATAACTTCTCGAATCAGCATCATTCCGAGAACGAGCGAGAAGTATATTACAGTGAGAGTGTGGATCCCTCTCGAAGAAGGAAAAAGTGTGGAAGTGCGAATCCTGGACTCTTACAATTTCCTGTCCTCCAGCCTCGCAAGCCTTGCATCTCAACTTGGCGACGAAGATCTTGTGGCCACCAAGCAAAAATGTTTTTCGGGGAGAGATGAGAATTTGAATCTGTTGCGTCGCAAGGGCGTCTACCCCTACGAGTACGTCAACAATTTCGACAAATTTGACGAGACGGAACTTCCACCCCGGGAGGTATTTTATTCTTCTCTCACGGAGGACGTCTGTTCCGAAGAGGACTACGAACACGCTCGTAGTGTGTGGACGGCATTCAATTGCCAAACTTTTCGCGATTATCACGATCTTTATCTGAAATTGGACGTGACACTTCTGATGGATATTTTCGAATCGTTTCGTAAGAGATGCATCACGATATACAAGTTGGATCCTGCGTATTTCTTCACCACGCCGGGATTGACTTGGGAATCGATGATGAAATACACCAAGGTGGAACTGGGACTCATCGCAGAGAAGGAACAGTATGCTTTCATGGAGAGTGCGATACGCGGTGGCATCGTCCAATGTCCCCGACGCCATGCTCAGGCAAACAATCCTCATACGCCTGGTTACGATGCATCGAAGCCCAACACCTATATTGTCTACTGGGATGTCAACAACCTGTACGGCCACTCCATGTCCCAGTGTCTTCCCATCAGCGACTACGCGTGGATGACCGAAGAGGAACTCTCCTGCGAGGATTTTCTCAACTGGAGCGAAGATAACGAATGGGGCTGTTTCTTGGAAGTGGATCTCGATTATCCCGAAACACTTCACGAGAAACATCATGGATTGGCCCTGGCCCCCTCCAAAAAGAAGCCACCTGGAGGATCGGAGCCAAAACTCATACTAAGCATGGAGAACAAGCGGAATTACGTTCTGCACTACCGACTCCTCCAATTTTACATAAGTCACGGCTTGCAGTTGAAGAAAGTTCATAGAGGATTGAAGTTCCGACAGAGCAAGTGGCTCGAACCGTACATAGCCGAGAACACGCGACGCAGAGCGCAATCGACATCGCCTGCAGACAAGGATCTGTACAAACTGTTCAATAACGCCATCTACGGCAAGACGATGGAGAACGTGCGTAATTACATCGACGCAACGTTGGTCACGGACGAAAAGAAATTTGAAAAGATCGTCGCGTCACCCTACTTCAAAAACTTCACTATTTTCGACGAGAATCTAGTATTCGTCGAGAGGAACAAGAAGCAAGTGATGCTCAACAAGCCGATTGCCATAGGTGCCACTGTCCTTGAACTATCAAAATTGCACATGTACCAATCGTACTACGATCAGTTTCAACCTTTTTATGGAGATAACATCCAAATATGTTACATTGACACGGATAGCTTCATTTTTCTAATCCAAACACCAAGCCTCGAACATGATCTGACTAAGATGAAGCATCTGTTTGATTTTAGCAACTTACCATCAGGCCATCACTTGCATTCGGCAGAAAACAAAATGACGATTGGAAAGTTCAAAGATGAAGCGGCTGGTAATTACAGCAGCGAATTTGCGGGGCTTCGTGCCAAAATGTACTGTGTAAAGATTACAGAAGAAAAAGAGATCAAGAAGGCGAAGGGGGTGGGAAAAATAAGTACCAGCAAATTTAGCATGCAAGACTACAAAGAATGCCTTTTTCATGGTAAAAGGCAACTCAGCACCGATCATCGCATTGCAAGTAAATTGCATGATTTGTACACGACGCGCGTAACCAAAGTAGCATTGGATGCAACGGACAACAAGTTACGTGTTCTCGATTGTCAAATCCACACGCGAGAGTGGGGGCACTACAATAAAAGCGATAAATGTGACGTGTGTTAACCGTAACCTCATAGCCATGAAGTCCGCTGTGTTTTTGAAGAAGAATAGCATACGGAGGAAAAGAATGAAAGAGGGAGCCCTCGGGCGATGAAAAATAAGAGTTGAATTTAATGAGCCTCAGTTTGGAGCGGGCTTAACAACATAATAACAGGTTGCAACTTTTCATCGCCCGAGGGCTCCCTCTTTCATTCTTTTCCTCCGTATATTTTGAAGAATAGCAAAAAAGCACAATGTGTTAAATAACTAACAAGGACAATGAATCTCTTTGGTTTTCGCAAACAAAGCAAGATGGACACTCCATCAGCAAATTCTAATAACCTCTTACCTTCCGTGTTATCTAAACTCAATGGTCTACTAATTGTACATCTTAATAGTATATGGACGGAAATAAATAACGATGTGGGCAAGATGTTTTATGTTTTTAATAACAATTTACATTTCTATGAAATTCCGATCGACGGGAAACTCCAAATCACCGTGAATCCGGAGAACACAGGCGAAATCAAAATTTCTACCGGCAAGAACATTTTTCGAATGAAGCACGACAAGATACTTTCTAACATTACGTACGATGTGTCTGCAGGAGATTATCTTTACGTGGAACTCCTCGGAGACTACGACAAACTTATTCCTCTCTTCGTAGAATTACGAATCGTCTATCCTATTATAAATAACCGTTAACCAAAAATGCCTAACGACATTTTCGGCAACACCAAGCGTGTGGACCATGCAGAAGAGATTCTCATGTTGGACATTCGAGTTAAGAAGTTGAGGACTGATTTGATCGCTTTGCAGGAAACCTTAAACAAAAGTTTAGAGTCGGAAATCGCTACGCTCCAAACGCAATGTCTCGACCCCATTCTGAAAATCGATTCCGAACTGAAAACGCTGATAAAAAATTATGTCGACGTACCTTCTTACGACAGCGTTCAAAATATACAGTTGAACGTGGATTCGCTTCAAAATGATTTGGCCAAATTACAACAATTTCAATCGAAAAATGAAGATTTGGAAAAATTGAAACTCGAAATCGAAGAACGAACTTCCGCAATAGAAAAGAATTTCTCTGAACTTCAAACTGTGGTGAACGATATAGACGCAGAACGCTTGCATGTCGTCGTTTCCAAATTACAAGAAGAATTCACCAGCACGTTGGAAGAAATTAAATCCAAGTTGCAGACTTTGGAAGATACAATGACGAACCTACCATCGTCGGACGAACTGCAGGTCATCGGTAAAAGCGTCGCGAACATAAAAATTCAACTGGAGGCTTATCAAGATTTCGAACACATTCAAACCACCATCGCTACGCTTCAGGCGTCTCTGGAGTTGATCAACGAAGAAATTAAAAATATTCACGCTGAAGCAAGTGTGTTGACGAGTATTCAGGACACGTTAAGCACAGTTCAGCAGAAGATCCAATATTTGGAAAATTTGAACGTCGAATCCAATCTTACTCATTTTCATCACGTACTGGACAACATACAGGGTGACTTGGAATCGTTACGGACGAGCGTGCCTTCGAGGGAAGATTTGGAAAAATTGAAAACGGCGGTGACGGCACTATCCGATTCGAACGACATCAAAAGCTCATTTAGCGATCTCGAGAGTAAAGTGGCCAATCTCCCCACCTCCAAAGAATTGCATGCTTTGAAAAGAAACATATCTCGAATGCTGAAACGACTAGAAACGGAAACGGCGAACGTGGAACAGATTCGAGACGAACTTGCTTCGCTGGTGTCGATGCTGCCCACTTCGCAGAGCGTCGCCGACCTTCACACGCAGTTTACAGAGATGCGAATCATCGTGAACGATCTTACCGAGAAGAGCTCGAAATTGAATCAAGTCGAGAACCTTCAGAACATTGTGGTCAACATCAGAGATCAAGTTGGAGTGCTGGAATCAACGCAGGAATCAACGCTGGCCACTTTCGGTGCCAAGTTGCAAGAACTCAACGAAAGCTACAAGCAGTTGAACGTGGAAGTGAAAATCAAACCGTCATTTTCTACCGTAACGGATACCATAGTCGAGCATTTGGTGCCCGTACAAAACACACTAGGTCAGCTTCACAGCAACCTCGTTAGCATCGATACTAAATTCGCTAAACTGCATTCTCTGCAAGCCATCGAAATCAACAGCGTACCCAATCAACAGAGAATCTCCACGTTCGTCGAAGGTAACAAACTGTACATGTTGCATCCTTATCATCCGTACTACAAGTTTCTCCTCGATGGTACGATTCAGATAAACGAATTTTCGTACTGGTCTCACGGCAGAAAAGCTAGCGTTCCCACCATGACTTTGATATCGAATCGTGGTGTCCAGAAAGCAGGAAATATTCCTCTGGCACGTTGGAACGAAACGCGCAACATATATGAAATACACGAAGACGAAGATCTCACCGTTTTCGACGTGAGTGCCGGCGATAAGCTGATCGTTCAAAACACGAGCGAAGTACCACCCTCTTTGAATCCCATCACGCTTGTGCTTCTCTTCAAACGTAATCTCTAAAAATAATAAAAATGTCTAGGCAAGCTATCGTCCAAGAATTGCATAAACCTGCACGCCGCAACTACAAACGTTTGGCTGTGGTAACCAAGGGAATCGACGACCTCTGGGAAAGTGACCTCGTGGAGATGAGTAGCGGCAAGTTAAAAAACGTACATAAATTGAACAAGGGCAACAAGTACCTCCTCACCGTCATAGACACGTTTTCGAAATTCGCATGGGCTCTACCTTTGAAGGCGAAAACGGGAACATGCGTCACGGAAGCATTCAAGACAATTTTTCGCGAAAGCGGCGGCAGACAACCACGGTTTCTGCACACGGACAAAGGGAAGGAATTTTACAATGCCGTATTCCAAAAGTTTATTCAGAAACACAACGTTCAACATTACTCGACCTTCAGTGACGTCAAGGCCAGCATCGTGGAAAGATTCAATCGCACTCTGAAATCGCGCATGTGGTCACGCTTCACGCTTCAGGGAAGCTACAAGTGGGTCACTATTCTTCCGGAACTTGTTAACGACTATAATCACACACGGCACGCAACGATAGGCATGAAGCCAGCTGACGTTACCAGGTCTGACGAGCAACGTTTAATTTCTAGCGTTTACTGTCCAAAATACACGCCCACGACAAAAAAGGCTAAATACAAAATTGGAGAACAGGTGAGGGTCAGTAAATTGAAGCGAACGTTCGACAGGGGTTTCACACGAAACTGGAGCACCGAACTTTTTACCGTGGTTCGAGTTCTACCCGGGAACCGTCACACGTATATAATAAAGGACAGTGGCGGTGAAATTTTATTGGGGCGCTTCTATGAAGAGGAACTCTCTAAAACTAAATACCCTGACACGTACCTTATTGAAAAAGTTTTGCGCAAGAGAGGCAACAAACTTTTGGTGAAATGGCTGGGGCTTCCGGAAACAAGTTGGATCGATTCAAACGAAGTGATTCTATGAGTACGTGGAACGTTGTGAAACGTTTACCTAATTCGGAAAGTCAAACGAGAAAAAAAAAGAACGGCGAATTGCTTCCCGACAGCATCCGCTGTCTGATCGTAGGTCCTTCGGGGTGTGGGAAAACGACACTGCTCGTGGACAATTTTCTCCTCGCACCGAATTGGTTAGATTGGAAGAACAGGCACCTGTACGTGTTCTCGAAAAGTTTGGAGCAATCCAAATACCAGCAACTGATGAAACTGTACGATGGTCTGGACATTGCAACGTTCGCCTCGGAAATAAAACCACTTGACGATTGTCGTGAAAATTCAGTCGTTGTGTTCGACGACGCCATCCTGGAAAATCAAAATGAAATTCGCAACTTTTTCACGCAAGGTCGTCACAAAGGAATGGATTGCTTCTACCTAGCTCAAACGTTTTCCAAAATTCCAAAACAGTTAGTACGCGACAATGCTAATTTCATATGTTTGTTTCGTCAAGATCACACCAACCTCAAGCACGCATACGATGACTACGTAGGCGGAGACATGAACTACAATCAATTTTCGGAAGGCTGCTCTTCTTGCTGGAACGCTGACGATTTCGGATTCGTGACGATCGACATGACGAGGAAACCCAACGACGGAAAATACAGAAACAAAATCAACGACTTTCTAAACGTTGCAACGTTGTGAGAAACGACGTATATAAATAACGTCATGAGGAAACGAAAAATTGAAGACGAAAATCTCAAGCTTCGCGATTACCTCGCGAAACGCTTCAAAGGTTGGAAATCCGAGAATCGCGGATTCTACGAAGAGAAGAAACGTCAGGATCAACCTGTGATCGATGCCATCAGCGGTCTAGGTAAAGAAATTAAAAGTGTCACGGAACAAAATAAAAATTTGATTAATGAACTCGTACCGCTCGCAGCTAAAAGTTATGCTGTACCCACGCCCATTTCGAGCATTCCTTCGACACCGTTCGAACTGAAGGATGCACCGGTACGACGTCGAGCCATTGGTAGCACGTCGTCTTCGGATAAAATCGAGTTGGGACCTTTGGCACGAGACTACCTGAGCACGGGGAAGTTCGACAAGGATGAAGTGTTCGGATTGTATCCCAGCATGGAAACCAACGAAGGCGGCGGTGTGGTGTGGAAGATTGGGAAATCGAAGGTGACCTTCGAAGGCAACGACATTAAAGTCAATTTAGGCGACAAGGATAGTTGGACCAGGTATCCGGGTACGGTGGGACTGTGGGAACTCGTCGCCAAAAAGCAGCCGAAAGATTACACCGACGAAGATTACCAAAGTTACAAGGAAATTCTGATCATGACGGATGCCTTGTACCAGAACAACGACGCCTCGCAGAATAGGGTGAAATCGAGCAGCGGCGAGAAGTACAGGAATCTCATCAAACCGATTTGGAACCAGGTCAAAACAGGCAGCGGCGTCAAACGCTACAACACGTTACCCAAAGAATTCGTTTGGGTGGATGATGTGAGGAAACTCGTGGACCGATTGTTGGTGATAGCCGGCGAGGAGAATGCAGGCAACCGTAATTTCTACAACGAGAAGGTTGGCATCGTGGACATGATCAGCACGAAACTTTCCAACTTCATCGTGAACGACGACAAGGGCATAGGTTACCTGATCAAAATCATCAACACGCTGCCTCCTAAATTTTGGAACGTGGCCGAAGGAAAGGGGCTTGTGAACGACATCATCAACAAGTTACCTTTCGAGATGCATTTACCTGGCTACCAGTACTGCGGACCGGGTACCAAACTCGAGAAAAGATTGGAGAGAGGAGACAAGGGTGTGAATCCGTTGGACGCGGCATGCAAAGATCACGACATTGCTTATAACACCACGCAGACGGATCTGGATGCACGTCACGAAGCAGACAGAAAGTTAGAGCACGCAGCTTTCGAAAGATTCGTCAGCAGAGACGCATCGCTGGGTGAACGGGTCGCCGCACTGGGTACCACCATCGCCATGAACACGAAACAAAAATTGGGGTGGGGTATATAAATAACATACCGTAAAAAATAAACATGTCTCGTATAACTGATTTGCCACCCGAGCTACTATCTAAAATATTCAAAAAGATAGTAAACGGAGATGTTAATAAACTTCTAATCATAGCAAGAACAACGTCGGAATTTCGCATCCCTTGTGAAATGGTTCTCAAGAACCATCTTCGGGAGATCAGCGGCCTGAGGTGTGGTGATCTCAACATTCTGCTTTCGGCCGCGGGGGAGAAATTGAACGATAGGTCGGACGAACTGTACGAGGCAAGGCAGGGAAGAAGGCGGTATACTGATGATTGGTACAAGTCTATGCAGGAGACGGAAGATATCACTACGCACATCCTCGCGTTTTCCGAAGCACGAACTTTCTTCCTCTGTTAAAAAAATAATAATATATATACGTGTCAAAAAAACTTGATATATAAATAACACACATCGTAAAAAAAAATAATCTTCGGTATATATAAATAACACACATCGTGAAAAAAACAATTAAATTTCTCTAACACACACACTGAAATTTTTCTCTTCTTCGATATGACAACTGAAAAAATGAGTGATCTCCAAGCATTAAAACAAATGCTAAATTTGTCAGTCGAGTATGTAAAAATTCGGGAATTGGAAGTCGACAAATCTTACACGATAACTTCCGGTTCAATCGTTTCTACCCAGTATGGCCCCAAGGTACGCCTGTTGCTCAACGCACAATACAGTTTATTTTTACCAGATCGATATGTTAATATGTTATCGGACGAGAAGCTATCTATTTTAATTGAGAACAAAACTCGAATCGTGTACAAGGGGACAAAGGAACTTTTTGGCAAGAAAACAAAGCACGTAATAGAATTTGTGTAGCGACTGCGGGGCCGTGAAAAAAAATCTTAGAATATTTATATATAAATAACATACCGTAAAAAAACTACACAAGAAAAAATCTCAGAATATATATAAATAACATACCGCGAAAATAACACATAGAGCATCAACATGAAGCCCAAGGGTGTCGTGTACCAGATACCATATTCGAATCTAAAAAATCTAGGTACCCTCGATGGGTTACTCACCAAGAAACAACGCGAGAAGAAACGTTCTTGCTTGTCGAAAGGACATGGAATGAAATTGCTGCTCAGCACACCTCAATTGAAAAGGTTGCAGCGTTCGCGGAAACAGCAAAAGATTGGAGGTTTCATATTCAGCATCCCGGCCATCCTGGCAGCATTGGGGGCCGTTGGAAGTTTGGCCGGCGGAAGTGCCGCCATTGCGAAAACCGTCATCGACTCGAAGAAGAACAAGGCGGAATTGGAAGAACAGAAACGTCACAACCTGGCCATGGAGAAGAAGGGGAAAGGTATAACCAAAAAACAAAAAAGCAACCTCGATGCTTTGAAGAAATATAAAAAAAAGAAACAGAAGCACTCACCAACCGAGACATTGAATCTCTGATCGAACCGTTACAAATCAAACACTTCAGAGGAGTTTTTATGTCCGACTCGTTACCTTCAAGCGTGAAAAAAAGAGAATGTGGAGTAGTCAACTTGGACGGTCAAGAAAATCCAGGCACGCATTGGATATGTTACCACAAAAACGATAATGATAAAGCATTCGTTTTCGATTCTTTCGGAGGTGTTCCACCTACAAATTTAGTTCATTATCTGAAAACAAGCAAAACCTCCATATACTACAACGACGAACGCATTCAAGATTTCGGAGACGTGAACTGCGGTCATCTCTGCCTCTCCGTGCTCGCGTTTCTCTCTAAAATAAATAACCCTACGATCGAGGATTTCCAGAAAGCATTGTGGAACCTCAAACAGCATCACTAGGATGGGCGTGTTCCATCTCACGAGCGAATCTTCAATCTTGAAACTCACGCTGCACGACGACATTGTCTATCCTAAATCCGTGGCTCTGCGTGCATTCTACAGCATGTACCTCATACCTAATGTTACGCAGCACAACAACAAAATTAGCGTGGGAAGCGAACACATCGTCGTCACGCCAGGACAATACAATCTTTCCACTTTGCAAGCTCAGTTACCCAAAGGTACGTACCTTTCTCAAAATTCGGTCACGCACAGAGTGGAAATCCTGTCGGCGACGGAGACCGTGGACCTGGGCACCATAGGAGAACTTTTAGGTTTCGAGAACAACACAAAACTCGAAGCTGGCATCAAGCACGTGGCAACAAACATTCCTAAATTTTTGGCCATAGAGACTCTGAACGTACACTGCAACGTGGCAGAAGGTATGATCACGAAATCCTCGGACGGATTGTTAGGAAGTCACAAGCAGACGGGAATCATAGCCACTTTCAAACCAAGTTCCGAGTTCATGGAACCGATCATCTACACGTCCTCTTCGCCGATCTATTTTCCAGTATGTCGCAACCGCATAGACGACATAGAGTTGGTGGTGACGAACGAGAAAGGAGACGTGGTGGATTTCGCAGGTGCCACTACGACGGCCATCGTGGAGATCAACGTATAATAAATAACCATACATGTAAAATGGAGCAAATCGAAAGTTACGAATTGCAATCTTTCCCTCCCAACCGTCGCACGTTCGCCAATCTGAACGAAGCGAACAGGGAGATCGAATACGACGTGGACGTAGGCGACGGGTTCATTCATCCTCACAGAGCAGACCTCTACCTTCAATTCGACGTGGTGAAGAAAGAAAGCGGAGACGCGTTTCCCGCAGCAGCAAACTTGATACTCGTGGACAACTTCGTGCCTCACCTGTTCTCGCAGGTGGAGGTGAGGAAACACAACACCGTCATCGACAGAATAGATTATCCAGGCATCACGTCGACGGCAGTGGGAACGTTGAAATTATCCAAAACGGACGCAGCGTACTATCAAGCGGGAGGATTCGATGCCGGGACCAAAATATCGACGAGAAGTCACACGGTGCTCTTTCCCATGCGTCTGCTTCCAGGATTCTTCTCCGATTACAAGGAGATCATGTGGAAGGGAGGACTGAGAGTCACGTTTCGAAGAGCGGCCAACGACAACGACGCACTGATGCGATACGCTACTTTGGGCCCGGACGGCACCACGCCGATAGCCAACACTTTACCCGAAGCAGCGAAATGTGTCATCCAAAGCATGGAATTGAGAATGCCGGTGGTGGAATACGAAACGAACTACGCCCTCAAGTACAAAGCGGAGATCTTGAAAAGTCCGCAGGTACCGATTCACTTTCACGGTTACCAGTGCGTGCAGAAGATGGCGACGGGAAGTCACATGGAATTCGACGTGACGACGCAGTTCAACAACATACAGTTCGACATGCCAGATTTTGTCGTAGTGCTCTTTCAGACCGGGAGGGACAAGAATCAGGAAAAAGATTCCAGCAAGTTCGACGACTGCAAGATCAAGAACGTTTATCTGAAGAACGGACGCAATGAAGTGTTCCCGCGCGAGAATTACAATCTTGACGTGACCAAAAACGATTACCTCAAACTTTACGAAGCGTTTTCGGCTTACAAACGCGTGACCGAGGGAAGTGTGGACATGTACTACACGCCTAGCGAATTCAAAGCACGGAGACCCATGACCGTCATCAACACATCTAAGAGAAAGCAGTTGGTGGTCAACGATCGAACCAACATCAAGGTCGTCTGCGAGTTCCACGATGCCTTGCCCGAGGATACCCTATGCAGTGTCATCCTGATTGCAGAGAAGTCCTTCGCCTACGACGTGAAGAACGAGCGGGTCACAGAGCAGTTTTAACAAGTTTTTATCATCTATTTTCTTGCACAATAAGAAATTTTCTGCACTAGCACAATCAGTTACAATAGCACAATACGAATTTCACTAGTTCAGATCAGTTACAAATGTCAATTTCATTAGTTATCACTTACAATATTTTTTTGCACTATAGCACGAGACAATCAGAAAATTTGCACAAAAAAAATTTGTTGTTGTTTTTACACGTGAAAATTAACAATAAAATTTCTTTTTTATCGTTTCAGATGCTGTCGAAACATCAAAAACACATACACACACACACTAAAAAAATAAGCATGCAACTTTATTTGTAACACACACACATACATTCTCCATCTTCATCAAGAAAATATTATAATAAACATAATCATTTTTATCTATCTCATAATAAAACTCTATATCCAAAAAATATCACAACATCAAATAACACTAGAGTCGTTAGTACACGTTGCATGCATTACGGAGGTCCTCTGTAGGGTTTCATGGAAGTTTGGGGGAAAAAAAAAACACGTGAAACTCTACAGAGGTGCGGTAATCTATAACCGCAGCCATTAGAAAACTTTTACATTTTTGGTTGGGCACCACGCACCCTGGCGAGGTTATAGGGGCCAGGCATCCTAAAAAACAACAATTATTATTTGTTTGTTTGTTTGTGTTACAATACATAAGCGCGCGCACGTATGTGTGTGGCACATCGTTCCCTCCCCGAGAGAGAGGTTTACGTAGGTCGCAATATATATAAACATTTGGTCCCGGACTTGGAAAATTACGATAAAATACACTCATCTTTCAAAAAATAAGAGGTTAAGAGGAGAGGTTTACGAAGGTCACGATATATATAAACATTTGGCTCCGGACTTGGAAAATTACGATAAGGTGCACTCATTTTTCAAAAATGAGAAGATGAGAAGATGAGAGGAGAGGTTTACGTAGGTCGCAATATATAAACATTTGGTCCCGGACTTGGAAAATTACGATAAAATACACTCATCTTTCAAAAATAAGAGAATAAGAGAATAAGAAAATGAGAAGATGAGAGCGCGCGCGTGTGTATATGCCACATCCTTCCCCCCCGAGAGAGAGGTTTACGAAGATCACCATATATAAACATTTGGCCCCGTTGATTCCAGCACTCCAACTTCATCTCTAATGTTGACGACAATATTCTAAAGGTAGAGAGAATGAGAGAATGAGAGAATAAGAGGATGAGAGAATAAGAGGATGAGAAGAGAGGTTTACGAAGATCACGATATATAAACATTTGGCTCCGGACTTGGAAAATTACGATAAGGTGCACTCATCCTTCAAAAAATAAGAGAATGAGAGAATGAGAGAATAAGAAAAGAGGTTTACGTAGGTCATGATATATAAACATTTGGTCCCAGACTTGGAAAATTACGATAAGATGCACTCATCTTTCAAAAAATAAGAAAATAAGAAAATAAAAAAATAAGAGAATAAGAGAAAGATGGGAGGATGAGAGGAGGATGAGAGGAAGATGAGAGAATAAAAAGAGAATGAGAAAGATGAGAGGATGAGGGGATGAGAGCTCATCTTTCACTCATCACTGCCTTTTTGCCCCCGTGAAACGTCGTCAGCGTAATAAATGAGGCGCGGAACAGGGAGAGAAAGTGAGTTTTTCAACTTTTTGTGGTCGTTTGGTCAAGAAATCAGAGTTGGGGTGGGAGTCACAAATTTACTCTACTAAAAACATCGAAATTTGCAATTAATCATCTACAATATGATCTGATTAATTTGGAAGGTGTAGGGGTGTAGTTTCCAAATGTTATAGGTAAGTTGTTCTCCCTTACGTCCGACACACCCCATCATCTCCTACCACATCCCTCTTAAAATTTTCATTAGGGCCAAATTTATGGCCATTTTGACTGTAAATTGACTCTTACAGCACCAAAATGCAAAAATCTGCCATCCGTCTAGCAAATTTTATATTTCTATCTCTGGTAAATTTCTGACATACTGATAACCGATACTGGTGCAGGCATGTGCATGACGTCATACAATGGGACTTAAAAGAACAAGTGGATTAGCTCGTGGAATCAAATCCGCACCCAGAAAACATTTTTGAATACCATTAGAGTTAGAAAAATAGAGCTAAATAATATCCTATTTTTGAAGAAAATTAAGTCTGAGGGTTGTTCTGACCGCGAACAAAGAGAACACACACGTTTTGGGGAAAATGACGCAGTAAAAAACAAGGGGGGAAAACGAGGTATTTTTATTATTGGTAATATAATATTCCAATTTTTTTATATTTGGGACATATGGTTACAAAAATTTATTGCAAGTGATATTTTTTCGGAGGAAGGCAGTGGATTTTGTCATTTGAGCAATTTGCATCTAAGAAAAATTGAACGAAAACTTTTTTTTTCTGTCTTTTCGTTTGGAAGCTGGGAAAATGAGTCATAATTTTCTATAACTTCTCTCTAGAAATCGATTTTTCAGGGAAGCAGACGTACACCTAAAAAAAATATGTAAGAAATCACAAAAGTTAGCTATGCATGGCGTTGAGAGGATGTTTATTTTACTTACTGAAACGTTATATGAGAATTTTAGCTGAAGCTGAGATCGAACCTGGGTCTTTCGCATTCTGTGCTTTTGTTCCGTCACTCAGTAAGATTATTTCCATAACATCCCTGACTGTTGTGCATTTGCAGCTTGGGAGCGAGTCACAACTTCCGAAGCAGCCAATCAACAAGCGAGGTACTGAAGTCATTCCAACCCGGCACCAATCGCGGACCCTCTTCCTCACGCTCCTCGCTGTCGGTAGGCTCACTAGCTAGACTCGCGCAGTCAGCCAGAGCTGTTCCGAAAATAATCTGACTCTACAAAGCCAACAGGGGCGTTGCTGCTGGGTGGGGGAGGGTGGGATCTAGCACACACTGCCCTCCCAAAGAGGTTACATATGGGAAATTTCGAAAGTAATTTGTTGTAGAGCAAGTTATCTGCTATCACACACGTAAGTTCGTGGATATAAAGAGACAAAGAAGGAATGAAAGAAACGGATAAAGGAGAGAGGAAAAAGAGCGAGGAAGAGAAAAGAAATGGGAAAGGAAGGAAAAAAGAAAGTATGAAAATCAAGTGAGAGCTCACCTATAAATATTTCGTCCAATCTTGAGCCAATATACCTGGCGACGCCGCTGCAAAGTCAGTCTGTTCAGTTACCACGGTTCTTTACAATAAAAACCTACCGATGCCATGGCGAAAGCGTTGGGGATGAAAGTGCAGCCCCAATGTTGATCTGTAGCAGTCGTGCTAAAATGAACCGCATGCGGGTAGTAAAAGTATCATCTTACAGAACTTCAGTGAATATTTTCGTGCTGAGCAAAATGTTTGTTTGGTGATAACTCACTTGTATGCTATGCGAGAATTTCTCACTTTTTTTTACGACTATCATGTCCGTTGAAGTCATTGAACTTTATAGGTGTTTGAAACCTATGCAAGACGCTTAGCAGTTGATTTCAATACAACTCCATGTGCTTATGCATGTGACATCTTGGGAACTTGAACGGTTATAAACATCCCTTTGTGGTGCAGAACCAGCCTAAATTCCTGCAAATTCGCTTTTAGTCGTTCATTCAAATATGGTGGCTCATACAGGGTACCTCCCCCCCTCCCGCAGCTTCTATCTAGCACCGTCACTGGTGACGACATAAGATTTTTACGATTTAATATTGGTTTTGAAAATTCACTAAGGCAGCAGTGGTGACGGGTTCCCATCCCGGCATGGGCGTTCATTGTGAGTGTCCCTTCAACAATTTCATTATATCATTACTCATTCTATCGTCGTGATTAGTGAAAATAAGCAGAAAAGCGACGTAAGATAACTTAATTCAATCAATTGAGCAACAAGATTCGTCGAAACCATTAGATTTTGAACACCCCTTTCATAACCGTGGACGAAACAAAAAATTGTTTCCAGCAAAAGTTGATGGAACTAAGAACTATTAAATCAGATCTCACTTGACCACCTTTATCATTTGAAATTCCAGGTATCCTGCGACAAAACTTTATAAATACACAGACTCTTGTCCCATGGGCCTTCTTTATGAACGTCTCTTGTCCATACATTTGTTTCAAAACATCTCCTGTCCAACCTTTCGACCAGAATTATGATTTTTTATTTTGTTTACTTTACTTCGTTTCTTTCTGTCACTTTTGGCTAATCGCGAAGATGTGGATGAGTGATGATATTGATGAAGGGACAATCACAAAGAACGTCCATACCCAGGCCCCTGATGAACCATTGGAAAATGATGGATTGTACGGGGACGACAGCTGTGTCCACAATTCTTAGTAGCACAAGGATAAGTTTACCCCAAATAATACGTTCTGTAGACCTTTAGCACATTTACACACTTTTATTGATTTGGCGCACATTTTCTTCGATGGACTGACGAACACTCCCATCGAATGAGGGGTAGCGGGAGATGCAAAACACCCACCCACCCCTTCACATATGTAGTAAGTGAGTACGTGTATGTGCGACATTTTAGCTTTCTTTTCACACCATGTTGACAAACATAATCAATACCAGCTGACTATCCACCTCCTAGCAAGGGTAACGAGCGCTACCCCTGGTGCTGAGAAAATGCCCATTCGTCAAAATCGCACATTTTGCACCCCTGTAACTTCGAAAATGCAAAATATATGGATCTGCAACTTTGTTTAGGTTACAACAGGTGGCCTTTTCAGTAGTCCAAATTTCAAATGAATCAAAAAATGTAAGGTTGAGGACCTTGATTTGACATGAAATGAACGGACATGTAAATTTCACAATAAAAATACATTTTAATTTGAAGATTTGACCAAGCCAGATGGGGCTGTAAAGGTAGATATTACATGTCTGTGTTCTATGGGGATACACAATAAAATATTTCGTAAATACCATTTTTAACCTTTATTTTAAAACTTGTTAGAAGACAAAAATGGTAATCGGTGGTTATTGGGGGGGGGGGGAATTTCCACTTACCACTTTGGTTTTTCCAGAGTTCTTTGCTGATTTCATTTCAAAATATATATTTTTTTATCAAAATTTCGGGAGGAGCTGTAGCCCCGTCGGCCCCCCTTGCGTACGACAGAGTCACGTAGCCCACCCACACTAGAAAGTCTAGTGCCGTCAATGGTGAACACTGGATCGATTGTAAGAAACATGATTCCCTTGAAACTTGCTAACTGCCACTACTCAACAAAAGCCATATAAACAGTGAGATTATTGATCTTAACATGCGAAAGCGCTTGCAATTATTTCCAGCCAGCGCTATCAAACTTTTTACACACTTTTCAACGTAGGGAAACCGTTTACCTTTCGATATTAAATAAAACGAATGTGTTTTGTCGCTTGAACGTTCTCATAAACCTGACCGAAGCATACGTCACCGAAAGTGACCTTAGCCTAAACATGCACGTGTCCTATAAAGGCTGGCTTAATTTCCATCAACGTGCAATTAAAGGATGTAAATCTTAAAAGTACCGCATCACCCAATGAAAATGTAAAGCGTTAAAAAGAAGGTTTCAGTTATACAGAGTTCGAAAGTTGAACTTACCAGGTTGGATGCACTCTTCAGTGAAAACTCTTGACGTCACACGTTACCACGCCATTGAAACGCTTAATGTTTACATCCTCTAGGGTTGATTTGCTTCTGTTGTCACGCACGACTAACGGTTACCATGGCAACGAACAGGTGTACGTTAGATAGGTGGTTGCAAACCTACCCCTTCCGCTAACATAACAGTCTTGAAGCTTGTTCTCTGCATCGCGCAGCGGACTGGTTCGAACCGTTAGGAAAATGTCAAATTACACCAGCTCAATGTCCGAAGTCGATTGCTCGTTACACAACATCGTCCAACCTGAACGCTGTTCTGTGGTCACTGAAGTAATATTCAGCAAAGCATGGCCACACGCGCGCTCCGAAGCTCTATCTCAATACATGTTGACTCAAGCACAAAGCCAATCTAGACGTTTTATCTGATTTGAGTAAGGAATGCGCCGAAAATCTTGCGGCGTTGCGAAAAAAGAGTTCACTTTCGCCTTTTAGGTAGAAAGTGTATTGCTTTCTGACTTCTGGCATGTCAATTCAGGGCAGACACTAGGTGGGTGCGAGGCCTGTGACATACAATATACGCGGAGCATATAACCAAAAAACTTAAGAGGTTTGAAAAATGTCATTCCTTAGTCTGAGAAGTATAGGTGTACTATATTATCACAATATAAACATTATTACATTTAATAAATAATTAATTAACCTAACAGCAATAAGCAGAACAAGTTTAAGGTTAAAACCAATAACTATGAGAGCTAATAAAAGCTTCAACTATTATTTATTTTCATTTCCCATGCGTCATTGATGGGACGTTCATTATATTTAATGATATAACTATATGTATAGGTGGGCTTCATGTGACGTCAGGATTCGCATCGCGCGCCGCCATGTTTGCGGTGAACTTATTTGTCGTCTGCAAGGAAATACCCAAGGTAACTTAATATACTATAAGGTAGCGCCATCCGAAAATTGCTGATCATGCACGAACGCGTGACGTCATGTGGGAGGATCGGTTATGCTCGGTGCCCCTTCGGTTATGTTCGTTCGGGGCTTGGCAGAAGCAAACGGCCGCTATCATTTCTATGCGAGTTTCAGAGAGGGAAAGTGTTTCATTACTTTGAGGGGTAAATATTAATTATCATACTTCGGGATGGTATTGAGGTATTCCTTTAATGATTAGTAACATAATTAAAACATGCTACTTTTAAAAGAGGGGAAAATTGCACATGCAAAAGTATTGTAAAAATTCATTTTTCTGAAACATCATCGATATATTACAAAGAAGGTTGTCCGTGTTCTAATTAGAATTTCAGATTTAATCATTTCATAAATCGTATTATGATTTTAATAAGAAACGTTGCATGCTAAAGAAGAATTGCATAGTGAAAGAGTTACAAAGAAAGAATTGATTGACAGATTTGGTTTATTTTTGCTTTTCTGTCTTTTTTAAATATGAAAGGAAAACCCATAAGAGATAGTCCCCCCTTTCTATCTCTTTCTTTGTTTCCACAAACCGGCCTCCTTGGCGTAGTGGTTAGCACATCGCACTTCAACGCCAGAGGTTTGGGTTCGAATCCTGGCTTGGGCATGGATGTTTGTGAGTGTTCATTCATCATTTCATCACTCATCCATATCTTCACAAATTAGCCAAAAGTGGAACAAGAAGCGAAGTAAAATGAAGCAAATCAATCAATCAATATTTGTTTTCACATATACTACCACATTTACTAAATTCTCAATTTTCCCATTAAGGACAAATCAATATCTTGCCCGATTGGATTCGAATCCGGGACCCCTGGCGTCGAAGCGCGATGTGCTAAGCACTACGCCAAGGAGATCGACAGAGGCCTCCGAGGTACTACGGGCTCACAGAAAGTCACAGGAGTACTATCGGATTATAAATTATGGATATTAGAGTTTGGATAATAAATAAATAAATTATATAATATATAATCTATAAATAAAAAAAACACCCGTTCTTTATTTATAGAATCTCAAAGAGAGCGATAGTTTGCCAAACTAAAAAATAATCCTATCTTGTTCTCACGATAATAAAAATATAGAAGGCATAATAAAAAATAAATTGGTAACTATAGATTGACACAGAATTGAATAAGCTGAATTTTGATGGAACTCGTTTTTATGTGGTTCTACTGATTAACTTTTAATTGGAGTCCAAACTTGAATAACCGTAATTTCTAATGCGATAGTAGTACGGTATAATCTATTTACAACATTTAACACAACGCAGTGCAAATGCCTAATATTTAGTTTTCTGACTAAATAGTTCCTTCTTATTCATTCAGAACGTTGCAATCATTTCCAGGAACATTTCAAATTTTACATAACATCAGAAAGTATTAAAATTATACTGATATACTTAAAATCCAATCTTTACCATTCACCATAATGTAACTTTATTTTTGAAGTTATCAAGTGAAAGAAGCAATATACAATCTAGATAAATTTTTACTCTGCATTTGATACTTACTCTAAATTCGAAAGAATTCCCAACCTTCTTCATATATTTATTTACTGTACAATAATTTACGTACGGATCAAAGTTCCACATGCAAAAAATTTTTGAAAAGTTTTATGTGGAGGAAGAATGATGAAATAGTTTGTAAGATAGTAGTTTCAGACTTTGAAAACGCAATTCCAGTTTGTAATTTGCAGATATTTTTAATTTCTCTGGTTCAAATTTGGCTGCAAGTTATCGTTGTCATAGTTCTAATAAGTATTTTTTCGTATTAAGAACTTTACATACAAACGCGTGCTGAAGATGAGTCAAAGTGTACAAGTACTAATTTAACTAAGTTAACCCACTCGAAATACTTGATGAGTACTAGGAACATCAAACTTAAATGTCTTAACCTACTAATTCAAGCCTATAGAAATAGATTTTTGATCACACGGTAAATGAAACGCTTTGAGAATATCGATGAAAATATCTTAGTTTAATTAAACAATAAAGGAGAAAAGTTACATGAACTCACAATGATTGACCGTGCAAGTGTACGAATTATTATTCGTTAAAGGACTTTGTCCGTAGATTTTCCATTTTCATTCCCATGTGTGTCTGAGTTATATAACCCGAAAATATACTCCAAGGCTGATATGCGACACACATTTGTACATTAACGAAGTAACTTGCATTACACTAATCTTAGATCTTGCTCTTTTTGACAGAAATGTACTACAAAGAAATAATGTAACATCCATTGGTTTATATTGAGTACAAGGGTACAAAATTATTCACAATATATTTGTGAAATACCAAAATTGAACAAAGTTGCAAACATTTTAATGATGGGTGTAAAATTCACTTATGCAATATTTACCATCGTGCATACAACGCTATGTAACTCGAATTGAAGATGTACTAAGTGAATTTCATTTCGAATAGCGTGAAAGTTAGTACACGATCTTCGAAATGCCCATTTCCGACAACGTTTTTCACAATAATGTGAACATACAAATCACAATCAACATCGGTCTGTGTTAAATGAAATTGTTAATAATTATAAATCCGACTTACATAAAATGTACTTAACAAATCAGTTAGGCTCACTACGTACTTCGCACTAGTTGAACACATTTTCAAGATATTGATGACATCTCTTGTAGTACTGTCGGTTAGGTTACGTTCTAGATTTTGAACTTTTTTATTTGGTTAAAGCGGTTGAAAGAGGTTGTTCGTAATCTTTAATTTATTTGCTTCATTATGCAGATGTGTATTTCTCCTTTGTAATAGATCGAATATGTTTTCCAACAACGAAACATTGCTTGCAGTTTGTGTATATACCAACGTCTATATATTTTTCACTCTTTTGGCAGCATAGTCTTTAGCCTGTTTAGGGCACGTTTCCTTATTGCGTGTCTTTCGTAGCGTACAGCTCTGCAAACCTTATCAGCACGTCCTACAAGCGAAGCATATTGTGAAGATAAGTGTTTAGGAGAACTCGAGCCAAGCGCCAAGCTCCCTTCTAGCGTCGTGAGCAGGAGGCAAGTTTTCCCAGAGGGTGAACGAGAGGGGAATTCCCGTTTACGATAAAAATAAATTATTCTATTCCCAGTGAAAGTAAAACTACTTTGTAAATATAAAGCGTAACTATCATTTTAATTTACGTAATTTGGTATGAAGACTTACTTTACAAATATAAGTTCTTTGGACTTTCTGTTTACGCTACGGTGTTGGGTGAATCGACAAGACCATCAGCACTCTGACCAGAAAACGAAGTCAGAACTACAGTACTCCGTAATTTTCAATTTCACTTACACTTGTCGATGAAAGGAAGGAAAACCTAAGTTTCGTATAAAATATGGAGAATGTACAATGAAATAGAAGTCTCTCTGCACGAACATAGGCTAATGTTTATAAAAAATGCCGGTACACCACAAATTTCCAACCCTGGCGGAAATGCAGTGTTGCTGATATGCTGTTCGTCCTAGTGGGTAACACCGGGAGGCCGGCCTCAGGAGCGCGTTATAAGCATACGTACAGTACTCGTAAGATTAGGCTTCCCGCATATACCACCGTAGGACGGAATGTGAAGAGAAGAGGCCCCAGCAAATGTGCCTCACTCCGTGGAAAGTTCGTATACTGATTGGACACGGTTAGAATCTTTTTGTAATTATCATAAATGAAAATTCCAAACTTTTCCATTGCATTGCATGTGTTTTGACGAAATAAGTAAATACACATTTAAAAGAGTAATGGCGTGGGTAGGCCCGGCCTCCTCGCCTCATAGGACGCTTCACCACTGCTTCACATACCAACGAGCACCCCCTGGGAAATACCCACCACGTAGCGTTCGTTACACCTGCGCCAACTGTACGTTTGTTGTTAGTACTGTGTAAAACGTCGGTAACATTGCATAAAATTAATGACAATGTAGTGCCATCTGGAAATCGCGGTAATTCATATGTTCAAACTGCGCAATCGACAGAAAAAGCGAAGTTCTGCATTGTAGATCCATATGAACTGGACAATGACGAAATGAAAGGGCCTAAACATTTGGCCAACTGCCGTTCACGTTGTGCTTATTTATTTGACCCAGTTGGAGTCAATTTGTTTTCGTACTTTTTAGTGGTTAGGATTCTGCCTGAAACATTTACAACAACAATAACAGTTTGTGTTAATCAAGTAAAAAAGTAGAAGTAGGCCTATCAAGATGAATTAAACTTTGAAGAATATCATTTTTATCGTCAAACTTATCGGAAGTATCAGCACCTTTCTACCAAAAAACAAGGAAACACTATTGCAAGTATGATTAAGCACACCAGTTCGATCCATTTGTACTAAAAGCCCCAAAGAAAGGTGGCATATGAACTTACCTGAGATGAAATGTTCACTGCATACTCTGTAATTTTCGCTTTGTTCATTAATGTTGGCACGATTTACTTTCGCCAACCAGACGACGCGGTATTTTCTGATCAACATTTATCGAGTCCCGTGCGTGAAGCGCACCTTCTGTTCTTTCTCGGAAAATTCGAGGATAAACGTGTTTCCATTCAACGGAAAACTGCACAGTACCATCGTAACAAGGTTGAAATCTCCCGCCCGCCCTCTTGAATTCCGTATGTTTACGAGAACCGGCCGCAATCATGGCTGCTCGATCCCACAATGCAACAGTTTGTGACATAGGTGAAACACACCTATTCAACGTCACACTATTATTTTATTTTACCTATCAAAGTGACAATTTTTAATCATATCCAATAACATTATCACAATTCTCCTTTGTTTAATTTTCATTGAATTTTGACGCTGGAGTAAATTTACATTGTTCCATGTGAAATAATATTTTCACTTCAGGTTTTCATTCTATAAATTAAAAGAAATGTGCACATGAACTATTCTTGATTGAAATATTTGAACACGATTTTCATGCAGTACATGGTTTAGAATATGATTTCAATAATTTTGGATATGTCAAAATAATCCATGAAGTCAAGTAAAACCAGATTAGTTGCTTCTTTGGAAGGATAGGTGCACCATAACTTGTAATAAACCGTACACAAACAATTATTTCTACCTGTCGTGGGGAGGGTGTAAAAAGTGTAAAAAGGCACTCATATTTAAATTTAAAATACAACTTTCGACATGGAATTCATAGCCAGACATAATCAATAGTTGCAAAAGGCCGGCTTTTTTGAATTGATGTTTTTTTCTGAGTGCCATCTTCATATTTCAGTGGATTTATTGAATATTTTATATATTAAACATACATTCACATAATTAGAGTATTTCTATGCATATACGTATATCGCAAATAGAATCTAATGGTATAATATAATTTTCAATGTGTTTGAATTTGACATATGAACATGCACTTACGCATACAATATATGTGTGTGTGTGTGTGTGCGCAGAGTGTATGGGGTGACCCTTCCATTTAGAACATCCAAATGTCAACCTCACTTCCATATAGTACACCCTGGACTACATTTTGCAAACTAACGAGGCTCTGGTGTTTGAACCCATGGCCAGTAAAATCCTCCGTGGGACTTGTGATGTGTGCCATCCGTGTGTGTTTGTGATTGTCCCTTCATCTACTTCATCTAATCACTTTTAATCCTCATCTTCACAATTAGCAAAAACTGGCACATACGTGAAGTAAAATAATTCCATTCAATATACATATTACTACATATATCTTTTAACACACCTATCAAATGTACTAATTTCTTTGAACTATATCTAAAATCTAGTATCAATTGTAACGACCCTGCGCGGTCGCAATATTGTATTTTGTTAAGAAGGTTTGGATAAAGAGTGCATGCTAAAAGTCCCTGCGAAGCATACACTTCTAGTTTAAATGTGTTAACGGATCCACCTCTACGTTTATTAGCTTCGACCCTCCGTGGTCGCTCTATTCTGAAAACGTTAACGGATCCACCTCTACGTTTATTAGCTTCGACCCTGCGTGGTCGCTGTATTCGGTGAATTTTATCATTTATTGTCATTTATACTGTTCAATTCGTTAAAAGAGTCCTGCAAGGCTCAATATCAATTGTATTGTCTGAATGCACACAGTTTTAGTTTAAATTGACACGTGCAACTAGTGATTTTCCCACTAGTGTTTTCTTAATGTCACTTCTTGGATGTTTCTCAGTACGAAGGTTGCAATATGTAAAAAAATGAGTTAGCAACGCGTACTTGTAGTTAAAATTTTCACCACCAATGCACCGCCCCCGCGAGTATAAAGCCAGCGCAGCGAGGCCCGGAGTTCAGTTGGCTCCCTGATGTCAACAGGCAAACATCCAGGGTTAATTGGCCTGAAGACTAGAAGCCATCTCAGAAGAAAGGAAGGAGGAAGAAGAAAGAAGAAGAAGAAGAGCCTAGCAGCAACCTACCTACCTGGTCCGCTCGCTTCGGCTGATAGGTGCTCAGGTTCTACCTGCCCGGCTTGACTGGGAGCACCCTGACCTTCCTTCCTAACCTGCCGTCCCTGCATAGGAGACACCGGTTGGCTTGCCAATTCCCCGCTCACGCAGGGGGGTGTCGTGGCATCCTTTAATCCTTTTACCCAGCGCCCGCTATTCGGGGGTACCGATTGGTTTCGGCCAATTCCCGGCTGTGGTTGGGGGGTACTATGCACCACGTACTCTCTCTTACAGGGGAACCCATGACGTCAGCGGCGACCAAGGCCCCAAATAAAATTAGGTCCCCATATCCCCCTGGCGCCTCACAGCGAGGAATAAATTGGATGTTCCCTGCCCCCCCTTATCTCTTCGAGACCAAAGGTGGTACAGGTGAAAGCACGTGCGTGGTACAGGTAAAAGCACGTGTGTGGTACAAGTAAATGCACGTAGGTGTTACAGGTAAAGACATGTGTGCTAACAGACATTCTTTCATTAAGATTATAATAAACATATATAAAGCTGGTATAACCTTTCTTTAAAACCAGCAAGCCCCGAGATAATTCTGAGTCCATGTTCTACGGCTGACAAAAGGTTAGCGCATATGGGTAGACTTTTGCTGTCCACCTAATTGCACGGTTTAGTGTGTTGAAAGCAGCCCGTACCAGTACTCCTGCGCTGTGTTGTTGTGGTTATGTTAGTGTTGTGGGGAGGACGTTGCACAATCCACTTTACATTTGTATTTAACATAAAATAAGGTACCTCAACCCAATATGGCCTACTTGCTGTTTCAAAGTAGTTAGAAGGTGAATACAATAGATGACATTAGTATGTCATTCAGGCTGTCCAAATGATGTAATTGAACCTGTTGACTGCACGTATAATGTAGTAACTTGAGGGCAAAGAATCAAAATAGCTGGACCTCGTGATTGTGTTCTACGTGATCTAATATTAAATATGGAAGTTACTACTAGACCTTGAATTTCAGGTTCTTAACCTACTTTTCCCTACACAGGTATGTAAGAAATAATAAGTTATGTCAGCATTTTGTTGAAAAACGTAACAACTGATGAAGTTCATAGTGCCTAAAATATGCACCTAAAGATGCCTTTTTCAAGTTTTTTATACATTTTTCAAGGTTTTACAGGATTTTTGTGTCACACAGAGGCATTTACTTTGTTTCGTTATGAAAAAATTCAATGACGAACTTGTTTGAAACATACTCTGTTGATTTCCCTTCCCCCAAGTCAATGGTGATTTTTGAAAGCTCTAAACAAAGCAAAATGTCTGGTGTCAATGTTACCTGTACAATCCAAAGTGCAAACTTCTGATCTGTGTAGTCTTGCTCACTTTCGCATCACTTCGGTGCTTTGTGGCATTCACTCCTTGCAAACTAACATTTCAGCATTGAAGTTTGCACCACTGAATATGATTTTGTTGAAAGATTATTTTCAGCATATAAGATGATCCTCACAGACAAAATTGCGGAGTTTGACTGTGGATAACATGAAAAAATATTTTTGCCTAACTATACGGCAAAGAGTGGATTGTAATAGCAAATTTCCAATGGCAAGTTCTGCCATCGCTGTAGGATTAGGCAACACACATAACGTTATGCAAGATAGTGTATATTTCAGGATATAAGTGTCCCATTTTCATTGCCGGTGACTATATCTAATCAGTACTTTTTTAGGAATTTTGAACCATTTTAAGTTTTTTGAACCTACTTCAGGATTTTTGGACCCTAACTTAAGATTTTTAGGACCTATTTTAGGATTTTTAGAACCTATTTTAGGAACCTGAAAGCACACTTTTTAGAACCTAAAAATCCGAGGTCTAGTTATTACTTACTACATTTTGCAAGTGAAAGGTGTTTATATCTCTAGTACATATTATGACAGCTCATACTTTGTGTTTTACAACAATGAACTTAGTTTAAACTTTAATCTAAAGTACTGTTTATAACGAAGGAGAAAAGAACACTGTGTAAGGTGTACTCAATATGGCCTACATAGGAATGAATATATTGTGAAGGACATGCACAAATGTGACATTTGTTACTCTTATGTTCACGTAGAGTGTGTGGGTCTTTTCCTTTGCCCAGACTGTAATGTGTAATCCATGGTCTTCTGGTAACAAATTGTGACATGTCACTCCCTTGTTTATTGGTTTGTAAACAATGTTATTTCTTTCTGCAAATCTCACGTCATTTTGTAAATAAAATGTAAGTGTATCAACATACATATCTACCTATAAAAACAACATTGTGGTAGTTTCTTTACAATTTCTGTTGCATTTTTTGATGTGAAAGAACAAAATATATGATTAAACACAACTTCTTAAGAATATTTTCTCCATGTTATTACTTGGAACAGACTCCAATTTTCAGTAAACGTCCAGAAATGTTCCTCTTTTGAATTTTGCAATTAGTTTTACCTTTCTGACTATCTACACCTTAGAAAACAGTCAGAAACCTTAGGTAGGCCATATCGGGTTCAGGTACCTTATATGTATTCTGGCTTTCATGTGTATATCATGGTCATGGAGCAAGTCATGATGTATTTTGGCCACCTAGTAGTGGTTCTCAGCAGTTGCGAGACTACAATGTGGTACATTCTTCTAATGACAGTCGATGTCCTGCTCAAAAATTTAATCCCTTCTAACTTCGTACATGAACATGTACATGGCATAAACATAAAGAGTATAATAGGTTGATTATGTATAGGCTTGCTGACAAATATGAAAGTCCGAGTAAGTTAGCTGAGAACCACTGGATCTAATACATACAACCCTCGCAGCCCGGTACAATTGATAGCAGGGCCAAGTACTAAGCCACAGCCTGGAAGTTGAGAAACAATGGCCTAGTGCATAGTGGTCATAAAACTGAGACAGAAACTGATTGGCCACAAATGGCAAAAAATCCATTAGAAAAATCTGGTTTTCTATCAGGAAAAAATTGTTTGTCCACGTTTATGTTCCGACAAGCTAATTGGGGTGCAATTTAAACTGTGGCCCAAACCACTGTGCCTCCATTGAGGATTGAACTTGGAACACCTTGATTATACAAGGTGACAACATTACTTTAAGCCATTGGGGATGCTCATTTATATATAAAGGGTGTCCCAATAAAAGGGACGGATTTAATATGCTGAAGAAAATACTGTATCTTTACAAAACAGCAAATATTTTTACATCATTACAACGGGTAAATGTTCCGATTTAAGAATGAAAGATTTTTTGGACTCGCAATAACACTGTCACGCACAATAACGATGTTCTCAACAGACCAGCTACATTGAGAGGGCGGTGTTTTAATGTCTGCTGTCGAACCTGTTTCCTCAAATTTCTTGATCCTCAAATTTCTTGATCAACTTGCGAACTTACTCTCACTATGTGCAGGTTCACGTCCAAGGATTGCACAAAGGTTCCTAACAGTCTCTGCATAACACTTGCCATTCTTGTAATGAGTTTTCACTAGGGATGGGTTGATATGAAATTTTGGCTGATACTGATAAAGTACCGATATAAAATTTAGCGATACCGATAACCGATATTCTACCAATCCGATATAAAGTTAGAAATGGTCCTTGAAGAACCTGAAATGTTCATTGATCTCCTTAATAAATGTGTGTTTCGAGGTGACTGCAGTGCAAAATAAGTTGAATATTTAGACAATTACTTTTTTAGAAAGTAGGGCATCGAGATTATCCATAAAAATTACAAGAAAATGGCAGAATTTTAAATTATAAGATATTTATCGATATATCAGATCGGTAAAATAATCAGCAATTTTACCGATAAACTGATATGCCTATATCGGCCAATACCGATAGACTACCGATTAATCAGTCCCATCCCTAGTTCCCATCAAAACTCAATATTCATTTGTGTAACCCTCCATGTCAACTAAGCTGCAACAATCACTGGTAAAGCTATTGTTAGAACATGTTGCGTAAATCAAATTTGGCATCCTTAAATCAGAGCATTTTCCTGTTGTAATGATGTAAAAATATTTGTCATTCTTCCTTAAAAAAGTGTTCTATTCAGCATATTAAATCAGTCACTTTTATTGGGAGGGAAAGTGGTGAAATGTGGGAGAGAGCAATCGCCCCTCTCGCCAAGCAGCAGCTCAATATCTGGAATAGAAGATTAGATATTATTTATGGAACCTTACTTTCTGACTTCCTCTCATATTATGGTTTTCGAATCATGTTTCTAGTGCAGATTTTGGCTTATTACAAAAAATATTAAAATCTACATGAACCTAAAATTAAGGTAAATATAGAGAAAAGATACACAATTGGTGAACGAATGGAATATATATTTATCATTCATTATACAGCCAGAAAAATAGCTTGGAAGGAAAATGTTCATACAAGTTCATACAAAAAACATACAATGAAAACTACTAGCTAACACAATTTTTTCTACTCACACAATCTAACTAATATGGACTCAAGCAAAAATACCTAAAAGTAGCAGTTTTCACTGCCACAACATATATGACACAATGTACAATATATAAAGAACAATATATCAGTATATTGTACTCCAGTGCAGAACTTGTGCTGTCAATTTGTGCAAGTTATCGGAAGCATCTCTGAACAGATTATTTCAAAAAATAAATAAATACATACAATAATGATTTGGACACAGTATGATATCTTGTCAGATATATTTGACTAGGACAATAGACAATCAACTTTGGCACTTCCATACAAATGCTGAGAAGACTAGCAAAATAGTATGAATTTGTATAATTGTACATTTGAAAAAGGCATGGATTCATAAGATTGAGAAGATTTTTTTAAAGTGGACAAAGTTAATGGTGAATGAAGTTTCATTGCAAGATGGATATACAGACCACAACGTCACATCAGGTTTCAACCAAGAGAGGCACTTTGTCATTTTAAAGATAATTTATAGGGAAAACAATTCCACATACTGAAGATTAGAAAGCACTTCCTTTCTTGTTAAATGATACCACCTAAATGTCACGCAATAAAACAAAATAAACATATTCTAGACACACTCAGTCACAGATTGCAACTTGGAAGCTTGCAGCAAAAGGTGTACTTCAACCTGTTCCAAAAATCATAGTGACTCTATAGCAAAATGAACTGTCTTTGTGAACTTCATGAAAAAAGTTCTTATGCCCCTATAGGATCATAGTGTTCTGTTTATGGGCAGATGACATGTGACAGCAAGTTTTTCTTTTGGCACAAGTTAAGTGCAATGTTCATTCTAAATCCAAAAAAATAAGAGCAGTTACAGGTAAAAATTCTTGCACACTCGTTTCAGATATCCTTACTCCAATTGGGTCATATTTTGCAAACTTGTGCATTCATAATTTCATCCATTTCTTCCTGTCATTTCCATCATTCACATACCCTGATGAACGAGAAAGAAACATTCTGTTTGTACAAATGTTTCACAAATACTACTTGAACATCTAACGAGAATAGAAAGGCTTTTTGCCATTTTGTGAAGAAGAAAATTTGCTACTAAATAGAAACATCAGCATAGTCCTGCAAGCAGATGGATTCATCAATAACAGGAATGACGACCTATTAAAAATCTCCACAGAAAAAACTGCTTCCTATTCAACAAAGTAGAAACCTTATGGGTTGGTATATTCTGACCAAACATTATGAAACTGACACCATTCACAAGAGGACTTTAAGAATAGCCACTTATTATAACCAGTTCAAATGTTAAACACAAGAGTTTTGAAATCCATCTCTTGATACATAACGGTTAGGTTCTCTACTCTGACTCTGCCAGCAAAAAATATTGAGATAATGACAGCAGCTTTCATTAATTGAGATTACATTGATATCCAATGACAAATACCCCTCTAGGCTCAATCCCGCAACTTTTACCACCCACATATATCAACAAATGGGCCCAAGAGCTTTTATGTGGACACACACATGTGTGTGTATATATATATATTTATATAGCAAAACACAATAAAAGGTCAACCATCAGTTGATTGTTCTCATACATCTTAAAAATATATATATATTCATGAAAAATATATTTCAAAAGTAGATATTATCATATATACGTATATATACATACATATACAATTGGAAGGTTTCTCAGGCATTTTTTTTCTTATCAGAGCAAATTTCATGCCAGGAAAAATAACACACTCAATACATACAAAAAAAAAATATCTCACAACATACAACTTGAGCATAAACCAGAATCACAAATTATTTCTTCCTAGCATTAAAGGAACACATCAAAACATCATGAAATATTGCTTGTACAACACAAAAATTACTCACTAAACTACCGCAGTGCTACAGAAATGAATTAACCAACCAGATGACAAAACTAGAGTTGCTGGTGAGGATGTGAAAGAATCCGATTTCCAACATGTGAATATCAGCCAAAATGGCATATTGGGATCACTAAAACCAAGAAATTTAAAATGATTCTGATACTCAATATCTTACTTGTGAAATTCTGGTCATAGGGGACAATGATATAAGTGTTGGCTTAATTTACTACAGTAGAGTACATTGTTTTTGCATTCTATTAAAAGTGATAAACCAAAAATATGTGCAGGCCCTTAGATACAATTGTTCCAGGGGGGTTGGGGGGGGGGGCTCACAGATTATCGGTGGCTTTGTAAACCAAGTCCATTTTTCAAAAGTTTAACAGTGTTAAATGAAGGTAAATTATGTGTGTGGGGGGATCATTAAGTTACATAAAATTTAGAAATATACAAAAACTACATTTTTCTATATCTTTTAAATCATTGCTTGAAGTGTTAATTGACTGCCACTGAAATCATCCCTTACTACACACTCCATACTACTTTTGATGATACAGATATTTATATCATACAAGAATAAATGCACAATATTCAATTATAGGGCCTACACATTCCACCCCCGGCCGAAGCAATGAAACTCCCCTTCATTCCCAAAACTTAGGATCTGTTGACCTTTGACACAGATTCGGAGGGAATTTGCATGATGACATCAAAGTCACAGATTTCTGTCTAAAAGAAGGTCGCAATAGAGGTAGCAAAGGTACAGATAAAGAATATAATAGCTGCTGTTCATGTTATGTGAATTTATCAGCCCTCCCTGGCCCCTGCCTGGCTACGAGCCTGTATATGTGGCTTCGGTGCTTTTTTTTCTTGTAATAATTTCAAAACTTAGCACCTGTGTAAAATATTCAAGGGTATTTATAATGCACAAAGAGAATATCTGGCAGCACTTTTCTGTTAAATCAATCTTGTATATCAGAATCAGTTAAATATCAGAACCGGAATCTGTCTCAAAAATTGTCGACAAGTACATCGAAATCGGTAAACTTCCTGCTTCATCACCTCACCAGTTACTGCTACCAAATTCTAAGCCTCTTACAA
Organism: Lepisma saccharinum; assembly: GCF_977018435.1. NCBI lineage: Eukaryota > Metazoa > Arthropoda > Insecta > Zygentoma > Lepismatidae > Lepisma > Lepisma saccharinum. Next base: position 69,234,782 of record NC_139242.1, read on the forward strand.
TTAGCAATGAACCAATAAAGGACTGCATGCATACTGGCACAAAGAACTTAAAATTTGAGCACACAATAACCTTTGAAATAGCCTATATGATATAAACATAAATACAACATCTCTTGATAACATAGCGTAAAGTGAGTGCAAATATTTATGAATACCATGGTTATGAGTGCTATAAATAATGATTTTCAATCACTTCAATCTTTCTTTGTATTTCTTTCCAAAAACTCTTCCAGTACAAGAAATTTTATAATAGGAGACGAACTTGAGTGTATCAAAATGCAATTGAGATCAATATTCAGTATTGATAGAACTATATTACAAAGAAAGCAGAAAGCACAAGGGTACAGTAAACGTTACTGCCATGTAAGGGAAAGCAGAGCAAGAAACATTGGTGTGAAAATGAAGGCAGCAGAAAAAAGAAAAGAGTTCACACTAGAAGATTTCCGTTCAATCCTGTCTAAAGAGCTAAAACGTGTGATGCTTAGTAGTCCTACTGTAGTTTTGATGATTACATGAAACTGTATTCTTAACACAATAGGTTGATTACTTCTTTAAAGGAGTAGTGTACCATCTAGTACTTTGTACAAGTAAAGTAATTTTGGCACGTGCAGGTTACTTCATGCATACCTCAACTGCACTTTGTTTTTTTACAATTTGAGGTAAATCACCAAATTTTTTATGATCTCTAAATAAAAATAAGTCTACAATTGTAGTACTTTAGCCAATAAATTTTTACTAAGCCATAGGTAAAGTTAAGTCCCATCATACGATAAAACATGCACACAACATAGGAATACTTATGTTCCATTTGTTATTCTGGCACACATCTCTTTTACACAATATTTCAAAAGTATTGAATTACCTAACAATGACTGATACTGAAATATTGTGTGAAAAAAGTCTGTATGCACCAGAAATAAAATGAAATGCTCAAAGATGAAAACCTCAACAAGCAGAAGCAATAACTACAGAGCATTCCCTGACATTCGCTACGAGACTCGGCGGCAAGCGGCCCGGCATCAGCACTTGTCTTTCACGGTGAACGGGTCCGCGACAGTCACTTATATTAAACCTCGTAAAAAGTTTAGAGTAACAGGGTCAGTTCTGAATAAAAGTGGAAAGAAAAATGGGGAAGTAAAGTATACAAAAACAATCCGCACACAATCCGTGATTTAAAAGAGAGTATTGTACGAAAAATCAGGAGAATTACAGTAGACGAACTTGCACGTGTAAATGCCAATTTCCTTCGGAGATGCCAGGAATGTGTTGCAGCAGAGGGACATCATTTTCAACACCTTCTGTAGTCAAGGTTAGTACACAATATGAAAACTGTAATTTTAATAGCCGACTCTAGCGACTGTTGCTGACCCGTTCACCGGGAAAGACAAGTGCTGATGCCGGCCAGCTTGTCGCCGAGTCTCGTAGCGAATATCAGGGAATGCTCTGTATATGTGAAGCTCAAAGATCAAAACCTCAACAAGCAGAAGCAATACTAAACAGCTAAAACAGAAAAAATTCACATCTAGCCTGCATTTAAAGAACCACATGTTCTGACATACTGTTAATTGCCATTATGCAAAATACCATGTTATAGCTGCTACAGAACATGAGCAAAATGTGTTCTGGCAATATGAAAAAATTGTGGCCACTTCAACTGACAACCACAACATGATGCAAGACAAGTTTCAACCTGTTGAAGGTATTGTTTTAGGTTAGCTTAGGCTGGTTTGGGTAAGGATAGGTGTACACAAATTAGGTAAGGTTAGGTTAACAGTGGACTAAACTAACCTAATATAACTCTTCAAGCGGTTGAAACTAGTCTCGCAATCACCTTATGCTTGTTAAGGGAAGCAATTTCAAATATCACAGAATGCATTGTGGTTCTAAAGCAGCCACCAGAAGTCATGTCTGTTTCTCTAAAGTTACAATGCTTTCTGCTAATTTTCATCCACTAATTGATTATTTTCAAACTTTAAGTCTAACATATCCATATTTGTTTTATTCCATTAAATATTACTATGTTGCATGTATTGATGACAATATGGGTAAGATGCATTAAACATCTTCCTTTGTTGTCCATAATAGAAACTGTGCATTACAAATACTAGCACCTCCCCCCTCTTCCAAAACAAATAACACCCCTTTCAGTTACAGAAACTAGACAGTATGTAAGAGAGTTTAAAGAGCTATTAATACTATTCCACTTTACATCTGTATTAGTAAGATAAATGCATTTATTTTTACTTCTCTGAAGAACAAGCAAGAGTTCTCAATCATAAACATCTGTTCATAAAATTTATGACACTTAGCACTCCTAACATGGTTGTGATGAAAAATATAAATATTTCGTAAACAAGTAACCATTCGTTACTGATCCAGTAAGTTTCTGTATATTTATATATAACACATGAGCAATTATATGACAGATATCACAAAAATTTCAAGAATTGTTTCCGCTATTGTTGATGTAGATGGTATATTTACCATTCTTTTATCATGAAAACATATTTTTTTTTCAATTCAAATGGAACTTGATTATGTTACTCAGTAATATCATGCTTTACTGAATTTACTAAAGTTATACTACATACATAACAATTAACACTGATTGTTGTTAAAGTTACTGGACAGGATTGGTATAGAGTAAGAGTCTTGGAAAATAACGTCTCTGCATATGAGAACAATTTAAACGTATAATATATTTTTTGGCAAATGATCAGTTTACTTAATATCTAAAAATTTACAAGATTATCTCTCATGCAGATTACTTTGGAAAATTTCAATACTATTCATAATAAATATTACTGCTGCTATATTTGTAGCCAAGTGAATACTAAGATGCTGTGCAGTGTGTGCAAGTGGGAGGCTTTATGCATTCTTGACCTCAGCATAAAAAATAGAAAGACAACACAACCACATCAATTCTTGCAGCAATGAACATACAAGTCTTCAAGCAGTTAAAGTGAAATAGGCTTGTATTGATAACCAATGGATAAAAAGATCTGAAGATATTATAATGACTATTTGTGAGCACTATACACTACAAGAATTGATATGCTAGCGTGAACGAAGTTTCGCATTTGCAAATGCAGCAACCCTCTGTACTGCAAGGAATGAAATAATGCAGATAATAAATGTACACGTTTCACCTGCTTCATTTCTAAAACTGGAGAGTTGGTTCCTCATTGAGTGTAGTCCCAAAGTTCTTACCAACTTAGACTAACTTTTCAGTATGGTTGTGTCTTCTATGTCCACTTGACAGTGAATGGATTTCTGAGGTTCACATTCAGATTCTCCAATTTCAGAGACTGTGAAAAAGGAAATTAACTATCATTTTATGGTAAATATACAGTGTGTTTCAATACAACACCACCTAACAAGTAATTAATTTCAAGAATCTCCTGTGTGGAATAAACTGACAATTTTTTCTATTTTTTTAAAACCTCAATGAAGGATGCTTCACAATACCTAAAACGCAGTGTGAATCTCTCTCACAGTTTTCATGTTATAAACGATCAAAGGACTTGTAAAACAGACTGTAGATGTTTTACTAACCACTTTGTTGAAGCAATGGCCAAAAGATTTCTCTCTTGAATGCAATAAGCTACTTCCATGGCATTAGGAACTTATGCTCAAACCTGGGTTGCAACTAAAAAAGGTTGACCTCAAACAGTAAAAAGCCAAAATTTTCACAAAAGAAAATCCATCTGTTTTTCGAACTCTAGCCATATGTAACAGATTTCAGAAACCTCTTGCAAATTTTTAAAGTTAAATCATGAAATGGTGAAAATGACTTACCTTACGGATAACATCGTAATCAAATGGTGTGGGCAGATCATTGAGAAGTACCTGAGTGACGGCAGGCTCCACTCCCAGCACCGTCACTCTCGCAAGCTGCAAGTCCTCGTGGAAGCCCCACCATTCACAATGCCCACTCAGCTTGTTTTCCTTCAAGGTGAAATTCACCAAAGTGTAGTGCTTGTCTTCCCATGTATCTAAGAAAGAAGGACCATTAACATTTGCAATTACACAAGGAACTAGAAGCTGTCCACACTAGTGACAAGATAAAAATTCAGCAAAATAGCTGCACTTCCCATTAAATTACTTCTTTTATTTTAAAGCATATTCCATGACATTTACATGAAACAGATTAATTGGAATGGTATTGGTCAATATAGGCAAATCAGCAAATTGGTTTATCAGTAAAATTTCCAATAATAACCTTGGTGCAACACCCATGAGGGCCAGGGCCTACCTACTGACTGCCGGGCAAGACTGACGTGTGGTCAACATGATGAACCCCCAGTTGTTGTAGGTTTCTGTGACCAGTTTATGCTACTCTTTCATAGATCCCCAATATCTTCACAATGGTGGGTGGCCACTGGTCCCGTATATAGGCTGAAATCTCAGGAGAAAAGTTGTAACAACTCGAACCTGCATGCATCCTGTAGCCAGAGCCCTAAGTCTGAAGTCTTAGACTGCACAGTACAGGTGCGGGACAAAATTGCCAATAATTTTACCATTTTTAGTGCAAAATTCTGCCGTTCTTTTTATTATTTTCATGAATATAAATGTATAATTCATGTACCTTGTTCCTGTAACATAAATGCCTAAATATGCAGTTCCCTCTTCTAACAAAGATTTTAGACTGAAGCAACAAGCACATGTCACTTGGAAACTGACCATCAGAAATAAATGTAACCTTCCAAACTGAAGCAATATGACAAGCTGCAAGTGTTGCTTGTTATATGTCACTCCGATTGGGCTCTTTCCTCAATACCCTGCATTGTGCCACCTCGGTTTGAAAGCTCCCCCACGGGAAAATCCATTGCAGTTAATTACTTACAAAAGCAAATAAACTATTTATGTTCTTCAACGAACATATTTGTAGTTTTATATTGGTACTCATTGGTACATGCACAATATATGTCCATTTGCTATAATTTAAAATTTGACAATGTTGAGGTGTTGTAATTACCATCATGCAATGTTAACTGTCTAGTTAGAAATAGTAACATAAGTTGATCACAAATTAATACCCAATTTCAGGGAGGGGGGGGGGCACCGTGAAGTGGTTGGTTAGTGCACCAGATTTGTAGTGAAATCACTGGTCTGTCATAAGTCTGATCCCCACCAGCAGCAAAAAGAAATTTCTTCACCTCAAGATGATACAAAATATGCTCTCTCGAAATGTAGTGTTAGAATGAGTATAGTTAACACATTTCGGCCCAACTCTGGGAGGAGCATTTAAACGACCAGTCAAAGCATTTTCCGAATCCAAACTTACCTAAAAAAAAAAAAAGAAATGGCCGCCATCTTGAATTTTCGAGTTTTCCAAAATGGCACCCTGAAGGATGCAAATGATGCTTTTTCGTTGACTTTTTCAACCCAGTGGATAGGAACCTAACCTCTTCAAGGTTTTCTGCTGATGTTCCCTACCAATGATCCTCCATTGGTCCTCCAAAGATCCGAACATGTTGGGCCCCCTTGGAGCCCTTGGCAATTTGGCACCCTGGACATGTTCTTGGAAACAGCATCAGACCTCCCCCCAAAGTCACATGGTTCACCCCTTTTTGTTTGCCAATCAACATCACCCCTTTTTGTTTGCCAATCAACATGGGGGAAAAAATGAAAAAAATAAAAATGAAAAAAAAATGGGCACAGCAGCCAAATGACCTTAAGTCGTTTACGGGCGGAAATGTGTTAAAAGCGCTAGATAATGGATAAAGTCCAATTAACATTGCATACTAATGTAGAACATTGTCAATAACATTCAGAGAATTATTGCTAGTAGCCTGACCCTGTGGCTGAGTGGTTATCACATCGTGCTGCGATGCCAAGGGTCCCGGGTTCGAATCCCGGTTGGGCTTGGTTGTTTGTGAATGTCCATTCATCTATTTCATCATTTCATCACTCATCCCCATCTTCGCAAATTAGCCACGAGGCACAAAACGCGAAGTAAAATAAACTAAATCAATCAATCAATTATTGCTAGTATTATCATTGGAAATCAGTAAAAGCATCAGTTTGAAGCAGTTATCTGCCTGTTCCTATTTTTAATTATTGGCAAAGAAAGTAAACAATAAATACTTACTTAGAGTATCTCCATCGTCCCAGTACAGGCAGCCACTGGCCTCTCCATCTTCATCCTGTGCCACCAACAACTCAAATTTGTTCTTTCGGCTGCAAAGAGAAATCAAGGTTTTCAAGCATAACAAAATCTCAACATCATCCAAACAGAAGATAAACAACATTCAGGACACATTCACCACCGGACTTGAACCCAGGTACCCTTGATTACAAGGATACTGCATTAGTCACAACACTGAGCAAAGGCAAAATAAATTTGTTCCAACGGGAGAGAAATGCAGGTCTAAGGGGTTGAGGTACAGTTTTGATTGTGGGGAAACATTTGTTTCAATTCCATAGCGCTTGCAAGCACAGTGGAACCATGAGTTTACATTTCCTCACTTTATACATTCAGTCTTGATGCTCCGAACATACTACAATGATACAAAATTTGCCTCGATTTTACATCTTCCTGCATTTTAAGTCTTCTCAGCTTGGTTTCCTGAATTATTTTCCTGTAGTTTACGGTTATTACAAGCATAAGAAAACAGTTTTTCTTTGTGACGTTTCAGGAGAACACACGCTCCTTTCATCAGACATTTATTTTCATTTTGACTAAAGATACAGTTATAACAATGGTTAGTAATTTTATAACTTTAATATAGCAAAAGAAAATGGCTTTCACACTAACAGAATAAACAAAATCAAAAAACAAGTCGCAAGAAAACTAAAGGAAAAGAGAAATACAGACAAAGATGAAAAATCTGTTGAAAAGAAATTTGTGTGCATTCCATTCCACAAGGGATTCTCACTAAATTGCAAAAATTTTTAGAAGTTTTAATTTCAAAATTGTTTTTAAATCACCAAGAAGTTTGGAATGTACATTTAATGAATTCAAAATGAGAAACTCTCTACCAGATGTGGAAACCACAGGAATATATAATATAAGTTGTTCATGTTCAAAGGATTATGTGGGACAAACAGCAAGGAAAATGGCAATGGCACGAACACGATTTGGACATTATAAATCTAAACCCAAGAACAGGTTTGTCAAGTCATATCATCGAAGAGAAGCATTTGATTAAAAAGAGAAGGGTTTTAAAAAGATTGATGGGAAACAGAGTTGAATGTCTGGGAAGTTTCGTTCATTGCAGAATAACACTGGAATAAATTAAATAATGAAAATGGTAACATAGATCCAGTATGGAGTTTTCTTTTTCACAAATGGAGTAAGCCACCATCTTTAAAATTTAATGTAACAGAAAACATCAAGAGACTTTGTGAAAACAATGATGAATTTGAATTACCTGATGATATTTGGGATTCATAATTAAAAAAAAAAAATCAGAAATAAAAATAAAACAGACTGCTTTTTTCACAGTTAAGTTGCTATATTACAACAATGTAACATTGACAACATCCATTATATAACAGATTCTTTTTGTTTAAAAAAATTACTAACCATTGTTATAACTGTATCTTTAGTCAAAACGAAAATAAATGTCTGATGAAAGGAGCGTGTGTTCTCCTGAAACGTCACTAAGAAAAACTGTTTTCTTATGCTTGTAATAACCGTAAACTACAGGAAAATAATTCTATCATGCAAGCAATGCGTACATACAAGAAAAACTAATATTGGTTTCCTGAAAAACGTAAAACCGAGGTTCCATTGTATTTGAAAAAAAGAACAGGTTATGTCATGGAATTTTCTTATTAGTGAGTCCTTAAGTTTCTTATTAATCTAGATAATGCTTATTAGAAATATTGTTAATAAATGGTTTCAATTTAGGAAAATATTTGGACCTAAAAGGGATGAGGAGACAGGTGAGTGGAGAAGGTTACATAATTTAGAACTACATAATTTGTATTCATGTCCAGATATTATTAGAATAATTAAATCAAGAAGACTTAGGTGGGCAGGCCATGTGGCACGAATGGGAGATGAAATTGGAGTTTACAGGATTCTTGTTGGGAAACCTGATGGTAAGAGATCTGTAGGAAGGGACAACGTTGAGATGGACGTAAAGGAAATCAGTAGGGATGGAAAAGAGTATATAGATCTTGTTCAAGATAGGGACAGATGGAAGACCTGTGTTGATGCAGCCATGAACCTTCAGGTTAAAGAAGGCTAGAGAGTTAGTTAGTTAAATGGTTTCAACTCCCATGTACTTCTTACAAAGCATCAAAATGCTCTTCAACTTAAATTTCTTACTACAGCTAAGCTGATGTAACGGGTTTGGTATTGAAAAGTATTGTTGAGTGGATTTCATTTGCCGTTACTGCTAATACTTTCCCGACAGTTTAGTCTTTCGTACGAAAATGCTGATTGTCTCTTAACAGAAGTTTGAAAGTTCGAAAGCTCTTTCCCAACTCTACCGACACTATACTGAATGCAACTCCAACTGGAGGTTGACCTTGATGGCTATTTATGGCTTTTCTGTCTGTAATCATTTTCAGGGGTGTGTGGTCTGATGGATGTCAACAAGTTCAAATGTGAAGTAAAACCTGAAGGGATCACATCGCTCTCCCGAAGCAACGTAGCCAAGCATACTTCTGTTTTTGCCAGTTGTCTTTATGACTGTGTGTCCGCCTGCCTTCCAACCTGTGGGTGGTCCTTCCGGAAACTTAATCGTTCAGGACCGTGTGCGCAATTATACCATTAACCCCCACTGATTTCTGGTGCTGACAATACTGTTGACCGAGAAGACTCTTTCTCACCTTATTGGCAATATGTGGCGTACCCAACGCTTATTAGTTTCGTCCCACGAACAACTGATCGCTGATTCACTGTTTCCCAGCCGTCAGTTGGAGTTGCGTTCAGTATAGAGAAGCATACTTGAAGTAAAAGATGCAAAGCCCATGGTAGTTCTCTAGTAGAAAAATTTTATCCACACAAAAGATCAGTTCAAAAGCAGATTTATTTCACTTGTCACCTTCTTCACTAAATCTCTCTTTGATCCAGAAGAAAAGACTTACTAGATTTTCTGGAACCAAAGTCTTTAATCTGAAACTTTCGTACTGGCACGACACAAGTGGGTAGGGGAGTACTTTGAAGGGGATAATGTTCATATTGAACAAAATAACCAATAAAAGATTTTGTAGCAACAGTCCGGTTCTTTTCTAGCCACACCTCGTATATATAGAGGCAACAGCAAATTCGTGTCATCATAAATAATGCAAAAACTAACTACAAAAAGTATTGCCACAAAATTAAGTTAAGGAAAACAATCTATATATAGACTGCCGCAAATAAACATTCCATATCAGGTAAGGTCAAAGGTAAGGTTCCCCCTGCATGCAGCACCATGCCTTTAAGGAACATTTAGGGAATGTGGGGGGTAAGCCCCCCACACCCACACTACATATTCTCCATATTGGCCATTGTGGAGGTGATGTGATCAGCACCATGCTCTGGCCACCTTTACCCCCCAGTACACATTCATTTGAGGCTGTGTGAGCCCCAGAGCCACTTTATGCAGGGACTATGCCAGTAAAATTCAGACCTCGGAACACCCATCCCACGAATCGAACCCAGGTCTCCAGCATGGCAGTCAGACACCCTACCAACTAGACCACTGCGGCTCTAATTCAATATTGCAAAAAAATATTTTTCAGGAACTGAAAGAGCATCATCAACAATGGATTTTTTGATAGCCAGTAGCCCACACCCACTAATAATAGCACAAAAAAGTGGTCTATAAAAATGAATTGCCGCAATACAAGAACAGTTTAATTTTGAAATACCGTCTATATATAGACACTCTGCAAAAAAGGCTCAATTTTAGTGTCTATATATAGATCCGCAACCACTTGAACTTCAAGTTTCGGTTAATCAAATGAAAGTTTCAACTTTTCCTAACACAAGCATAATCTTCAACCTGTCCTATTCCCACTGATGTGTTTTTCTACATTATCGGAAGTTTGATATTCCGAAGAGAACAAGTAAAATAATACTCCCATAAGCATAATGATAAGTTTTCTCCACCTCTACAGCCATCCAGGACACAGCCCTCTCATTCCTCAGCTTGGCACAGGAAAAGGTTGTTGGGGGAGAAGCAGTTTTGGGTTCTCACGACTGGCTGGACATGAAATCTGTCCCTCATGCCCATAAGCTGTTTGAATTTTTTAAAATTGTTTAATACCACTTTTATGGGAACTTTTGTGCAAAAATAGTACTAGTCGTGTTTTGCTTTTTGTGTTACCTGCTATGTTGGTTTATATTTGTAATGTTGTCTTGCTGCAGGTGTGACATATTTTTCCTCAGTTGCGAAATTGAGAGAAACACACTGTATAAATTACAAACTTGTTGGCAACACACCAGAAATGTTAGGTAGTAGGATCGTTGTATAAAAACTTTTTTTTTGTGGAAGCAATCATGACGTACAACTTACAACTTGTTTGGCGAGATGTAGGAATAGTCAAGTGACAAAAATATTGTACATAAACTTTTTATTAGGCAAGTCAGTTGGTGGATGATGGCATATTCTCAAGTTGGTTTGATGCATGTGGTACACTTTTTCTTTCATGAGGCACTTAAGATGTCTCGCATGTTCTACAAACTAATAAGAGCATTGAATGTTTTTTTTTGAAAATATTAATGAAATTGTGTCGTGTAGTACAAGACTGAAAGGTAAAATCCTGAGTAAGGAAACCACTCTTCTTGATCTGAAAGCAGAATAACAAAGAAAAGTAGGCAGTTGTATGATGAAGCCGATACCTTGACACATCAAGCCATACTCGGAATCAACCAATTCGTTCCAACGAGGATGGTGGCAGTGTCTACCGAAATTAATAGAAAATAATGAAAAATAGCTGCGCGGAAAACGTGAGTACCTTAATTATCTATTACCGCGTCTCTCATTCCCATAATATGAAAAGCTGATGTTTAACCTTTAGTGGACGGATAGTAAAGGTGACGTACCAACATGTGTATTCTGCTCAGGACGGTTGGTATACCTGCCTTGCCAGAGCACGTGGCAGCAATTAGCATGCCATTTCTTCAAAACTGCACATGATATTTCATTTCAGACTTCTTTGTTCATTTATATACATATAAAGGTGTGGCATGCCATGCTCAAATCACAAAACAATACTATATCCTTTGTTACTATTATTAACAAGCGGGGTTTTAAAATGGTGACTTTTTCTTACCTCAACATACCGGGTGATACGTTTGGGTATGGATAACATAAAATGGATGTGAAATTTTTTTGGTCAAATGTAATTATCTGAAATATTGTATACAAAAGACTGAAAGGTGGGATTTTTTTATTTTTATACACTAACAGTTTGGTACAGTTTTCAGTTTTCTACATGGGCCCCTCCATTGCGAACTCTGCACAACTCATAACGGTGATTAAATTCATTCCACGTCTGGAGTAACATCTCTGGGATGATTCTGTTGAAAGCCTTTGTGATTTTGAGTTTCAAATCATCAATGTCTGTTCAAACTTCATTGTTGCCAACACACTACAACAAAACTCCCATGTTTCACGCACGAAAACACAAACATGAAAATTTTTCTACTATCACATTTACGTTTCTATTAATGTTTTATTTTATCCATACCCAAATGGATAATATTACATGATAGATTTTATAAATGGACCATTTACTCTTCAATCACAACTTTTTGCTTATATATTTTGCTTATATATTTTACTTTTACATGTAATAATCAAAACAAAATAACATGTTCACAATGTGCGATAATTAGGGGTCCAGCAGTAAAAAAAAAATTACGGTTTTCTAAACTTTGCACATTTTACTTTTTTTCTTGTCAATATTGTGAGTGGTGGGATTGGGGCTTTATATATACAGTCCGGCCAAGGGAGACGAAACCCTCTGGGATGGACTATTCCAAACGCGAGAGGGGAAGCAGGTAGAAGCACGCTGTAAACAATGCTGCGGTATTTCGTTTGAATGCGTTCGCTTGTTTAGTTTATTTTCGCTTGCTGTGTTGTGTTCGCGATTTGTGAATTGTGATGGCTCTTTCACCTGGTAACAAACCGTTTCGAAGTGGAACTAAAACAATTCTGCAGAACGTAATTGATTTTTGTGACAGAGAAGCAGAAAACGGTGAAGTTTTGGTTCCTGTTACTCACTCTTCGAAACGGGCAAGTCAGATTGCTGGTGTGTCATTGTCGGCAATAAAGAAGATTCGTCGTGAAGCAGGCAAACAAGAGGTTCCCGAATTTAGTTCTCCCAAAAAACGACGAAAGAAGGATATTCTGGAGACAACAGGAATAGATGAATTCAATTGCGACATAATTAGGCGTACGGTGCATGACTTCTATGTCCGAGAAAGAAAGGTTCCGTCCTTAAACAAATTGCTGCCAGTTTTAAAGGACAAAATCAACTTTACCTGGAAAAAAGAGACGCTAAGAAAAATTCTGCATAAAATCGGTTTTAAATGGAAACGATGCCAAAATAAGAGGAAAGTCTTGATTGAGCGGGATGATATCGTTTTAAAGAGGATCCAATTTCTGAGAAACATAAAACGATTCCGAGAAGAAAGAAGACCTCTTGTCTACATCGATGAAACTTGGGTCGACAGTAACCTGACGTTTGGTAAATGCTGGCAATCAGATGAAATGATGGAATTCTACAAACGGGAAACGCTTCACGCAGAGTCATTGTTTTGTGTGCGGGCGGGCTGATGGGATTTATACCTAACACCAATCTCGTGTACAAGGCAAACACGACCGCAGGAGATTATCATGGGCAGATGAACGCTAATATTTACGAGAAATGGGCAAAAGAAAAACTCATCCCAAATTTACCACAAAATGCCGTCGTTATAATAGACAATGCTCCATATCATTCCGTTCAGATTAATAAGACGCCAAATTCAAGCAGCACCAAAAAAACAATCACAGACTGGCTTGCTACGAATAACATCCCCCATTCACCTGATTCCCTTAAAGTTGAGCTGATGGAACTCGTGAAATTACACGCTCCGAAAGTGAAAACATTTCGATTTGATACCATGTTATCAGAGCATGGATTTACTACACTTCGGCTTCCACCATACCACTGTGATATAAATGCTATAGAATATGTGTGGGCAGAAATAAAAAGATACGTCCGCAATATTAACCCCACAGGTGACATAAATATGGAAAAACAGAAGATGCCATACGCAGCATATCAGTTGAAAAATGGCGCAAATGCTGCGAACATGTAATTAAACTTGAAACCAGCTACCGGGAGAAGGACGTAATTATAGAAGAAGTGTGTGAACCAATCCACATTTTATTGAATGACAGTGAAAGTGAAAGTGACTGCAGTTCGACAGCTGATTCTAACATTGATGAGGACACTTTTTAGAGGTATGCCAAATTCCTTACAGATATTTTCCTACATTTTCTTTAATTTGCGATATTTATAGTGCTTAGATATTATTAGTGAATACTATCCTGATTAATGACACATTAGGTTGTTCTATTATAGCCTACTATTTGTCAAGGAGACCAGTTTAATTGAATTATCTCAAATAAAGTTACTGGTTTACATACAATGTAAACTTCTAATGTGAAGCTATGAATACTTCCCAGATATATTCCGTTTGCTGGTGTAGTATACGGTTAGCTTTTATTTCATTCTGAAGCCTTCCACTATACGTGAACGTCTCTACTTATTTTGCCGACGATATTATTGCGCTTGAAACTTCATTGTTGTTTCCGCAGCAGACGATTTTCCCGCAGCCCGCTTCTTGCGCCGAACATACTTTCTGCCGTCACCCCTATTTTGCCACTGAACACGTCCAGTTGGCGCATGCGCACTTCCGTCCATGGTCTCAGCTAACGTAGCCAGACAGTATTTGATTAACTCACCTGTCTGTTGTGGTAGCATTTGGTTCTTGCAGGGGAAGAACATTCCCACCCCTCACAAGCAAGGGGATTGTGTGCAAGGGTGCTGACAAGGTGTGCTTCTCTCCTTTCTTGTAAAGGGGTCTCAGCGAATGGTAATCATACCACACAGCTTGAGGCAGGTATGTTTCCACTTCAGTCTTCCCCTGGATATGAGAGTAAAAAGCATGGAATGATTTGATGGCACCAGAGTAAAGTTGCATATGTTTTTTAACATTACAATATTACAAAGTAGGAATTGTAGCTTTCCTGATTTAGACAAGTGTTCTTGGGTTACTAGCCAAGTTAATTTGATGTTAACCTGGTTTGTAACCCGAGAACACTTGTTCAAATGTTACAAAGGTTAGGTCATCAATGGCCAAAATTATAATTTAACGGTTTTCTAGTAACTGTGTAGTGACAAAGTTAGAGCTGTTAACGGATGAAAGGTCACAATTTCATCAAACAATTATTTTGTTGATATGATGAGGAAATATAAGGAGGACCATCATATCAGAGCCTTTTTAATGACATGCTTAAGAACACCAAAGAACATAATGCAACATGCATGAATAAAACAGTACACGTTACCTCCTCAAGCACTGGAACTATGAGAAGACCTGATCCCCACAAAAACTGCTCATCCAAGCCATAGGTGTTGTTATCATTTGGGAATCTAGAAGACAAGAAACACAAGCACATAAATAAGTGACACAACATAACTTTCTCTGTCAATATGACAAACATATCCCCTGGGGGATAGAAAAATTGATTTTACTAAGAAGCTCAGTGTGGCACCAGTCTAACAAGTTGTATAGACTGAGAGTCTGAAACCCAAATCAAGCCCAACTTGTAATGGTACACACAGGAAGTCAAAAGATATAAATTCAACACTTGTTAATATTGACAGCAAGGAAAAAGCAACAAATAAGATTGAAAAGATATTATGAGTAAGATTAAAAAAGTCTAACTGACAGAAGAACTGCTTTGGTAGTATGAGTTCACTTAATATGTTTATAAATTTCACGTAAGGAACACCACATTATTAATACTAATTGTAATCTTTAACGCTACACACTTTTGAATAATTAAGATTCTTGGTGCAATTAATATCAATATGAATCTACTTTCTTATTAAAAACTAAAACAAAGTCCGCTTTATGCTCACATAGGGTAATTTGGACTGGCCCTACAATTTATTAGGTGAGATCTGAAGCACTGTGCAATGTCTCCACCAGGATTAAGGCTGGAACACCTTGATTACAAAATAACATTCTAAACACTTTGTCATCAGGGAGGCCCTGAAACTATAAGTACCTGTAAAAGATGTAATACTTACTCAAAGAATAATGGCCTTGCAACAGTGTCTCCCAGAACATGTGCTTTCCAGAAAAGTGTGTACAAATAGGGAAGCAGACGGTAGCGAATGTACAAAGCATTCTTTGCGGCTCTGACAACATCCTTTCCCAAAGCTACTGGATCCTGGTCCTAGAAGAAAGAAAAGGGCTCAGCCACTTTGAAATGATACCCATACATATGTTGATAGCCTTAACGATTTCAATGTTTGAACATTGTTAACAATTAAAGAGTTAATATTAATATGCAAGCATTCCTTTGGAATACCACAGTTTTTCTTTAAAATATTTACCATGCATATGTGCAACATCAGCGAAATGAGGTATAAAATTATAAAATGGGAGAACTTATGGCTGCCTTCTACGAGAATGATTTTATTCTCACTGGAACATGCAAGACTCTCAGTGATAAATCATAAGCAACAAAATCTAAAAGTTATAAAATTTGATACAGGAAAGTTTGCTGATGAAAGAATTAAGAAAGATTACCAAATTAAACTGTCAAATAGATTTGATGTTTTGCAGGATTTAAATGATGATGAAAATATAAATGAAACAGACGTAAATAAGAAATGGGAGCACACATGTAATGCAATAGAATCAGCAGCTAAAGAAAGTATAGGATACCATAAACCGAGAAAAAGTAAGCCATGGTTTGATAATGAATGTCATAATCTAATAGAAATAAGAAATCAAGCTAGACTTAGGTGGTTAAATAACTCTGATGATACAAATCTAAACAATTATAATAGAATAAAGCGAGAAGTTAACCGCACGTTTAGAAGTAAAAAAAGAGATAACTTGAAAAGCAAAATTAACGAAATTGAAACAAACAGCAAAAATAAAAATATCAGAGATTTATATAAAGGTGTAAATGAGTTTAGAAAGGGGTGGCAACCTAAAGTAAACTTGATAAAAGATAAAGACGGTGATTTTCTAGCTGACCCAAGCGATATTCTAAATAGATGGAAGAACTACTTTAATGACCTTTTAAATGTCCATGTAGGAGATAAATCAGAAGTAAATGAAGTACACACAGCAGAACCTTTAGTTCCAGAACCTAACTTGACTGAAGTTAAAGATGCTATTAAAAGGCTAAAGAATAACAAAGCACCTGGCATTGATTTAATACCAGCTAAGTTAATTAAATATGGTGGAAATTCATTAATATGTCAAATTCATAAATTAATTTGTTTAATATGGAATAAAGAAGAAATCCCTCAACAGTGAAAAGAATCCATAATTGTTCCTGTGTTTAAAAAAGGTGATAAAATGAACTGCAATAATTACCGTGGAATTTCTCTACTCTCAACAACATACAAAATATTGTCTAACATTCTTTTAACAAGACTAACCCCATATGCTAATGAAATTATAGGTGATTATCAATGTGGATTTAAACGTAACAGATCAACTACAGATCAAATTTTTCACATCAGACAGACACTTCAAAAAAAGTGGGAATATAATCAAAATGTCCATCAGCTATTCATTGATTTCAAAAAAGCATATGATTCGGTCAAAAGAGATAAATTATATAATATATTAGTCAAGTTTGGAATACCTAAGAAGCTTGTTAGTATGATAAAAATATGCACCAGTGAAACAGAAAGTAAAATTTGTGTGGGTATTAATATGTCTGACAAATTTACAATTCATGATGGGTTAAAACAAGGAGATGCATTATCTCCATTGCTCTTTAATTTTGCCTTAGAATATGCTGTTAGGAAGGTAAAAGAAACTAAAGAAGGACTAAAATTAAATGGTGTGACTCAGTTTTTAGAATATGCAGATGATGTAGACTTACTGGGGGATGATGTGAATACAATTAAGAATAATGCTAAAATATTTTTCAAAACTGCTAAAGAGATAGGTTTGGAAGTTAACAAAGAGAAAACTAAATATATGCTTACAGGCCGAAACCAAGTGTTAGGAAATAATCAAAATCTAATTATTGATAACAACTCGTTTGAACCAGTTTCCAAATTCAAATACTTAGGAGTAATATTAACAAATGAAAATTATATTAAAGAGGAAATAAAAAGTAGGCTTAATTCAAGAAATGCATGTTACTTCTCTCTTCATAAACTTTTGTCTTCTCGTTTAATATCTAAGAAACTAAAAGTTAAAATATACAAAACAGTAATTTTGCCTGTAGTATTATATGGGTGTGAAACTTGGTCCCTTACATTGAAAGAGGAACATAAATTGAGAGTATTTGAAAATAAGATCCTTAGGAAAATATTTGGACCTAAAAGGGATGAGAAGACAGGTGAGTGGAGAAGGTTACATAATTTAGAAATACATAATTTGTACTCATGTCCAGATATTATTAGAATAATTAAATCAAGACGACTTAGGTGGGCAGGCCATGTGGCACGAATGGGAGAGGAAAGAGGAGTTTACAGGATTCTTGTTGGGAAACCAGATGGTAAGAGACCTGTAGGAAGGCCAAGACGAAGATGGAGGGACAACGTTGAGGGAAATCGGTAGGGATGGAAAAGTATATAGATCTTGCTCAAGATAGGGACAGATGGAGGGCCTGTGTTGCTGCAGTCATGAACCTTCGGGTTTAAGAAGGCTAGAGAGTTAGTTAGTTAGTTCTGGAACATGCAATCGTATTATATAAGAAGTTTTATATATGGGCCACGTAATTGAAATTTTTGTTCGTTATTCTTTCTTGTACCCTATGAGCACTAACTTAAGTTTCAAATAAGACTTCTACAGAATTTTTTCTATACATAAAAACAAACATTGAATCTTGAAATACTTTTGGATCACAACATGTTTTTATAGATGCACTTCTTAAACTCAACAAACTTATCAGGTCTGTGATGTTACAATTTCTTCATTACAATTTATGGAAATCTTCCGTGTCCTTCTGATGTTAAGATTCTACACAAATCTTGTTTGAATGTGACACTTTCAACATCTTCGCCTCTTGCAATATCGATATTTTTCTAAAAGTGTCCAACATCTCCTGGAAAAGGCAGCAAAGAAATCTTTCAACCTGGTAGGATCAACTTTACAATTTGTATTGTGGCACATAGAAGTTCTCTCGCTACTGTCCGTGCAAATGTTAGTAATGGAATTTGTTTCTTGAAGTTGATTGTGTCTTCAACAATTGGCTGTTGATTGTTGTCAGTTGTCTGCTGAACCATTGTTACATTGAGTAAGTACTTCTATGCCTTCTTCTTTATCTGTAACTTCTGCTGCCTCTGGAGGAAGAACAACAATGCTTCCACATCTGATGAATCTGCAAGCATCTGTAATGCTTGAGTGATTGGTTTGGTTAATTTTACTTCACCTTTCAGCCACTTTTGGACAATGAGGATGAGTGATGTAATCAAGAAATTGATGAAGAGACACTCTCAAAGAACACACATGGCCAGGCCAGGATTCGAACCCGGTATCCTTTGCATCATAGCATGCTGTGCTAATCTCTCCACCACTGATGTCGGCTAATGCATCATCAAGTGCGATAAACTTTCCATGATGCATAGTCTTTATGTATCGTACTTCTATCAGAAATGAAGCACGAATGTGGAAAGGAAGATTAATAAAAAGTGATTTTTCAAGCTGACGTTGCATATATGGTACACTTCTGAATGTCATAATAACTCTGGCAACAAATCCAGCATAGTTTCTAGGAGAATATGTGACAAACACAATCACATGAAACAGATGTTTTCAAATATGGCAGTGTTGCAAGGTAAAATTATCATCGAAAATATGATGTCAACCCCCCACCAGCCCATACACCTATGGTGTTGCTTGAAGTAAAGTAATTAAGGATGGGACTTCTTTGATGTTAACAAAACAGAATTCAGAAAAATGTACAATACTAATGTGATTTTAAAAATATTTTTCTGGGAGTTGCATATCTTCAACATTAGCAAAGAATGGGTTAATTTAAAGGAAACATTCCTGCTACACATAGATACACTTACCACACTGTCGATGGAATTGTGGTTTCGTGAAAATGGGTAGAAAGCACCAAGCTGCATCCACCGCTGACACAAGCTGGCTGTTGTGTTCCCATTGAATCCACAGATGTCGGCCCCCATCAGAGGAATTCCAAACATATTGAAGCTCAGCAATTCTGCATTAGAGAAGAGATTAATATAAAGCTCATATAAATTACTTTCATAGAATTTACTCATGAGAAAAATGCCAGTAAATGAATACACTAGAATCAAGTACTTACTCTACTCATGAAACTATTTATTGATAGTTCTATTAATTGTCATAGCCACTAAAATTAGTACAACCACCAATAAATAGTCTCATGGGCACTTGATTTCACTATGTGCACTAATTAAAATATACAGTGGAACCGCGATTTTACGTTCCCAGATTTTACATTTTCCTGCATTATACGTGGGTGACACTAAAAGTTTTTAGATGCGGCAACACTGATTGCAGCAATACATTGTCTCTAGGATATGTTGAAGTTAGTAGTCTGTGAAGTGTGATAATGCTGCAGAATTTATAGTTGTTGATTGTTGTGTGCCAGAAATTAGTCAATTATTGTCGTGTGTGTACAGTAAAATGGATTTAACACGGGAGCACTTCAGAGCAATGATTTTTTACGATTTTCGAGCAGGTTTAACGCAGTAGCAATGTTATGAAAGGCTCCGAAATGCATTTCAGGAGGAAGCCCCATGCCGTACGACTGTGTTTAATTGGTTTTTAGAATTTCGACGTGGACGTCAGAAACTCAGTGATGAATTACGTGATGGTCGTCCTGTGACAGCAACTTCTGAAGAAAACATCGACAGAGTGCGTCGCATGATAGAGGAGGATAACCGGGTGACATATGCAGTTATTAGTGCAACACTGGGTATTGGTATGAGTCAGGTTCAAACGATCCTGCATGACCGCCTTGGTGTCAGGAAGCTTTGTGCCAGATGGATCCCACACCATCTTACTCAGGAGCAAAAGCAGGCACGGGTCACATGGTGCATGAAAATGCTGGACAAATTTAACCAAGGACAATCAAATGCAGTGTATGACATCGTAACAGGTGACGAAACTTGGGTGTACTGTTATGAACCCGAGAGCAAACGACAGTCGATGCAGTGGATCTTCCCGGATGAAGACCCACCAACAAAAGTCAGGAAGGGACGAAGTGTTGGCAAACAAATGGTTGCCACTTTCTTCAGTCGGACGGGCCATATTGCAACAGTGCCGCTACAGGGACGTCGGACCGTTAATGCTGAATGGTACACTACGGTTTGTTTACCGGAGATCGTACGGAAAGTTCGTGAAAAACGCCCACAAAGTCGCATTATTGTGCATCAAGACAATGCACGCAGCCATACAGCAGTACAAACAATTGAATTCTTCAAAGCCTCCGACATCGAAGAAATGACTCATCCTCCTTACAGTCCCGACCTAGCCCCTTGTGATTTCTTCCTGTTCCCTAAAATCAAGGATACATTACGAGGTTCTTCATTTCCTACTCCCGAGGAGGCAGTCACCGCCTTCGTTCAGTGCATTCAAGAGGTGCTTGCAGATGTGTGGTCCCAGTGCTTTCACACTTGGTTTGAGCGGATGAACAAGTGTATCAACTGTCATGGAGAATACTTTGAAAAATTATAGCATTCATACTTTTGGTCTCCAGTGTTTTACTTGCGCGTGTCTAAAAACTTTTAGTGTGGCCTATCGTAAATTCAAATTTGATGGTACCAACTTAATAAAATGTTAAGAAATTTTCCTCGATTTTACATTTTCCTGTATTTTAATTTTTTTCAGCTGGTCCCCTGAAAAATGTAAAATCGAAGTTTCACTGTACTATCACATTCTCTATTAGCTCTTGAAAAACATCCATGAAATTATGCTGAAACCTTGAGTAACAAAATACTTAAGTCACTATAGTTTTTTAATTAATATGAATGTGACAATTAGCAATGCCAATGTATCGGAAAGTATCGGTTGGAATTCATTTGCTGATATTTTTCTGGAATTTTCGTCTTTCACAGTCTCTTCAAAAATACCATGCTATACTTTCGAGCTCAGTGCTATCGGCTCAGTCCTAATTTAAACCCATTCCTATATTCAATTTCACTTGTTTTTATTACGGAGGACATTTTGATACAGTATTGACCAGTTTAAAGTAGTCTGGTCTTCCCTTCCTGGAAGGATACAAGCAAACAAACGTGGTTTTGAAAGCTCTATTTTCTTCTAATAATTTAAAATATCTCAACTTCATTCCTCTCAAATACGTATTTAGCTCAGTCGGAATTTACGGAGTCCGACCGTGTGAATGGAACATGTCTTGCATTAGGGTGGAAACTGACTATGATTCGCATAACTAATGACCTTGGCCTATTGCCAAATGGAAGTGCAAAGTTTTCCCTTGAGTTGGCGCCACTGGGCAGGTGGTATTTCTGTCATGTTGGGCATAACATACAAAATTAAGGTGCTCTTGTGTCATTATGAACGTGACTATGATGGAGAACCTGTTTTTTATGGAAATAGGTTGCAACATCAAAGATTGTGAATCGGTTATGGGTAGTGTGTGGAAATGGCACTTCAAGTTTCATATGTGGGAAACAGCTGGCATCTTTATTCTGGGATGCTGATGGTATCCTGCTTCTGAAGTGGCTCCCACACAGCAAAAAGATCAAGTGACAGATACTGTGACCAGTAACATCACCTTCGTCGGAGAATTTAGCAAAGATGGCCAGGGAAATGGACCACACTTTCTTTTTTATTTTTTTTTTTATTTTTGCATGATAATGCCAAACCCCATACATCTACACAAAATAGACCAAAACTACAGGAAATTTGGTACACCATCCTCAGACATCCTCCATACTCGCCATCTGATTACACCTTATTTGATAGCATGGAAGAGCCAATATGAGACCAAAAATTCCCTGATGCAGAATCTTTGCAGGAGGCTCTCTGCTCCTGGTGTTGTACTACCCTGAAAGACTGGTTCCATTCGGCACTTATGAAACTCCCGCATAGATGATGTCAAAGTATTGAGGCAGTTGGAGAATACATCCAGTGTGACTAAAAATGTCGCGTTTCTGTTATGGAATCTTCACGTTCAAATCAGGTGTCTCATTCATTTCTAATCAACCCAAGTACATGAAAAATGTTTCTATACCAGAGTAGAATATCTAAGGATAAGAAATTATTTGCAGCATTTTTCTGTTAAATAATTCTGTATATTAGAACTTGTAAACTAACTGCTTCATCTCAAAATACATCCAATACACCAAGCTTTGTTTACTTTGTACAATTGATCTTGGAGAATAATTACAGTAGATTTAACACATGTTTTGCAGCAGTCTGAAAATCAATTATGCACAAAACGTAACAAAATATTGAATATATTACTCAAATTTTGAATGACTGCAATGAATATACTTGGAAAGAATTATGTCAGAAATATTGAATTTTAATGACGAAAATTCAATTTTGAAGAGCTATCATACGGATAATCAATTTTACAGTCCTCAGAGATTCCCGAGACATTTCATGTAATCCATATGGCTCCAAGGCCTATCCAGTCTTTTATTAGATAAAGAGTGTGCACAGTATCAACTATTTTCTTCATTAACTATACTATTTCCTTAAGACCACACACAACATGGATTACACTCCTATTCATAAATTCAAATGCACATACCTGGTATTGTCATCTTCATGTCATACCATGATGAGAATATGTCTCCACTCCAATGACCTGCATAATGACCCTGGCCAGCAAAAGTTGATCTGGATATAACAAAGGGCCTCTTCTCTCTGATCTCAGCCATTGCGCTGGAAGAGAAACGAAACACTGCATTGACAGTTACATTTGAATGAACAATAATTTATTTACAAACATGGCAGACACGTGCATGAAGACAGAAAAATCAAAACAACAATGATCACTATAACAAGATCTTGACACCTTTGAAGCAGTTTGTTTTTGTGATGTTTAGGTATTTTACAAGAATATTAACTTTCCAATAAAATGCACAGATATGGAAAGACAGAATTCCAATCAGGACACGCAAACTCATCTGTGAAGAAAATTCTAGGTTCAAATATAGGACATTGCAACCAGACAAAAGTTTCTGGATGGGCAATTGCAATCAGATACACCAACCTTGGACAGAAATGCACACTGACATTAAGACTTGGGTTAGCAATTGATGTTGGGTGACCATTATTAGCAGAAAGGGTGTGTTTGTATGTAAGTCAATATTAGTGCAGTATTGTTTACTTGCAGAAAAGGATTTTTGTAATTTCATTGTTAGTGAAAATTTTGTGAAACACAAATGTTATTTATATGTATTTATAAACATACATTTTTTGAAAACAATAGTTGTTCAGGAATGTGCCTCACATACATATATAGCCTCTCTGGATGGAACATTTCCAAGCATGTGGTTTTAAAACTTGCTGCAATGTACAAAAAGTATCACAGCCCTAGAACTAATTGTCGTAGTGAGATTTTTATTTAATGACACAACATTTAACAGAGGTGAAATTTGTACATTGTAGCTTCCAATAATGAAAGTTAATGGCGGTCAGGGGCGTGATGCTGATCACATCACCCCCACTCACGACCGGATCAAGAAAGTGTGGGGCGTTACCCCCACACCCCCTATACGCCTTCATGGCGTGGTGCTATGCACAGGGGAACACTTTACTTTTACTTTTTTTAATGGAAGAAGAAAATGTGAACGTGAATGAAAAATGTAGTATGTAGCAGTGATACATTTATACAATCATGCAAAGTTTCGTTCAAAATATGCTGATACTTCTTGGTGGTAAAAATAATAACAGTGTATACGAGTGGCAGCATTGCAAGTTCGTGGGAAAAAAAATATCTGGGATTTCACTTCTAGCATTGGCTGTATGGATGCTGAATGGACCAAATTTAGATCAAAGCACAACAAGACCATTCTATGAGGACATGTAATGTCCTCCTCCCAATTTTGGAGAAAAACAAAATCGCTGTCAGACCCCTAATTGCTACACGTTGTTAAAGTGTTTGTGCTAAAAGATTCAGGCTGGTTGCGACACAACCTATCTCACATAGCTTAATTCCTATAGAGTATAAATATTCAGCTGTACAACAATTATTAAAATTTTGTGACATAAAAATGCAAAGCAAATGCATCATTATTGCCCTGTGCAAACCATTATTAAAAATTCTCGGCAGTATCTATTAGGAATTTAACAAACGACACTTACAAACTTGTTACAATGCTCTGGGTGTACCCGTGGAGGTTGTGGACATCATAGTGCTTGCCAGCGTACTGCTGAGCGGTCATACAGAGTGTTCGGTAGAATAACTTTCCCCCATCCACTGCAGGTAGGTATGGGGGATTCTCCAATGAGCTGTCTGGGCATCCATCAGCACTTCCGGAATAGAAATTGGATGGTTCGTTCATGTCCTGAATAAAAAGAGAACAATTTGCAAATTTAAAAAGAAACGTTTATATGTAAACAATTACATATTATACTGGGTGTCCCAAAAAAGGTAACCACAATACTGACTATTTAATACTTTGGGTTACCTTCTTATGGGCCACTCAATACTAAACTGTTGATCAGAAAACAGCACTCTCATGAGACATTGGACTACAGTACTTGTGCCAACTATTGATAACTCAGAAACTATATTTCTTTCAGTTCGAATGTGCAGTTCAAGGACATCCACCCAGCTCCATGCTTCCCTCTTCCTCACTCCTAGCCCTATGCATTCCCCCTGCAGCACCCAATGAACAGGCAGAAGGCTGTGTTGGTTGTATGAGGAGGGGAACAGGCGACTGTGTGGGGAGACGATGCTGTGACCTTGAAGCACAGTTTGAAAATGAAAGCAGTATAGTGAAAATAAGATGCTGAAACTTTGATTGTATAAAAAAAAAAATGTGGTGGACTGTTAAGTTTTGTTGCAGAGAAAGTTACCACAATATTATTTTTCCATACTTACTATCCATGCTCCATCAAATAGAATCTCCTTGTGAAGATCAGAAAGTAGATTTATCCAATAGTCAACTGTTTTAGGGTGTGTGAAATCTGGCCAAACTGTTGACACTCTGTTCCAGACCTAAATAAAAGAAATGTTTCCATCAACTAAGAAGATACACAAACAAATAATTTTAAAGCTGTGACACATACAATTAACTAACTTTTCAAGCTTGTTTTTTTACTTTCATAAAATCAACCACAACATTGTTCACTTATAATGTAAAGTCAAGGACACTTCTGGGATGTAATGGTCCCATTGACTTACAATGGAATTGTTACAATCTGTATATTTTCAAATCAATTGCCTTTTCAACATAATTATATGATAAAGTATTCACCAATGTTTATTTTGGAAATAATTCCAAAGTTGATATTTGAGATTCCAATAATAATGGCTATTTTAAATATAATTTACAGCACGACAAAAGTAGAAATGATGCAAAAAAAATATAATATGTTTATATTTTAAAGCTAAAAAACTTAAGACCTGAAATAATTTAAAAAAATTACATTTGCTATTTCACTCAAATATACACACTAACACCATGCCACATGCAAAAAACATTAACAGATTTGTTTTTTGATTTCAGTGACTTGCTGTCACCAATCGCAATCACAAAATGCAATGACTCAACGAATACTTTTTATTGTGGTTTATTTTGCATGTTACATGGTACCCATTAAAAATTAAATTTTAAGTATTTGTTCTATGGATTTACATACATTTGTTGTGTTCTTGTAATAGGAAAACAATGCACACTGTACTGCGTTAAAAATGCAAAAAATGCATAAACATGCCTACCTTCTCTGATAAAAAAATTGAAAAACTTGAGATACGTATAACACCTTAGGTAACCACAATACCGACTACTTAATACTTTTGGTCACCTTAGCTTACCCAAGAGGAGAGGGGCTACCAGGCCCACCATCTCTTGTTTTCGATTTATCAACTATGAATATTATTATAAAAAATTGAAAATAAATTACATTGTTCCCTAAAAGATGGGATGTACATAAAAAGAAAAACAGAATTAATTTCCATGTTACGCCCAAGGTTATCCTGGCAGCTCAGGAAACAAGGGATTTTGTGGCGGATGTGACGTAAGGTTTGGCAGGGAGGAGGAGGGGGGGTAAGCGGAAGGGAAATACCTCGGCAACTTCCTGCATTCTTGGAAGAACCAGATATCATGGGTGACTGACTGTGTGCAGGACGTTTTTAACAGTTTTTAGGTTTTGATCTTTTAACGTCTTTGGGTATTCTTAACGGGATGGTTTTGAGAAGCTTTTTACCAAGGCTTAGGCATGTTTTTTAAAATATTTATACTTTCCAAATGTACCTTTTAACCCAATCCTTGTTTTTAAATAAGTGACGCTGCATGTAGGATAAACTAGTGCCAAGTGAAGTCTGAAGACGGGGGCTGTAGGAACCCCGAAACGTTGCTCAAACAACAATATACAGTCAACTCTCGATTCAACGACCTTTCACAGTTCCCGGGAAAAGGGTCGTTATTTCGAAGGGGTCGTTATTGGAATTCGCCCCAATTTTCTGCTGCTTAAACGGAGCTCAAACGGACACAAAGATGCATAGGAGATGGTAACACCATTTATCCTGGTAGTTATACAACCTGCTATGCACAGGATGCGTGTTGTGAGAAGGAAAATAGAACATGAAAACGTTTTCACAAAAAATAATGTTACTTTCTTTCAATTGTGCACAGTCGTTGCTTTTCCAGGAAATTCTTACAATTATAGTTCATGAGAAAGCCGTTTGCACTGAGACCTATGGAAAGGAAAACAATCTCTCGCTTATTGCCAAGCGAAACTCGAAGAATCTTGACACCAGTTACACTGGCGCCAGCAAAAGTCGGGAGATAATCGGGCAGAATGAATGTTGGATTTTATACGTGTCTAGTGGAGCATTGTCTGTTACAAGATTAACTGGTAAGATTAGATCTCTCGGGAGAAACAACACAACCTTTATAGGCACCAGACCAAAAAAAAAACACGTTTTCTTTGCTTCAACCAACTTCATTCACCCTCCCCCCTTCCCCATTCAAGGGAGCAGTCCAAAATCCTTCCTTGACTTGCATTGTAATCTAGTGTGAAAAAGGAAACATGCAACTTGCGATCTGTCTTCACCCAATGTGTATTCTAGGACACATCATTAAACAGCGTCCCAGTCGAAAGTCATTTAGGTTTGGAATTGAATTTCACTTTAAACTCTATATTTAGTCCCGATTAGCCCATCAGCATAAAATGAACAAGCTTTATGAAACTGCGCACTTTTACATATCAAAATGGTAGATCGTTATTTACTCTCACGGTAATCGATGATTTAATGTTGGATTTAGGAGTATTCCCGATGTCAAACACCCACTCCTCCAAAAGTTTTCCCCTTGAATAATGTCTTCTTAATCGATCTCAGCGACCATTCCTACATTGAGCACTTTTTTTTCCCTTCACATGAATGGTTCTGAAGAAAAGCGGATGTGAATTAAATTTACAGTTTTGCTTATCAAAAGGCGCAGAACATGAAGTTGTTTTAACTCTTGTTTTCCTTTCTGGAGATCGAATTTCGTTATCGTCAAATGAAAACAGCTTTGCGAGATTCAAAACAATAACTTTTTCCTTCGTGCTGGATGAGTCATTGCTGTTATCGGCAAGCAAGAGCTTTGCAGACGCTAGACAAAACACTGGCGGCAGCTGCATCGTAAAAACAAAGGACAAGGAGACCGGCTGGAAGTTCGAGCAACAGGTGGCGGAAGAGAAAAATGCCAGCATTTTAAAGATAACGCAACTGTCGAAGATGGAACTTTTAACAGTAGTGTACAGAAGAAAGAAATGTCCCTTGCTTTACGTTTTACCATGCAACAGACAATACTACGGGTAATATTTCCTATGCAGACAACAGCATAAAAAAATACCTGAATTCTGCAATTATCAACATTGCTGTGCACACCAGTGGCGGAGAATAAGCTGGGAAAAGGGAGGGGAGGTGCCGTGCACACCAGTGGCGGAGAATAAGCTGGGAAAAGGGGGGAGGGTTAATTTTTTTATTCTGTTTTTGTTCGTTTTCAAGAATATATCCAGAACTGGTTGCCCCATTTTAGACGTTAAAGGAAGAGGGGTGGGTCCACTTCCATCCTCGCCTGTAATCAGCCCGTGTGCACACACGAGCAAGAAAATCGCCCCTCCCCCCTTTGCTGACAGGAAAAAGGGGAGAAGTCAGTCGGCCAATGGAACACTTTTTTGGCAGATATTACGACACAATTAGGAAAACGTATGAAGTGGGAAAGGGAGTTATGATGCACGTAAGATTGAAGTAAACTTTTGTGGAAACCTGGATGACGATCTTTAGTTCGCCTATGTGGCTTTCATTATCTCTAACCGTTTCGCTTTTTTATGAAGTGTTGCAGGGAACAAAGAACACGTTTTGAATGAAAGCGGTTACTGGAAGTTGTCGGTTGCTCACCCATGGGAACCTACTGAACTCTGGGTCAGAGCGGGACAGACTTCCAGGTGCCACGCATCTGTATTTTGGAACATTCCTGCGATCTTATCTCTCAAGGTGGTGTATTTATCGATGAAAGAGCTTGACCTGCCATACACATTGGCAAAGACTGCAAGTCCAGCAGTCATTTCGGGCTGCTTCCACCCTCCCCCATGAGTTTTCAGCAGCTCTTAGGACAAGGAAACAAGTCAAGGTCGATTTAAAATAACATCCACGCACATTCGATCTTCTCTTCTCGCGTATCCAAGAGAAAGCGTGGCAAAACAAGCCTGGCACGTTGGGTAGCGGCTGTCGGGTGCGGGGTAACATTGGTGCACTTGGGGGAGGGGGGGCAGAGGTCAAGTGCTATTGTATATCACTCAAGCATGGTGTGGTGGTGTCTATTTTTAGTTCAGACCCAATTGTGAGCGGTAGAGCACTCGTAAAGGGAATGATTGGGGAAAAAAATGAATTTTTCGGCCGATTTCCTTCAATTTTTCAACTTTTTTTGCGAAATTTTTCAACTTTTTTCTAAATTTTCACGGTTCCCGGGAAAAGGGTCGTTACTTCGAGGGGGTCGTGGTATAACCGGGGTCGTAGAATTGAGAGTTGACTGTACTCGCCAATACGTAAGTAAACAGTTCTTAGATGTTTTTTAAAAGAATTTTTCAAGAATTTTTTTAGAAAGCATTATTTAGTTTGCCACGAGTGAGTAATTCGCACATGTGCTATTATGATTACTTTTGCTGTAACTCCTTTTTCCAACATCGACGTTTCACCAAGCTGTGCTCATGTCATATTTGCCAGAAGGTTGTTTTGTTGGCTATGCAACTTCTCCTTCCTCTCATACCCTTTCCTAACTTTGCAGCAGTTTTCCATTTACCAAGTGAACTTGAAGATCCAGATAATCACTTCATGTCGAGAGGAGGGAGAAGAGGCATGACTGGACAGAAGGGGAGGGGGAAGTTACATTCTTCATACCTAAGTTGAGGGTCAAAACGGAAATAAAGGAATGTCTTAGATCCCCTTTAATTACAGAATGGTCAAGTCTTCTGCCTTACGATCGCAGAACAAGTGCAATGTTGCCAAATCGATTGTCACTAAATGCTGTTAACACAAGCTAAGAATGTGACAGGTGTTTCTGTTTACACTTTCCCTTCCTTCACATAATAATGCATAAAGAATTGACAACAGGGTTTGGAAAATTATTCTCCTTCCCCATGGTTTTACAGGAACTTTTCTGGTTCACTTGCCCACGGCTTGAGGTGGCTGAAACTTTGTGATTATTTTTTCTTTCTACTAGCTGGCAGAATTGTTGACTGTGGCGGTTATGGGAAGTTGTTTACATTGCTCAGGAGATAAAATAGGGTAAGATCTACATTGTATTTCAATTCACTTTTAATCCAAAGTTTTTTCAGTAAACATATATCATCATATACATTTCTGGTTAAAAAAAAACAAATTTTGGTAAAAAAAACGGTCAATTTCGGGTACAAAAGCGGTAAGATAAATGACATTTTGGTTTTAAAATTGTGAATATAATCCTAAATTGGATTTAAAAACTGCACTTCTTGTTACACAAAATAAACATATCCCTTCTAATAGCACATTTATGTAGTTACCAGAGTATTAAGTTTATTCCTGTATAAATGGGTTCATTGTAGCTTCTCAAATATTTTCAGCAGAATTATTCAATTTTCCATGAATTGCATAACTCACAGGATAATTCAAACTCCAGAAAGTGTTGTGTCGGTAAATAAACTCTAAATTTCATGTTTAAGAGTCTATTTCACATCATTTCGTGACAAAACGGTGTAGGAAAATGCACCTCACACTTTTCAGAAACATGAAAAATGAACATTACAGCATGTTATTTCACATTTCGTGTTTTCAGCTAAAATAAAATATGCATGCCTCTAATGATTTGGTAATCACAAAGCTCAAAGTGCACCAGCACATGTATTTTTTTCTCTATTGGCAGATGGGCAATATATAATTGACAGAATAAATGCAACATTCATACTGTCTGTCACAATTATCATTGGGGGGAGGGTGACCTTGATGATGAAACGTATGCAGGGTGGCTACAAACAAGCAGAAATGAAATTCCCTGACTTTTCCAGGTTTTCCAGGACAAAATTTACATTTTTCCCTGACAATTACAAACTAAATTAAATCGATGTTCTTGCAAATGGAAATAATAAACTCATAGAGACCACGTATGGTTTTGTTAAGTACCAATATTATCTTCTATGAAATTGACTTATTTTCTCTATTCTCTATGATCTGAATTCAAACTGAAAAATAGTGAATTTGGAAAATTATTAGAATTCACAAGCTAGGGAAGGATTACGGAATTTTGTCATACGCAGTAAGTTTAAAATAAAATACTTGATTATTTTTAAAGTTACGACTAAATGAGATAAGAGTGAAGAGTGATTGACTAAGAAATACATTTTGTAATTTATCAGTCTCCTTATACATTCTCGGTATTATATGTTGATATTTCCACTGAGGTTTGGAACCCTCTGCTTGCAAGAACCATGAGTGCGGACTCATTTTTCATGCATAAAGCTTCTCTGCAAAGCAAACAACTTAACTCTTGCATATAAGTGAAACAATTGAATTGAAGAAAATAAAGTGTCATATTTCATTACATTATCAATGGAATTTCTGCTTCAGTACAGTATATCCAAGTGAAGTACTGTGAAACTGACAAAATGCAGTTATACCATTATTGCTGACGAAAAGGGTATGTAGGTATTAGAAATTTAACGCAAGGAATTTATAGAATTGCATTGTATAGGTACCTCATTTAGCTAACCACACATTAAAACAGGAACACTCTAATAATAAAAGCTTCTGAAAGTTCATATACGAGGGGCATCCTGAAAAAAGCTCCAATGGTGCCTATACGGAGCACTAGTGATCGAAGAGCGACACACACACATGGAGGCAGGAAGAAGTAGCATGTAGCTGTAATCTCGTACAGTTGCAATGCAGCCGTTTTAGGACAGTTCTAGGTTAAAGATTGCAGCTCTCATACAGTCTCCCACCGACTGCGATGTAGCCTACATTACACGCTCAGAATTTGGCACAGAGCCACCAACAATCGTGTGAGGTGTGCAGACCAGACGTCGTGAGTGCTAGTATGGTCAGACGATGGTGCAGACAATTCACGGAAGGCCAATCGAATGTGCACAACCTCATACAGCGGAGTACACACGGGCCCTTTGCATCACTTCAGGTGAGAGATCTTGGAGCATTCCCTGGTAGCCCTGGCCTTGAAAGTACAGACTTTCATCTCTTTGTTTAACTGAAGAGGTTTCTGGCAGGGCAAGGATTTGACAGCTACACTGCGGTAGAGATAGTTCCAGTCTTTGCTGTCAGACACATATACCATGGGCATACAAAATTTAGTGCCATGCTACGACAAATGCCAGAACAACGGTGGTGATTATGCCGAAAATTAGGATAGGACTCACTGTTACTAATGCAATAAATTACAACTGGCTATTCTTGTTTTATTTATGCCTAATCGGTAGGGACCTTGATATTTTGTCATTTTTTTAAATTGGGGTATTTTCTTTCCCCAGAATTCACATTTTCATTTTAGCGCATTTTCTGGCAAATATCTGAAATTATACCTTCATGGTGTTTTTAAACTACTGTTCGTGAGAGTTTGATATCTTGAAGGTAATTTTGGGAAAGTTATTTTCCATACAAGTAGTGTAATTGATACTATTACTGGCTCGATAAATGATGACCCCCCCTCAGGCAGATTTGGCTACACTTAAAACTAGCTCAACATGCCCACATCAGCTTTTTGCTCAAGTGTGGAACTCTGTCTAATCCAAGATTTTTGTAAAAATGCCCTCGGGAAGTTCCTGTGAAATGATGAGCCCCCTCAGATTGATTTGTCCACACTTACAAAAGGCACTTCTGTCAGATTGTTGTCCATAATCCTGTCAAAAATATGCCCCTCTTGATATTTTTTGATATCTTAAGTATAGTGACTGCTATAGTGCCCTACCATGTATAGATTTCAAAATATTAACAATTCTGTAAATATTGTATTTTTCAGAAAATTCTATTTATAAAAATTAGGCATTTACAGCTTAAGTATTGCATATATCAGGAAAATTATAGAGACATAAAATGTAGAGAATCATGCCTAGAATATGCCTACAAAATTTCAAGTCTCCAGTACTGATAGTTTTTGAAAAATCTCAAATTCAAAAAATTATCGATTTTTTAACAAAACTTCTAAACAGCCTCTAGATTTCAAATATGCAACCCCCATGCACCTATCTTGAAAAATAGGCAAGTTATTCAAGATCTAGAGAACGGCAAGAGATTTTTGAAAAATTATAGAGATCAAAAAGTTGCATCTTGCCATGCCCAGGCCAAAGCAACAAACCCCATGTCTCTAGGATTCATGGTTCCAGAGATAATCAAAATTCAAAAAATTATCGATTTTTTAACAAAACTTCTAAACTTCAAATATGCAACCCCCATGCACCTATCTTGAAAAATAGGTATGTATACATATGCATACATCTTTTTTAATTTTAAGGTAAGGATTTTAGATAATGGAATTTTCACCGTATATACTGAAGGGTGCATAATGACCATTAAGTGGCGACGCACCCCAAAAATTTAAGTCAATCAATCTCACGTGACAGATACCGATATATTATGGTACCAAAAATTGGCATTATCTTTTTTGACTTGTTAGTGTTACGTTTCCCAAAATTCGCGATTTTGTTTTAGAACATTTATCTGCCAAATATACCAAAACGTAATACTTCATTCTGCTTTTAAACTATTATCTTAAATTGTAGGTCACATGGTCTACGTATTTTCGTGACAGTTTGATATGTTGGAACAAATTTTTGAGGAAGTAAAGTGTTCCCCTGCACTTTTCCATGAAGGTGTATAGTAGGGGTATGGAATTAGGCCCCCACACTTTCTTTCTTGATCACAGCTACAGGTAGGGGTGATGTGATCAGCACCACGCTCGTGGCTACTTTTATACCTCAAAGTTTCCTCAAGGTACCAGGTTCATATGATGCTGGGTGGGCGCCGGAGCAGTTTGAGTAGGTGGAAAACATCCCGGTTCTCCCCCACAGGGAATCGACCCCGGGTATCTCGCATAGTAGTCAGCGACTCAGCTCCATTATTACTCGCTTGACAAATGCCGAATGTGCGCACTTAGCTTGGAAAATTCAAAACATATCTCGTGCGACAAATACGAAGATGTGGCTCCCGTGTGACAGTACATACGCACTCGATCTCCTGTTAGAACCCTGCCACTTTGCTCTGTGATGCAAATGGTTTTGATAGAAGTTGAAAAAATCGTGGGAAATAGTCTACATGATTTAATGTGGCTGTCGGATTTATTCCATGTACGTAGAATTCTATAGTTTACTCTTGAGTAAAATGTTGGAAAACTTGCATGTTCTATGTACACAAACATGGCCTAGAAAAAAAAGAATGTTGGATTTCATGGAATATTTCGTTGTTTTAGGACATTTTTTTAAAAAAAATCACTAGAAACGCCAGCAATTCGCATTTTATGCTAAATTCGCATTATTTCGATATTTCGAACGGCCGAAAAATGTGCCCAGACATCACTGCACATTCCCAAACATAACTTCGCAGCAATTAGAATTTTTCACGGTTTTGGCGTTTGCGAAAAATCAATGTCCCTACTAATTGGAAATTACTTTCTGGCCACCCCTCGTATAAATCAGTAGATGGAAAGTGAAAATTTAGCAGAGCTGGCAGAGAAAAGTGAATTTTTGAGAAAGTGATTTGCTTTTATGATAGAATGATTCGAGTAAATATGATATTAAAATATTGACGTATTTATTATTAGTATTTTATTTCATAATATTGGACATTAGCATTACTCAGTGAGAGATTAATGACCATCTCTCATGAGTTTAGCAGACATGACAGAGAGTGGCGTTAATTTCATTGCAATACTAGTGTTGCAGTAAATTTGAGGCTGGGAGCTTGCAATTGCCAATTTTTATAATGTTCACCAATGCAGTTTTATGTTTCACTTTCTCGTGATAGCATTAAATATACTGTATATCCCATTTGGTTGGATTCTTCTTGATATCTAAGAATAGTGCAATGTTATTGTAAAGGTATGTTAACTTGTGCGAAACCAGTAATGCGTCAGGATGATGAAAGAAAACCTTCGTAAGCACTACTACATTAAGTAAGGTGAAGTGAGCCAGAAGAGTAATAAAATTCCAGCAGCATATTTGCAGTCTAAATCTCTTCTTGTTTATGCATGTGATTTTTGTTGGATGTTGCAGTCCATGCAATGTCTGTCCCATGTTGTAGTGAGATACTTTGTCGGGTGGCGATATTCGACAAAAATCGTATGTATCAATGGAACCTATTTGTTTCCATGTTCCTTCAGTTTGCCCAACAAAATGCCTTACTACGACGTCCGACAACTATCGGACGCCGCCACCCGCTCTTATCCCCTCCATCTGTTGACAAGTCCCCTTACTACTCCCATACGGACAAGAAAAAATGATAATTCAATGTATTTTCCACGTAATATTTAAAGGCTTAACCTTTACTCCCCCGATGATACCATATGTTATCATCAGAGTAAGGTCGTACTCGCCCGATGATACCATGGTACCATGGTGCTGATTACGAAATGAATGTGCTTTTTGGACCTTCATACTCTTATGTTTGGGTGGAAACTCTGACACAGGTCTGGAGCAAACCTGGGAATTCATACTGATGACCAACATCCCCCGCTCTCTGCAACATATCCATGCCACATTTCCGAACAGAGTTTCACATTTTGGCGCATTATTCAACTTGTATGGCACCCAGGAACATGAAACATGTTTCAATCTCTTTGGAAACGTCCATTCTTTGAAGAGAATACTAAGAATTGCGCTTTCTCCCCAAAATAGTGGGAGAAGAGGGGGCAAACTACAGATTTTTATGGTTTTTTTCCATTGAAATTCGGTGGTCGCGCCCCCCAAGCCCCCTTCCTCGGATTGGCGTTCTGAATTGTACACGGTTGCATGCTTTGATGTTTTAGCTGCAAAACAAAACTTATCCGAAGTAAATTGCTCCAATAGTGCCAGAGTTATAACAATTTTCCTCCAAAAATGCAAATTACCTATTTTTCGTTAAAAAAAAATCAGATTTTGGCTAATTATTCAACTTGTATAGCACCCAAGAACATGAAATATGTTTCATTCTCTTCAGAAATATCCATTCTTTGAAAAGAATACTAAAGTTCGCGGCTTCTCCCCAAAATAGTGGAATTTCCATTGAAATTCGTGCGTCGCGCCACCCAAACCCCCTTTCGTCGGTTCGGCGTTCTGAATTGTACACGGTTACATGCTCTGATGTTTTAGCTGAAAAACAAAACTTACCCGAAGTAGATTGCTCCCATAGTGCCAGAGTTATAATAATTTTCCTCCAAAAATGCAAATTCCCTATTTTTCGCAAAAAAATTAAAAAATCACATTTTGGCTTATTGTTCAACTTGTATGGCACCCAAGAACATGAAACATGTTTCATTCTCTTGAGAAATGTACATTCTTTGAAATGAATACTAAAGTTTGCGCCTTCTCCCCAAAATAGCGGGAGAAGAGGGGGCAAACTCAAGATTTTTATGTTTTTTCCATTGACATTTGGGGGTCGTGCCCAAGCCCCCTTCATTGGTCCGGCGTTCTAAATTGTACATGGTTGCATGCGCTGATGTTTCAGCTGCAAAACAAAATTTATCCGAAGTAGATTGCTCCCATAGTGCCCGAGTTATAACAATTTTCCTCCAAAGAGTGTTCGAATTTGAGGTGTCAAAATAAATAACAATAAAAAAGTCAATGAAGAGGAAATTCCCTGACATTTCCCTGACTTTTTTTGACACCTCAAATTCCCTGACTTTTCCCGGTTTTCCAGGTTTTCCAGGTCTGTCGCCACCCTGGTATGTATTGTTGTGTGCAGAAACATGGGAACATTTTTCTATGCAGGAGTCAAAAGGTTGCTGCAACATTTTCTGGAGGTGGGGGGGGCATCACATTTAGTAAACATCTAAATAAAATACAAGAAATGCATCAAGATCAAGTTGGATCTAGCCACATCATTAGGCTGTGTCATTATGGTCTGCATTAATTTTTATAATTGATCTTTGCTCTGTCTCAAAACAAAATCCAATTTCTTTGCAAATAAAACCATACAAATACATAAACATATTATTTTCCTGTAGTTTACGGTTATTACAAGCATAAGAAAACAGTTTTTCTTTGTGACGTTTCAGGAGAGCGCACGCTCCTTTCATCAGACATTTATTTTAATTTTGACTAGAGATACAGTTATAACAATGGTTAGTAATTTTTTAAACAAAAATAATCTAAATACAGAGAAACTAGTACTCACTTTTATCCGCGAAGCTGTTTTTTCTTCTTTTTCGATTAATTTTCTTTAAAATTTATTGTAACAGAAAACATCAAGAGACTTTGTGAAAACAATGATGAATTTCAATTACCTTATGATATTTGGGATTCATAATTTTAATAAAATCTGAAATAAAAATAAAACAGACTGCTTTTTTCACAGTTAAGTTGCTATATTACAACAATGTAACATTGACAACATCCATTATATAACAGATTCTTTTTGTTTAAAAAATTACTAACCATTGTTATAACTGTATCTTTAGTCAAAATTAAAATAAATGTCTGATGAAAGGAGCGTGTGTTCTCCTGAAACGTCACAAAGAAAAACTGTTTTCTTATGCTTGTAATAACCGTAAACTACAGGAAAATAATTCTATAATGCAAGCAATGCGTACATACAAGAAAAACTACATAAACATATATTACCTTTCCAACAAAAGGCTTCCCTGAAGAATTCTTCACAAAGATATCCATTTCCAGGCCTTTGTCATATGGAGGATAAGTACCTGCAGGTTCTGCTCCACTTATGCCTGCATCTATGAGAGGAATATAGTGCATACCAACCTGGAACATGAAAAACATATATTACTAATATTAACATATTGCGCACATTCTATTAGACAATCTAGTTTATTACTTAATAATTTTGTACATAGTTTTGAATGCAAATTTATTTTCTTTAAAAATCATGCAGTGTTATACATATATTATTATATCACTGCATTTACTGTTTCTTGAAGCTTGAATAAAAATTATAGTTCAAGCCAGGGTAAGGCCTTGTGCATTTGGAAAATACATAATCATCATTTCTTTTTAATTACATCCATTGTTTGTTAATAAATTGACAATCACTTCAATACAAATGAAACACACCAAGGGTCCCGGGTTCGAATCCTGGCCTGGGCATTCTTTGTAAGTGTCCCTTCATCCATTTTCATATCATCACTCATCCTCATCCTCGCGATTAGCCGAAAGTGGCAGAAACGTGAAGTAAAATATACCAAATCAACAACAGTACAAATAAAACAATGTAATTAATTAATGTAATGCAAGCACTGAGTGCTACTTAAAACGTTTTTACTTGATTTAAATTAATTGATAAGTACATACTAGGGCTGAGTCGATACCATGCCGATACTTAAATAATTAAATAATAATATCAATGAAACTGATTTATTATTTTTCTATTACTTTCACTGCAAGTTGTGTGTGGTAATCACAAAATTCTCAGTGTAGAAAAGTGTACCAACCTGATGAAGCTCATTCACAAACTCTGGAAGATCTTTGAATGCATGTCTGTCGTAAGTGAAGTCATTCCCTTTGTTCATGTAATCCAGGTCGTTCCACTGGGTGTCCTGAAAATGCAGGCAGGATTAGTTAAATGTAAAGTGATGCAACCAGAGATCATTCTCTGAGTGACAGAAAAAATCCATAACAGATCATTACAAGCTTTTTTCCTCCTTGAGCTGTTATGGAATCTAACTTCATCAATACATGTGTACTTGGAATGTTTAGCACCTGTGGATGCTCAGGCTACACATAGGCTGTTGATGGTCCATGTGAATACAGAAAATTATCCATAATTTTCATTGAGTTCTCATCCATTGCTGAAACAAAAATTGAAACTTGGATGCCCATTTTTGACAAATTGAAAAGTTGCCTTCATGCTTGATTAACATATTGTAATACTGCTGCTGTTCATCTGTTCCAGAATATTTGATTAACTCTCTGCACAGCAAAGTTGTCTATCTCTCTCTCCAATAGTTCAGCCGCACAGTACAAAAACTGGAGAATGTCTCTCATGGTCTAGTGGGATGCATACAGAGACTAGGAGCAACAATACCTACTGTCAGATTGAAAATTGTAGATATTAGAGTTTGGACTCAAATTAAAAATTAACCATTAGATAAAAACGAGTTACATCAAAATTTAGCTTATTAAAATTCTGCATTAATCTACGCTAAACAATTTGTTTTTCGAGTATGCCTTGCTTCTTTTATTGTCATGAGTATAGCAAAATATCGCTCTCTTTGATATTCTATAAATAAAGAACAGGTGGTCCGATCGTGATGAAATTTTAGTATGCTGCAGGGAGAAAGGTTTTAAACACAATTCTTAATTATCAGATTTTTAAAATTTGTTAAAAAAACATTCTTATCATTTTTGCGAAACACCTTTTTCTTAGTATTGGATAGTCATACAAATACAATATTGGTCTTGTTTTGAAGCTCTTTGCATATGCTTATTAAATCCATTATCATTGTCAACTTACATTGCGAAACCTGTTTTATACAGATCTTTATTCACCAGAGTAAAGATGTACATGGAACACAGCACACAGCGATGACTGTTGAAACTGCTGGACGTTACTGCGAGTAAGAGCTTATGGTTTAGCATAGATTAACGCAGAATTGAATACACTAAAATTTGATGTAACTCGTTTTTATGTACATCTACTGGTTAATTTTAATTCGAGTCCAAACTCGAGTATCTTTCATTTTTAATCCGACAGGAGATGAAATCATGACACCCATGATTGCCACAACTGTGTGTGTTTACAGGATATGGAGGTTCCTAATAGTGTCTCAGAATGAAATTATACAAGAGAGATAAAATAGGGGAGATAAGAAAGCAACGGTAATGAACTAAAATTTACATCAAAATCATTTTGCTACCAGAGCATGTATAGGGTGGCGCATTTTGTATCTACCAATATAAGTTGGCAACCTGTCGAACGCAGGTGCGCATGCACAGAAGTTTCCCATGCTTAGGCAGCTGCAAGTCTTGCAATTAGTCTGCCATGGAACGTTGGCAGGTTTAAACACGAATCGTGGCAGTAGAGGCGTTCATCCGAATGGGTCATATTCAGGAGACGCAGTAGGTACTGCACTGGGAAGCATCAGGGTGCCAGAGAATCTGCCTCCTTCGACCTGAAGACTTCTGTTTCTGCATGCTGCCATTGGCTCTCTATTGTGTCATCCATCGTATCATGCTGTGACGCCTTCGTCTCAGTCTCTCCTGCGTCTCCTGAATGGGATCCGTTCAGATGAACGCCTCTACTGCCATGATTCATGTCTGAACCAGCCAACGTTCCATGGCAGGCTAATTGCGAGACTTGAAGCTGCCTAAGCATGGGAAACTTCTGCGCATGTGCACCTGTGTTCCGACAGGGTTGCCAACTTATATTGGTAGATACAATATGCACCACCCTATAGATGCAAAGAAACAACCAACATGCTGAGAGGACACTATAACATCTTAAGAGTGAAACTAACATGAGGTACTGTATCCATGAACAAGTACTATCTGTGACTGTTACTAGTTTTTGGTTGTTCAATAAATGCATACATCAGAGTCAAAATTATATGTTTAGCATAAGAAGTGTCTATTTTACTTATTGTATATTGCATTACTACAGTTTCCACATGTATCCCAAAATGAAATTAACAGCAGAGAAAGGCAACACAAACAATGCACAATATACAGCAGTGTTCAAAGATAAGCATAATAACAAAACTAGTAAAATGAAAGGAGAAGAGTTGCACGATCACCTTAAATATTTATCAAGGAGTGTAACTCACCTTACATGAATAGGCAAGAGTACTGGTAGCATCCAATAGGCCCGTGATCAAAAGGTAAACAAAACGTAATGCATCAGACTGTGATTCCCAATGCACATTTCTCTGGAGAGGACCTTGAACATGATTTGGAACATCATGAAAAGGGATCAGTTTGGTGGTGGTTGAATATTGGTGTGGCAGGCATTATGTTCAATGACATAAGGAGTTGCACGTCTTTGCTGGAGGTAATGTTACTGTCCACAGGCACAGAGACGAGGTACTCCCACATGTGAGACTTTCAGTGGTGCAGTCAGCCCAGAATACTACTTTATGGACGATAATGAACGTGCACATCGAGCCTACCTGGTGGATGAATTCCTTGAAGGTGAAGAAATCCACTGCATGGACTGGTCAGCGAGGTTCTCTAGACATGAACCCTATGGAGCATGCCTGAGATTAACCATAGCGCCTAACAATTTTGCACATTATTTTGAACTTTGCTTCAAATGCAAACTTTATATTCTCTAAAAATCATGCAAACATTTCTTGTTTTGCACCTAATTTTGTGAAGCTATTGTGCACTTTAAGAAAGTTGCCAAATACACACTCAACTCTGGTTCCCAATAATTTCAATTAGAAAGTATTCAAATGACTCGACTGAAAAGTATGTTATACATCCTAAGTAATTAAACACATGAAATAAGAATCTTGTCACATTTCAATACCAGCGCACCATTGAAACCTACCAAAGGAATTCCAGCAGCTCGAGTTCTCTGCCAAACTTCCCTTGTCTTGTTCAAACTCTTGTACCCAAATCTGTAAAATATTTAAGACAATGGAATTGGTTAATTTTATATTATAACTACATGTGATAATTAACTACTAAATTTCAAACAAATACGTATAATTTTAAAACAGTATATCCTGTATATTAAATTTCCAAAGTGAAAAAACTTAAAAGACGGAAAATGTAAAATCAGAGAAAATATTGAACATTTATCTATGTTGGACTATCAAGATGGAATGTACGTATAATGCAGAAAAATGTAAAATCTAGAAACATAAAATCAGGGTTGCACTGTACAAAATTTCAGAAAACAAACAAAAAAATAAATAAATAAGCTTTAATTTTCAGGAAAAGAAATTATAATATCTACGGTATAAGTACATTTGTATTTACAAAATATAAATGTGAAATAAGAAAAAAATCCTGGAGCAATTGATTCAGAGGGATAGCAATATTAATGAAGTTCTAAGTCTGCACAAATAAGACTAGCCGAGACTGGACCTACAGTTTAAAGTGGGATCCAATCCACTATATGCCTCCACCAGGAATTCATCCTGGGACCTTTGATTACCGCGTTACCATTACGCCAAAGTGGGGGCCCGACCAAAGTTTAAGATTGGAATTGTGTCACTTTGGAACAACAAAATGACACAATTCTGAACAAAAAGGGTCCTACGTAGATTTTCAGCGAAAAATGCAGGCTCGGCCAGTATTTGAACCTGGGTCTCTCCATGGCATTGCTCTACCACTGAGCTACCGAGCCGGCCTGGCTTCGCCTGATTTTTTGCTGGCGCTGTTTTACCTGTAAAATCATCTCTGCAAGTGCTACTGCTACTGCATTTTTCGCTGAAAATCTATGTAGTACATCTCCTGTGTGTGCCTAATGTAATAAAAAGTGTCCTGTTTTTTTAATAACAGTGCAGGTAAGGTATTGAATCTATAAACAATGTAAATCAAGCCCAAAGAATAATCACAGCATTCAGATTTAGTATATATTCCAGCTGAACAGTCATGTCATGTAGCATCACCATTAACATGCATCACGGACATTTGCTTATGATGCAAATATTTTCATAACATGCAGGATGCCCACCAGTTACTCCAAAAGACCCTTTACATAATCAATACTTTCTTTCCATGATGCATTACTTAATGACTCAGCTACAAGGCAGAGTCATTTTTCACCCATTTTAATAAAGTTTGTTTCCACACTCCAAGTAAATCAGGGTAATGTGGTTTACAAGTTAATAACGTTGAGTTGATTCTAATGACTTATGCTTCAGAAATTTTGAAACGTAGCGTAATTTGAATACATGGATTGCCTTTGCCCTTCCACTTCCACTCAAGAACATGCGCTTGTTGCATTTGCTTCAAAATATTACTTAATCTTCTAGAACAACAATAAGAGGTTCTTCTGGGAACATTTGCAATTTGCATTGATATTAATTGTTACATGTAATTTATGTAAAAAGTAATGAAAGAAGTACAAATATGTTCAAAATAAGAATCTTCAATGTACACAATGAAGACTGAGCTGACTGCAC
The DNA here is from genome assembly GCF_977018435.1 of Lepisma saccharinum. Lineage (NCBI taxonomy): Eukaryota > Metazoa > Arthropoda > Insecta > Zygentoma > Lepismatidae > Lepisma > Lepisma saccharinum. Next base: position 69,277,871 of record NC_139242.1, read on the forward strand.
AAAATACTAATAATGTTCACTACTTTATATATTAGACCTTCCGGTCGTCTTTCCCCTTTAAATGTTTCACCTACCTGCATAAATGAAAACCCAATCCCCAATATGGTGGCATATAAGGTTTCCCAATGATGTCCGTATACTGCTGAACAACTTTCTGTGGGGATGGACCAAGGAAGAAGTAAAAGTCCAGCACTCCTCCTATGGCACGGAATGTGATGGCAGGAGCAGGTTGGAGAATGACATCTGAAAAACAGATGAATCACTGTGAGCCTTTGATGTGGTACAAGGTGCCCTTTGACAAGCACATCTTCTTTCATTCTGATACTTTTAATATTAGGCAATCAAACACTGTCAAATACACACGTCCTATGTATGTTCCTGTATCAATTCATGTTCACTTCTTGCTATTGTAATATATTAATACTAATTATTATATTAATACTCTTCATGCAACTTTATAAGCACAATCATATGAATAATATTACTTCTACGAAATTTGTCCAGGGAATAAACAAAACTGAATTTCACATAGAGTCTCTTAAGACTGTATTAATCAATTAATTTAAAACCACGTACATTATTAAAAAAAATAATAATAAGATGACCGAATCATTTTCTCTTTGTGCAAAAAACATGAAATAAGCAGTTTCACTTTTTTGGTATTTAAATTATGTTAGTCAAATTCAAACAATTTTTATTGACTATTATTTATTTATTACTTGATCTCAAAGAAAATTATGTATCAATGTGGCTAATAAACAACAAACAAAAATGTAGTCTGTTAATATTTATGTACAAGACCAAAAGTGTTAAATAAAACATCACCTTTCCTGGAGAAGTTGTTCTATTAACTTAGCACAAAACTAATTTAATAGCCAGTCTGTGCACATGTAACGAAATACAAACAATAATATGTAATTTGAGGTGGAAATCACACCTCATCCAACATGTACAATAATCTGAACACAACGACGTCTGTATGCTGCACAAATGTAGCAATTCTATTCCCTCTCAAGGAAAACTCAACACAGGCCAGATTTACATTTAGAATACAGAAATTAAACCTACCGAATGCAGCAATGAATAATACACGTAACTGTTCTCATGTATTGACATATATTTTATTAAGCCCAGTATGCACATGATATGCATTGACAAATATTTTTTTATATCTCTAAAACTATTCATTATTAATTCATCCAGTTTACCACAGCATCATGGCAATCTTATAACTTTTCCTAAATGAACGCAGGTATACTACTGGCATAGAAATAATGTTTACATGGGCCAACAAGGGATACAAATGCAAAATAAATAAGTACAACTAAGATGTACAAATTGACGCAGGAACATGACGACTTCAAACTGAAGAAGTGTTTTTTGAGGAGGGAGCATGTTTGGGATGGGAGGGAGGATACCTTGCTTGCCTCTCCCCAAGAAAAAAAATTCTGTGGATGTCCATGAATGCTCAATGACCAATGCTACTTGACCTAGGAATGTTATATCTGAGTTGTCAGATTTAACCCACAAGGGTAAATATTTTAAAAAGTTAAGCACTTCAACCAATGCATAACAAATGTTGCAGTTAGACCGACCTGCTATACATTTGGACAGTAACTGAATACTGCCTTGATGTTTGCTACATTTGAGACCTGCACTTGAAAATTCACTTGACACGCAATGACACTTGGAGGCGATAAAGTTCACCTGCATGCTTTTGTTATTGTTTTGTTTGATTGATATATTGATTTCTTATATATTATATATTTATTATATTACTTTCCTGCCACTTTTGGCTAATCACAAAGATGAGGATGAATTACGATATGATGAAACAGATAAAGGGACAATCACAAAAACATATGGACCGCAGAGAACATAAGCCCCACAAAAGGATGGGACTCATTTTGTTAAAGAGTCCAGATGCGAGAGCATTGTGAGTCTTCAAAATGCAGTCCAGGGTGTACTATGTGGAGGTGAGGTCGACATTTGGGTGTGCTTACACCCATGTTTGCATAAGTCCAGTCTATGCTCAGAAAGGCTAACCTGAACTCTACAGTTCAATGTGGAACCTTAAGCACTCCGCAATGTGCCTCCACTGGGAATTACACTGATTACAAGGAGACAGTGTTAACCACTATGCTATCAGCGAGGCTTCAGTAGAATGTAACAAATCAATTTTAGGAATACATTATAAAGATGAACCTCAAATTTTCATTTTCAATAAGTTAGTAACATTCTATTCCAACCACTCACACATCTTGTAGAAGAAACTGAAATCAGGGTAACTTACCCATTGCATTGCTATTCAAAAGAAATACTCCATGGCTGTATCCAGATTTCTCCATCATTAAGTAGAATGGATGGCTTCCATACAAGTTCACCTGGATCAACAGAATAAATTTAATGTAACTGTATCCACGTGATGAAACAAACATTTACTAACACACCAGAAGAAAATATTAATGAGCATACTAGCACCATCTGTTAAGCAAAACTTGAAGCACAGACAAGAATGGCATTACTTTGGACAATGCCTTCAAGGTATAGTGATTTCAATCAAATACAAATAATAAAGAAAATTCCAAAACAGGTTATGTTTCTGAGAGTAATAATTTTGTTAAATGGTGGTTCTGATTTTGTATTCAGTTTTTTCCTTAATTCGGTGATTTAACATTGGTTTGTTACCTCTATATATTAATCATAACAGTAACAATAACCCAACTGTAATGAAGTACAGTACATGACTTGAGACCTTATTCGCATTTGTGTTCATGACGAAAAACATTGTTACCAGAAGGGGATTATACTGGTACATATAAAATGATAATGTGCTCAATGTATTTTTACATGTAGTAGGTTTCAAAATAATGTAAAGGTAAAGTAAAAAAAGGTAAAGTGCTCCCCTGTGCTTAGCACCATGCCATAAAGGCGTATAGGAGGTGTGGGGGTAACGCCTCACACTTTCTTGATCCCGTCGTGAGTGGGGGTGTTATGATCAGCACCACGCCCCTGATCGCCTTTACCCCCCAGGGTTTCCCCCCAGTACCCATGTTATTTGACGCTGGGTGGGCACCAGGGCCGCTTCTAACGTTAGAAAAGTTCCCGAATTTGAACCGGCCACGGATCGAACCCAGTACCTTTAGCATGGTAGTCAGATGCGTTACCAACTGAGCCACCATGGCCACTACTAGTGGAACTAGTATTTTTACATGATTTTTGGCTGTTCTCGTAAATTTCATAAACTTGTATGCATATATAGTGAAGAACATCATGAAAATCAGCCAATCTCAAATGTTTTTTGGCTTTCTAGACAACTACCTATTTCTTCTTTTCAAGTAGTTCCCCAGTTACCCTCACAATGCTAGGTGGACACTGTAATTTGGGAACTTATCAGGAAACAAACTGTTTAACTCACACAAAAATCAAGAACTATGGTTTCCATAAAAGTGGATGTAAATCTAACGTAAAAATTTTCAGTCTGTTGTCCTTTTTATGACCATTAATTTTGCCATGAAGAGACAAAATGCCTCATGTTTATAAATCAGGATTTAACTTGAATCAAGGTTTTTTGACAAGCATTTTTGTTAACAAGGCTATTTTTAAAAAGTCTCAAAGTTATTATCTTTTGATTAATCTGACAATTCTGTCACTCAGGTTCTGTAGAAACTACAAGAGTTTAAGATTTCTTTTATCTCTTTAATGCTGAATACAGCTTGTATTCTAGAAACTCAAATTTTGGGGAAAATTAACATAAAAAGTGAGAAAACTAACAGTTTTGCAAAAATTAAACACAAAAAATTCCAGGTCCCTACACATGACTATGTTGTTAAATGCATATTGCAGTATTTTTTTTAAAAAAAATTGTTAAATAAAACTCGCTTGTCTCAATTACATGCATAGATTATTGCAAGTGATAATATTGAAAATGAAACACACATATCCTTTACACTTGAGACAGAAACACTTTTTTTTCTTTTATTTATAATGTCACTTGTTGTATTTTAAGTGATTGATGTGGAAATGAAAGATTATATGCATTTTATGGGATTAGTTCTTACCAAAATTCTCAATAAGTTTCATTTGGTTTGGAAAGTGACAAAATTTGTTGTTCATGTGAAAATCAGGATATTTCTATAGTTATTACATTTTGGATCCTACAGTCAAAATAACTGTCCTTGCAGTATTGCTGTTCCTGTGTACAATTATGTAAAATCACAAAACCCAGCAATTTGAACTTTTGAAAATTTGTATTAAAAAAATCAATTGTGTCACTGTCAAATGAAAGGATAGCTTGTGCCCTCATTGGGTTATTAATCCAGAACTTTCATTAGTCAGGTATTAAAACATTGATGTGGAAAGTGTTATGTTCTTTAATGTATGCATAGCTTGAGAACCATACAACAATGGAGCAGATACATAAATCTCACGCATCATCCTATCAGAAAATTCCATACCATACCAAGATGTATACTCACTCTCTCTTTGGGCGGAGAATCATGATTGAACATAGTAAATCTTTCCCAGTTGGTGCTCAACATGAGAGAGGATCTGTGCTCTCCAAGGCCATATATGAAACTGGAGGGAAGCAGTGCCGACATCTGCAGGAACTGATCAGAACATATGAAACCACCTACATCCTGGGTATTGAACCTGAAAGTATATTTTTAATTTAGCTACAATTAATGCAATTTGTTGACAAAAATAACTCAATTCCTTATTCATATAAAATTACAAATCATTCACCTTCAAGTCCCTACTCATGACAGATTGAAGTAAATTTACTACGGAGGTATGTGGCCGGAGCATGATGCTGATCACATCACCTCAAAAATAGCTGAGATCGAGAATGTGTGGGGCCCTACGCCCACATCCCTTAACCTTTTGTTGCCCGATCATCTCGATCGAGATGCTCTCAGGTAACCCTTGGGTGCCCGATCGTCTCGATCGAGAAGATTTGTTAAGATTGTAGTTTTTACGTTATAACTTCACTATTTTTGGCTAGAATCCCGATTTTCTTTTTTCATATTGTTGTTAACACATGTATTTAACAGAAATGATTGTTGCACGTTTTTTCATGAAAATGGCGGGAAAAAGAAGACTTCATTTTTGCATCTTTTTTCAAGGGAAAAGTTTTGCCGACAAAGAAAGGCCAGCTTTGTTGTTCTAAAGCAATGTGTTTCCCTTACCCCTGGAAACTGCATTCGAAGGAAGTTTGTTTATCGGTACCCGAGGTCAAAAGGAATGTCTTCCGAAATCCGAGATGAGCTGGAGGAGATGGATACAGACTCCCATTGGGATGAAGATTGATTGATTGATTTAGTTTATTTTACTTCCAGTTTTGTGCCTCTTGGCTAATTTGCAAAGATGGGGATGAGTGATGAAATGATAAAATTGATGAATGGGCATTCACAAACAACCAAGCCTGACCCTCTGATATATCATCAGAATGTGATTCTGATGATGTCACAAAGATTTTCTCCTGCTCCATCTGACAGGCAACCCCCTCCCCAAATGGGTAGGACTGCTCCCAACCCCCGACCTTTCCTAGGACAGACTGGACTGAAGGCTCGACACAATGACAATGCATCCTCTCCTTTGGACTTTCTTGCACTGACTTTCTCCGAAGAAATCTTCCAGCACCTGGTGACTGAGACCTACAGGTACTACCAGCAATATATCACAAAGAACCTAACGAGAAAGCCCGAACGTGACGTAACCATTGACGAAATGAAGACTTTCGTTGGTTTGACAATAGTGATGGGACATGACCGCAGAACACATTGGCGAGACAACTAGTCCACAAAACCCCACCGTTACACACAGTTTTACGAACAACAGATGTCACGTAACTTGCTCAGATTCCTACACTTTGAGGACAATACGAAGAACACCTCCCCCAAGATCCCAATTATGATAGGCTGTGGAAGATGAGGTTTGTCTTTGACAAGATCAATGAGCTTAGCTCTAAATGCTACTATCCTACAGAGCATTTAGCAGTTGATGAAGCTATGGTCTTGTACAAAGAGAAAGTCATCTTCAAACAGTATATTCCAAAGAAACACAAGAGGTTTGCAATCAAGATCTACAAACTCTGTGATTCTTTGTGATATACATATGATGACCGTATATCTGGGCAAGGTCAAAGACAGAGTGACTGCCACGACATCTGCGACGCTCGGTTTAGTTGTAGCGTTGATGGAGAAGGTGAAGGGAGTTGGTCATAAATTATTTATGGACAACTACTTCTCTTCTCCAGAGCTATTTGATGATCTCGCAACAAGAAGTATATATTGCTGTGGGACCTTCAATCCCGACGAAAAGGCCTCCCACCCCACATTTCGAAGACTGACTTGAAGCTGAAGAAAGGAGACTTACGTATTCGGGTGAAGAATGACTTGACTGTCATATGTTGGAAAGACACGAGAGAGGTGTACGTGTTAACGAACATACATCAGTCACCAGCTGAGGGAAATTTCTGCTATGGCCATGGCAACGTACTCAACGTATGCGAATACAATAGCCACATTGGTTACGTTAACACGGCCGACCGCATGACTAATTCCTAAATTGTGCAACGAGAGACCATGAAGTGGACTGTCAAGCTCTTCTTCCACCTTCTCGACCAATGTATCCTGAACGCCTTCCTGTTCTTCAAGTCATTTCATCAGAACATGAGGCACTTTGGGTTCTGTGAGATGTTGACTAAGTCTTTTGGGGACCAGGGCGGGCCAGGCACTCAATCTCCAGCTCCCCAAGCTGCGGCACAACCCAGTCCATCAGTCAACAGGCGGTACGAGGTTCGTGGCTTTTGTCACTTCCCCACCATGGTACGAGAATAGCGGAGATGCGTACAGTGCGGGCCACAAAAAACCACGAGGAAATAGATGCCACTGTATTACCTGTAAGGTACCCCTGTGTCTGGAGCTATGTTTTATGGAGTACCACCAGTAAGGCATCATGGCTCCAGACCAAGCTTGAGAACTGGAGCAGCAAAGATAAGTACAAAAAAAAACCTTCTTATTTGTACTCCTCTTCCTATTTTTTTTACAAACTGACATGCATGCGATGATTTCCATGTGCATGTTGACCTTTTCATGTCCTTTTTTTTGGGGTGGGGGGCAATTTTTTTAAAAAAATGATATTTTGGCAGATTCCCCCTCCCCCTCCATATATACGCTGAATGTGCATTAATTTTATATCGTCTGAATCTGTGATTCATTCTGCGTACAACAGTATATCATTTATCTCTCTAGAGCAATTAGCCTCTGAGCTATAGTCATTTCAATGTAACCCTGCATTTTGCTGAAATTCGAAACTTGAGACAGTGGTATGCAGGCCTTTCGTTTTGAGGGTACAACTCGCACTACATTGGTCATATGATAATGATGCAAATATTTTTCTGTTTCTTACATGCCAGCGATAATTTCTATAAGCATGTTGACCTTTTCATGTCCTCTTTTTCGTGGTAAGGGGGGGGGGAGGGGGCAGGGAAGGAAACCCCAATTTTTTTTTAAAAAAAAATGATTTTTTGGCTGAATGTGCATAAATTTCATATATCGTCTGAATCTGTGATTCATTCCACGTAAAATGGTATATCATTCATCTCTCTAGGGCAATTAGCTGAAATCCGAAACTTGAGACAGTGGCATGCAGACCCTTCGTTTCGGGGGTACAACTCGTGTTACATTGGTCATATGATAATGATGCAAATATTTTTCTGTTTCTTACATGCCAGCGATAATTTATATGTGCATGTTGACCTTTTCATGTCCTTTTTTGGGGGGGAACCCAATTTCTTTTTTTAAAACATGATTTTTGGGGGATTCCCCCCCTCCATATATACGCCGAACATGCATACATTTTACATTGCCTGAATCTGCGATTCATTCCCCGTACAACGGTATATCATTCATCTCTCTAGGGCAATTAGCCTCTGAGCTACAGTCATTTCAAGGTAACGCTGCATTTTGAAGCTTGAATCAGTGGCATGCTGACCATTCCTTTTGGGGGTACAACTCTCGTTACATTGGTCATACGATAATAATGCAAATATTTTTGTGTTCCTTACATGCCAGCGATAATTTCCATGTGCATGTCGACACTGTCATGTACGTTTTTCTTTGGGGAGGGGGAAATACCCATTCCTTTCCGAAATTTAGGGGGTTCTGCCCTCCCCCCACCACATATATGCCAAATTTGCATAAATTGTATATAGTCTGAATCTCTGGTTCATTCCGCGTACAACGGTATATCATTCATCTCTCTAGGGCAATTAGCCTCCGATCTACACTCTCTGCATTTTGCTCAAAATCGGCTCGGGCACCAAGTGGGTTAACTATGAAAATGTCCTTGGGCTCCAAAAGGTTAAATATGCCTTTACGGCTTAGTGCAATATGCACAGGGAACTTAACTTTAATTTTTATTTGCTCATTATAAGCATATAAACATAACAGAAACAGAACTATCAATGACTATCAACAGTACAATCTTTACTAAAGTACTTTGCAGCTTAACCCTGAAAAATTACAAAAAGCACACTTACAATATCTCCTGGTTCTTCTTCCTTATCACTTTGAACCCCAGCTTCTTCTCATCCACAACCACCTGATAATCTCGGAGAGGAGGAGCATGCTGAATGGATGGAACTTCTGGGTACGGAGGTTCAAATCGCTTATGAAGCGGATCATATATCTGAAGAAAAAAAAAGCCACATGACCAAATTGATTTTCTACTTTCAAAGCATTATTTTTGTTTTCTGCTTGTCAAATTCTAACTTTCAATTTAAAATGCTTCAGACGGCAATGACTTATGTAGGGCAAAGATTTCTAGTTCCATATTTTTTTTATTTTTCTTTTTATGTATGCTAGTTAGAGATCTTTTGTCTTTCATGTTTCACCCCTCTACTGAAATTTTATCTCAGTTATTTGTGCTTTCCGCATGCTGGAACTAATTTTATATTACACAAAACATCAAAATGTGTCTATTAAAAATAAATTTCAACGTAATTCTTGGGAGAAGGGGGTACGGTGGGTAAACGGCCCCAAACAGAAAGCACTTTCCGAGGAGAAAACATCAATATTTGCAGGCAGTTTATTGTAGAACTGGGGCAACCTGTAGAATAGATTTGTTGTTTGAAGTCCACTTTATGCACAGAAAGGCTAATCGGGACTGGACCTACAGTTTAAAGTGGGATCCGAACCACTTGTACCTCCACTAGGTACCGAACCCGGGACCCCTTGATTACAAGGCAACGACGCTACCACTGCGCCATCGGGGAGGCCCGCCTGTAGAATAGAGAATGCTGTATAAGAGAAAGTCTAGTGGTAAGGTTGTGGAACAACTGAGTGTTTTGGGTCGATCGAGAGGGCAGTCTGAAGTTGAATTCTGATCTTTCTTTGAAGTTCAGTTTTTAATCTACGATAACACCTAGATCTTCTTGGGTCGCAACTGTAGTAATATAATTGTTTTCGAGAACATAATGTCAGGGTATTTTGTTCATTTTTAAAGAAACTGTTAGGGAGGAACATTTACATAGTACATCCAGAATGTTTTATATTTTCACTGGAAGAAAAGTTACTGAAACTATTATAGTTTCATTAACACACTCAACAAACATTTCCATAGTAGGTTCATGTAAACAGTATCATAAATAGAAAAATGTATATTTACATATAATTTTTAATTTACTTTAATCAAACTGTTCAAATATTTTACAAGACCATTTACCAAAAAAAGTCTTTCTATAAAAAAGATATGGCATGAGTTTACAATACCGGACCACTCTCAAATTTCTATAAAATTTCGCCTACTTACTAATTTCGGTGTCCTGATGACGTAACTGTAGTTCATATTTGGCGGTCGCTTGTTAAAATTGTACATTTACGTCTAGAAATTGTAAAATAACCTTGCGATTTACCACGCTGATACACAGCAATTCGGAACCATCTTTCTTTCGCAATTCGTTAATGGACTTCCTTTATGCACAACAATCTTGCTGACGTAAGACGAGGAATGCCTACGAGGTTAGGTTAGGCCTGTTAGGTTAGGTTCCATTAGCATAAATACAAAGAAAAATTAATATTTTAGCTACGAGAACTATGCCTTGTCTTGCCTGTTGATTTCTTCATGTTGGGAAAATGGCGTCTTCCGTGGAGCTTTTGTTCTTATCGTAGGGTTACGTTACGTTAAGAAAACATAGTTTATTTCGTTTTTTTCTCGATTTCCATACTTGACCGCCAATTATTACATGCAGATTCGTGTTTAGGAGTTCACAATTAGTGAGTAGACGACATTTTATAGAAATTGGAGAGTGGTCCGGTATTGTAAACTCGTTCCAAAGATATACCTATATGTGTGGTGCCAAAAACCATACAACCAACTTTAGGAATTTCTTTGTTAAAAAAAATACGACAAAAAAATCAGATTAAAATTAAAAATCATCAAAAAATATTTTTTTAAAATAAAAATCATAATTTTTATCCACCCTGCCTTCCTATACATGTATTTTCTCTTTAGCGCCACAGGCTCCTACCACGGTGTTTGTAAGAAATGATACCGCAAAATCTGAAACTTAGGCCTCATTGTTTCTCCTTACTATGAGGTCTACATTAGATATTCTGTTATGTATTCATACCTTGGTAATAGTAACAAATACACAAAGTTGCATTGAAATCTGAATCATTTGGTGTCATGGACCAAGTGATTTGGCAAGGAAACAGTCTGAAATAATTACAAATGAACTCACCTTCACATGCAAACGCTCCTGTGTTTCAAATACAATATCCATCTTCAAAAGTTGTATATCATCAGGGTAAACTGATTTGAAAGTTCTTTTTAAATATGCACTAAGACCAAATGTAGTCTTCGACACATTTAAGTACTTGTAGCCACCATATCCTGATGGATAGAAGCAATATGGCACATTAATCTGAGATCTCTCGTTTACTGCAGGGAAGTCCTGAAATATATTTTTCTTCCACATTTTTAACTTTGGAGCCCAACAACATCCCCTAGCTTCACATGATTCCTGGCTTGGATTATTTTCAGGGTGGCAATCGAATTTCGAAGAATCAGGTATAGCCTTACACTCTTGCAAGCTAGGTATGGCCGGATTACTTAGTATAGTCTGTTTCCTGACCTCTGCATCAGTGCGTAATTTAGCTAAGTGTAAAATGTTATTACCAGCATCAATTGTATTTTTGTGCAAATAACTTTTCACGGCAGTACTGGAATCTTCTTCTAATCGTGGATTTGAATGACTGTGATCTATCACAATTTTCTTCATTTCATCGGAGGGCCAGTGTGAATTGAGCAAATCAAAACAATGTAAAAGATATACGACAGGCAGGACTACGAAAACAACGAATAGCATCAATATAACCAGAACTGTCGCACAATTTGGACGAGGACATTTCGATTGTACTATTTCTTCCTCATATTCGCATTCACTGGACTGATTAGATTGTGTATTGGAACTATTCAATTCTGCTCCACACGTATCTGTCAAAATTGCACCCATATCCCGCTCTATTTGTGACTCATTGCAAAACGAATCAAATTTAGGCTCCCTGTTTCTGGCATCCCGAAAGTTTTTAACTTTCTGTAGGAGGTTTTTCACTCTTCCTTGCATTCTGAATATTAAGTACGCTATCCTCACCAGGCAAGCTACCTCTGCTAAAATCTCAACGAGCAAATACACGCTTCAGGAATAAAACTTGAACCCAGCATTAAATGACCGCTACTCAGTAAACAATGTTCAACATGGCAGAGTTATCTGTTTCTCTTGGGAGGTAGAAAAGCATCACTATTCACTTAACGCAATAATATCAATATCCATATTATTCCCAAAATTTACCCGTTGATGTACACACAAAAACCACAGATTACTACAAAAACTATTATTATCGGACTTTGGCACAGACTAACGCCCAATTCATTGCACTGATTGTAACTTAAATGTTAACCTTTGGAACGCCACAGCAAATGGCGTCATGTCAAAATCTCCACGGAAGGACTTTTGGACTGGGAGGGGGTCAAACAAATGGAAGTCCGATGGAACTAATTCAAGACTGTAAGCTGGATGGGGCATTACTGACCAACCCAATTTAGCAATGGGCGTAGTTAGGTAGAGATATTATCCCACCCCCAACCCATGCGACATTTACACAAAATAGTTGAGAAACTGCCCACAAAAATTAGGAAATTCACATCTGAGAAGTGAGAATTAACAATTTCATGTGTTACTCTCTTTGTATTACAGACATCACACACTTAATGAATACAACAGAAAGTTGGTCCAGGGTGCGATTTATAGGGAAGACTGCCCCCCTTTCAGTCTTGAATTATTTCACCTTCTGTTTAGAATGGTATCCATCGGACATGACCATGGAATACTTGACAAGACTGCGGAAGCTGAGACAGTCAATTTTGAACACTTGCGATTGCTTAGGCCTGAATATGTACAATCTTGTGGGTTTCGGTTGTTATAAGAGTTGCAAACATGGGAGGATAAGACACATTAGTGGTGTTCAGGCCCGAATCCGAGAGAAATATGCGAGAGCTGTCGGCGTCCACTTCGCAGGCCACAGTTTGAATCTCGTGTTGTCGAGTTGATTGCACATCCCGTTAATGTGTAACAGCTAAATTCTTAGCACACATCCTCAATACAAGCTTGGGAATAATAATAATAACAACTGAAATTCGGTATTACAATATTTATAAAATATTCATAACCATTTATAATGATTACACCAATTAAATACAGGAGAGCTTACTGTTTAATACTGATATACAAATGAAATGTAAATAAATATAATGTATGGAAAAACCTAGTTTCTAGTTTAAGCTTTTGATTTGGGAGGGGCGATCGGCCCCATCGTCCTCCCGTGTATCCGCACCTGATAACAAAATATGCATAAATAGCAATACAGAAAATCCCCCCAAACCACCATCAAACACCAGAACAAGGGCGAAGCAAGCTTTGCGCACGCGCGAATTGGCCACATTTGGGCAAAACTTCCAAATATTTGAAGGTGGTATGGAATGCCTGAATTTTGTGGAAAACTGTTCCAACCCGCAATCCCTCATCCACTTTCACATCTGGTTGGAATAGTAATAAACCGTTCTCATGCCTGGCGCGAGGGTCAGCGACCTTAAGGGAGATAAAAGCATACAAGCGCGCTCAATACAATTAAATTTTTTGTAGCGTACACGTACACATGATGAAACAGTTTTTGATTTCCTTGGAGTATTCACTGAAATTATTGCCTGTCATCATCACTTGTAACCAGGGTTGTTAAACGTCTAGGAATTTTAATTCAATTCCGGCCCAGGAGAAAATCAGCAAGCGTAAATGGGTTCTGGACTGTAAAGAACCTTTTGTGTGTAACGTATTTCAATTCGGTCCAGGAACCTTTTTTCCCGAATTAGTTTAAATAGGGTCCAAGTTCCGTATTGAAATGAAACAATATGAAACTTGGATCGCATACGGACCTGACGATAAACAATTATCCACTTGTGAGCATGAACGAATAATCCTGGTGATGACTGCCTCGAGAATCTAAGGTACAAGGTAGAAATGGGCGAAATGCAAATGCTGCAGTTATGTTACCCTTCTCCATTTAGCCCCCTTCTCTCGCGCGTGTTCCTTCACTTGGTTGTAGCAACACCTCTGTCAACACTACCTGCTCCTGTTGAGATATCTGCTAGCCGGCTCCTATTGGCTGCAGTTCCTTGATCGGATGCCGGAGCCACACACAATAGATTTGTTTGAGCTCAAGGTGACAACACACTTATGTAGTCCATTGCGATATGTACAGTAACTCTTCGACAAGGGAGTTTTTGAACCTGGCCCAGGAGAGAACAACAGCGTTATTCTTTATTGCCTGTGCTACGCTTTCTACAACAGCAGCATGACATTCCAATGTAAAACGTACTTGCGGACATTTTTACAAGGAAAATTTTAATCGGTCAACCCTGGCCCAGGAATTGTAAATAATTTCAATTCCGGACTGGGAGACAAAATCAGCAAACTTAAATGAGTTCCACAGTGGATAACCTTTTCATATTTAAAGCATTTGAATTAGGTCGAGGAACCTTTTTTCTGGAATTTCAATTCGGTCCAGGAACCTTTTTCAATGTTAACAATATGCAACTTGGACCGAATTTAAATTGTGCAAGAAAAAAGGTTCCCGTCCTGAAGCAGAACCCAATATAATTTATGGGTTCCTGGACCTTTAACAACCCTGCTTGTAACCCATTCTGATATAACAGTACAGATAAAAGTAAAACTCCTTAAAATATATGGGCTTAACAGAACATGAATAAAGTATTGCTTTTTGTTCCATTGTTTAAGAGAACATGAATAAAGTATTGCTTTTTCTGTTCCATTGTTTAACAGAACATGAATAAAGTATTGCTTTTTCTGTTCCATTGTTGACCAGAACATGAATAAAGTATTGTTTTTTTCTGTCCCATTGCAAAACTGAACCAATCATGAAAAGATACCTGTAAAAGCATACAGCCTTGCCCAGTAGCGTACTTTCTTGTTTACACAGTCTCACAAAATGACGGTAAACCCTGAGTATACAAATTTCTAAAACAATCTGTTAACGGAGTGTAGCAGTTTGTTATAACTAGTTACATGACAACGATGTAAATCAATTTCTCCCTATGTAAATTAGTGCAGGCACAGCATACGACTCTTGATCACCAGGAAAAAAACAGTTTGAGTATGTTTGTATGTAGATACATATACAGTCAGAAGGCTCAGCACTGAACGAGTTAAGGCGAAGAGGGGCAATGCTACTAAAAAGATCTCCGGCAGAAATGAAGAGTATGAATTTCTCCCCATGTGGCAAGTGGAAGCGGTTTCCTAAGTTGATTATTAAGCCTTATACGATTTTTGAAAAATATGATGAATTAGTATTTACCGAATCCCATGTATTCCTTATGGGACATCAACTTCAACTTCAAGTTACGGCTCATCAAATGGGAGTTTCGACTTTTCCTACTGCTATGACATAGTTCTACGTGTCCTTTTTCCGTCCATGTACTTTTCTACGTCATCGGATGTTTGATATTCCCGAGAGAACGAATAAAATAATGGTCCCATAAGCCTAGTGCATTTCTTCTTGCCTCCCACGGCCATCCTGGCAGTGTTGCCAAACCTGATGTGTATAATAGAGCTAAATTTCTCCATTCATATAGCTAAAGAGGACTTTCAAGTAGCTAGATTAACGAAGGCTGCATAAAGTGCCTACTAGGGTAATTTTAGTTGTCAGAGGGGTAGGGGTGCTGCTATTACCGTTAGCTTTAAAGTGATGGCAATTTATTCTTTCTTAGTTTTCACTGCCTAGATTTGGCGGCATCACCCATCTCAATAATCCAATGATGTTAATATAAAATCGAAAATAAAGGGTTCCCGGATAACAAAATTGTCATCTTCATCTTAGCCACAGCGCTATATATAAAAATACATGGGGGAGGAAACAAAAGGTGGGTGACGCAGCCTATAGCTATACGAATATCACGTCACGTGCAAAATGTACTCATGGCAAAAGTTGGTATTTTTGGGCCGGAGCCAGTGGTGGCATCATGGTGGGGCAGAGGGCGGGTGCCACAGTTCAGTCAAACGAGTGCACTAAAGAGCCAGATTTGGCTACAAAAGAGCGAAGTTGGCAACAGTGATCAGCAGCTGCCCCAGCGAGAAAGACCAAGGGGAAATTGTCCCTCCTCGCCTTAAGTGGTTTACTTTTGGAACTCGTTACCAAAGTTACTGGGTTTGAGACCCTACCTGGACAGAGAAAAATTAATCGTTTGGTACAGAACCATCGTACCTCGTGGGGGATAAGATTTAAATTTTTTATTTGATTCTAGTTAGCATCGTTTTTCTTCTAATTTTGGCTAATCCCGACAATGAGGTTAAGTGATCATTAGATGCAATTGATGAAGTAACATTCGCAAATAACACCCATACCGGGATTCGAACCAGCAGGGATCTTCGGTGGCGAGTCCGAAAGTAGGTTACCAGCCAGGATATACATTTTAATTGATATATATACACATTGACTTCCAACAGGTCACCGGTGAAACACTGCTTATGGTGCTTATTCCACGTCTGTAGACAAATGGAATGAACTTGCACCTTGTAGGCTGTGGATTATTTTATTTTCATAAGTTGGCAACACTGTTAAGGTACCCATGCTTCTCTTTACAGAAGGTGTAAGTTCTATGATTTCCACTTTAGAGTTGTCCACGTGAACTATTAAAGACGTTCAGAGTAAAACCTTCTCGCTGCAGGACACTAGAAAGGGTGGTCAAAACGTTTTGTACAATCCACTAAAACTTTTTTTTATTATTTACACTAGGGCAATGAAATTTCATGTGAAAGTACTTTGGTCCTTCAAGTAAATGTTGATAACACAAATTTCACATTGTACCTAAAGTTATCTGTTTGGCAGGTTACGCGGAGATAGGTAATTTACTCTGATAAGCTTACTTTTCATTTTTCCGTGCAAATCTTATTTGCGATCAGTTTTGCCACCAGACTGGTAGCAAAATCGATCGCAAAGGAAATTTGCTCGGAAAAATGAGAAGCTTATCCGAGTAAAATACAAATTTTGTTTCTGTACTTACAGGTGAGGAACAATGGACAATTAAGTAGACAGCAGAATCTGCCAACCACCAAGGGTTGATAGAATTGCTTTAGAAGCCCAAAGATGACTCCACCAACATTAAAAGAGAGCTTATTCCTGTGTACGGGGATCAGACTTTGGACCACAGCAGTATCCAATGATGGTTGAAAGGTTCGAGAGTGGTATACACAGGAAGCAGCTTTCTTCGAATGTTGTGGCCGAGTCATCCCTGGGCTTGTAAAGCAATTCTATCATCAACGTTTACATAAGAACAAATGTACTTTCACATGAAACTTCATTGCCCTAGCGTAACCTGAAAAATGTTCAAAATTGTTCCCGTACTTACCATTTCTTCACAACAAAAACAGTGCTCAATTGAAAATTTTCTACTCATAATAATGCACAAACTGTGCAGCAAGTTGACATCATAATGCCACAAGCTTAGCTGCAACTGGCTTTTACTCTGGTGGTGGTTAATCAAGCAGGAATACCTTCACATAGCAGTAGTCACCTCATTGTGATGCGACAATCAATTCAATTGAAACGTCACAGCAGGATAGCAACTTACTGTATGCTGTACATTGTACATAAAATACCCCTTCCTTTACCAATATTCCATAAAAAAAAGAAAGTGAAATACAACTGTGCTTTTATTCTTCATCTTTGGATAATACATTTAAAAATAAGTAGTTGGAACAATTATTTTATCACAGTATTCTACTGTTATTCAAAATACCCAAAAATACTTCATTTCGCACTAAGACTGCATTCAAAGAAATTAATTATGCTCTATGAGCAAATATATGTAAGTTAAATACACAAACTAAGTTTATAAAGTTTCTTTACAAAATCCAGAAGAAATTAATAAAGGAATGCAGACTCAAAATCAATCTTTATATTTCCACACTATTTTGAAAACAAATATTCCAATTAATAATTCTATTTTTTATGTTTAATATACAAAAAAGAAATATTGCAATGAATGCACAATAGGAGATAATTCATTTCAAAAACTTGTGCTATGACATGGACATTCTATAGATTTAAAAAGGGGAACAATAAATACAGTGACAAATTAGTTTCATTTATAAAAATAAATACAAACTCAAACAATAAAATACATGATCACAGAATAGGTGTTAGCACCCATTTCCAGGCTTCATCTCTTCTACTTTGATGGCAAGGTACAATACTCCATTCAAAATACCTGGATGGTAGGGCATAAATGCTCTTTACAGCACTTGGAAAATTACAGGCAATGGTAGCAACAAGTTGAAGGTTCGATTGGAATGTTACATGAATTTACTTTGTGTAATGAGCCAGATACAAATGAAACGTGGTTTGATGAAGATTCTTCATGATAAAAACTGTACAATGAAAAGTTTCTGTAAAAATATTGACACCTAACGTTTACCACTTGGTTGATTGAATCCACCATAGCCATTCAACAATTGCTGAGGAGGTGGGGGTGGTGGTGGTTGCTGTTGCTGGTATTGTCCGTAAGCATTGTTACCTACATTCTGATATGATCCTTTGTTTCCAAATCCTCCTGCCATGCCATTTGGTGGCTGGGAAAATTTGCTCTGGCCTGCATTTGGTGGAAGTTGTGAAAACTTGCTTTGGTTTGCATTGGGTGGCTGAGAGAACTTATTTGGGCTCGAATTTGGTGGCTGAGAGAATTTGTTCTGTGGTGGATTTGAGTAGTTTGGTGGCTCATAAAACTTGTTCCCCGGTGCTCCTAACAAGGATGGGGGAGGAATATTCTTGTTGCCCATAAATGATGGCATAGAACCACCTTTATCACCCATAAGAGATGGGATCGAGCCCTTGTTATCCTGATTACCACCAACAAACAAGGGTGGTGGGGATGTGAATGAGTTACGATTAGCATCGTTGTTCCCATTCTGGTTAAAATTTCTAGCAGGGGCACCATAAGAATTATTTGTGTTCTGATTGAAATTCCTGTTGCCCATGCCTCCCGAAGGAGTGGATCCCATCAGTGGGGGAGGTGCCTGTGGACCTTGTCCTAACAGAGATCCCTTAGCAGGTTGAGAGGACTGAAAGCCAGTGGAGCGGCCCGAGGGTGTTGTGC
This sequence comes from Lepisma saccharinum, assembly GCF_977018435.1. Taxonomy (NCBI): domain Eukaryota; kingdom Metazoa; phylum Arthropoda; class Insecta; order Zygentoma; family Lepismatidae; genus Lepisma; species Lepisma saccharinum. The sequence continues at coordinate 69,296,600 of NC_139242.1, forward strand.
TTGGCTTGGCACCCCAACGTGAGCCTCCTGTCCTCCCACCAGTATCCCTACTTCTGTCTCTGCTTGGTTCCCAGCTTCTACCACTTCGACTACGATCTCTGTCGCCTCCTCTTGAGCCTCTGTCGTTGCCATATGATGGTCGGTTCCAACGATTACGACCTGTAAGAAGAGGGATTTAGTTACATAGTTATGATCTGTAATGTATTACTTTTGCATTTATAATTCTTCACTGATCCACTAGTTAAAAGCCGTGACAAGAATTACAATATTTGACCCGAGGACAAAAAGTGCCAAAACACTAATTCCTTTAATAATGAAACTGCAGTTATAAAATTTAGACAGCCAGTCCTCGTTGCACAACCACTGACAGAAAAACCTCAAAAGCAGCCTACAAATATGAGACAATTTTAAAATAGCATCTGAATTTGTACCAGTGCTAAGAACCAACATCCTTTCCTCATGCTACTCCAACTTGGACTGGAGACCCCATCTAACATCCCCAACCTAGACTTAAATGAAACAGATCTAACACAGATCAAATGTTAGGAACACTTTGGTAATGCAGATATAAATAAATGTATAAATAATAATAATAAAAACAACTCCTGCTCCATGATACATGCCATCAGAGGTGATGTGATCAACACCATGCTCTGGCTACCTGGATGGTGCAAACATTCTGAACACTAAGCATGCAACAAGAATCCAACACACTAGAAATTGAAAGCTGCAGCAATGGTAGGGAAGTCCTTGACAGGAAAGTAACAGCATGGAGGCACTGAAAGTGTACTGTCTGATTACACAGTGCAATGCAACCTTGATTCAGGGGATCAAGATAAAAACTTAAAATGTCGGAAAATGTAAAATTGGTGCACTTCATTAGCACTTCTCAACACCTGACAGGTTAAATGTTTGGATTGGATGCCAAGGTGAAGCACATCATCATGGCCTTCATGTTGCATCTGCGTGTATACTAAATTCCATGATGTAATACTGACATTAAAAGTATGCGAGAAATCAACAATGAAATTAACAGCATTTACCCCTTCCTCCAAATGCAGACTTGGACATATCAGCCATTTCATACAACTTAGGGTTGACAACTTGATTGGCCTCTTGCAGTACTGCTATCAACTCAGAGGCTTGCTTCATATTGTTTGGTGTAAAGAAAGCATATGCAGTTCCCCTTTGATCGCAGCGACCAGTTCTTCCAATACGATGTATGTAATCTTCTGAGCAAGATGGGTAGTCAAAGTTTATCACAAACTTCACATCTTCAACATCTATAAATAACAAGTTTACTTCCATATAGTACTCCTCCTTGAATTCAAGTCACTTCACAGAAACAATTTACTTACTGCTCTAGCTCTAATGAGAACTGTTTTGCTCCTCTACTTTCATGTATCAAGAGAATTTAACTGATAAAAATTGGATTAAAAGGAACATATCAGATTAATCGTGAAACATTTTAACCTGTGCATATTACTCATGTTTGTGTGTGGTTGCTGTCTGGACAATGCCAGTTTGTACATTTAAAGGATAAGTAAAAATTACAAAATAAAATTATGCCCAACATTTTGTGGACATTCTGAGAAATAAGCTCCTTCCAGTGAGGAAGTTGGTAGTAAATAATGCACATTTTCTAATTATTATCGATTTGGTGAGTTGTCACCCTATCACAGATCTTTGGAGCAAAAGTCATACATGTATATCATCACTCAAAGCAATTACACTTTACACAATTGGTGTATGGTTGCCTCTACAATGAGAACGAGTCTGAATTTATGGATACTGAAGAGGAAAACAGATCTCAAGAGCCTAACTACTCTCTGTACAAAACTGCTCTTTAGTTACCTAACTTTTAGAAGCATTTAAAAATTAACATATTTTACTGTTAAAAAGACATTCTCAGAAACATGTATTACACGCACAAAAAATGTGAAGTGACTTGCAAATAATACTTTCTACATCAAAGTACTCTAAAAGATCAAATTTATTATAATGCACAATTTCAAAATTAAGTAAAAGAACTAAAAGCTTTTTTTTTTAAAAAAAGAAGAAAATCCATAAAAATAGAGCCTATAGTATTTACCTGTTTAACTTGTTTTACAACTACTTCATGTGGGGTCACGTCCTCCTCTTATCCTTACACCCAGTGAGGAAATCATTGGAAGCAGCACTACAGCAAGGTGCATGCCTCCAGCCCAACTTCATACATGTACGATTGCTTAGGTCTCTTATTCTTCATTCTTCATGCACGTGAAGGATATTAATTCCAACCTTCTGATATGTGCCCAAGGTCTAAATGGTCAGTTGATATTTTTATGGCCTCACACTGACATTTTGTGAATTAGAAAAATCAAAGTGGTTCAAATTCTGTCAATGAATGATACAGAATTTGTTGAAAAACTGCTTTGGTAATTATAAGGGACCATTGGGGCATTAAAAAATACATTACAAATAGGAAGTTATACAAAAGATTAACGCATAAAATGAAACTGGAGAACAGTGACTTGTATCAGTTGCAAAAGTCCAGATACACAAAATGCACTATTTTGGGCACTTATAAAAGGCATTCTTTCTGATTGTATGTATGCCTTATGGTACTTCAAGCTTGTGCACTGCTCTTTACCTGATATGTCAAATGAAAAGCTAATTGATAAAAAAAAAAATACCTATCTAGAAATTTAAAAAAATACCTATCTAGAAATTATGTAATTTATGCCAGCCATGGATGAACTGAGATCTACAACTACTCTTTGCAATTTTTATTGTGAACCTCTTGTTTCAAACTTATTAAAATGGTTATTGCTAACTTGCAGCTTGTAAAAAAATGTATGTTTAATAGTTAATTACTTGTTGTTTGCTTGGCATTATATTTCATTTCATTTAGAGCTCTTGAAGACATTGGTGAAATGTTGGTTTAAGTTCCTACATTCAGCAAAGAAAGATTACTCTGAATAATTTAAAGACGATTAAAAACAGACTAAATTTTTTACTCTTGCTTGATTTTATTAAACCAGTTTTTGGGCACATTAATTTCTTAGATATGATGATAAAGTCAAATATTTAACATCTCCGATAACTTTAAACACTTGTGTGTCAAGAGTCAAGTTCCTTCCAAGACATGTAAGTTGCTCCTTTCAAGCATAGAGCAGTGCACTTGCAGTGGTGACATTTTTCTTAACAGAATATGAGTAGGAGGTTCGCAAGAGACCTACAGGTACATGTATTATTGCTTTTCAGAAATTACTGGCCAAGGTTTATGTTGAGCACACACACTGGGAGCAGGAAGAGTTGCACATGGAAACTAATGGCTTATTCTCCTGGGCTTCTAATGGTCTATGCCCTGAGGAGCAACGGATCAGAGGCACAGCCAGACGTACAATGATGCTTTTTTAATGCATTATCTCGCATGTGCCTCTGTAAAAGAAAAGAACCAGACTGATTAATAGACAAACATAGAAAAAAGATGCCCACCTTACATGCTACATAATCTACTTAAATACTACCATGAGAATTCGATAAGAGTAATGACTATCTCCCCGCATACTCTAATGGAGGGTTGGTTTACACTGCCCTTCAAATACCAGAAAATAATATTACCCCTTCCCACATAACCTAACATACATTTACACACATACCACTTCTCAGTGGACAGAAATTAAAAGCGGGGTAAAAAGTGTAGCCATGGTGAACAAGCCAGTACTTAGATGATAGATTTCATGCTGTAAAAGTGCAATTACTCTCTGGTTAGTTTCTGCAACACTGCACTATTTCTAGATGTCCTATATAATATCAGTAACTCACTTCTCACTCAAGGGAATACTTCAGTTTCAAACACCATGAATTACTTTACGCACACAGTGTAATATCAGAATTATGTTAGGGATTTGCACAGTTAACAGAGAGGTCGAGTTGTACATGACACTACTTGTCGAAGTATCACATCAATGCTGATGTAATTTTAAGAAAAAACTATGGTTCTAGAAAGGAATCTTCCCATGAAGTGGCATGTTGACTACCTGTACTTATATCAATGTTTAGGTTAATTTGCTTAAATTTAGTGTCTTGCCAAAAATCACAAGCATGAAGCATTTCCAAATTTATCCCATGCAATAATTGCAACAAAAGTTTCCAAGAAAACCACAGCACATATACGAAAAGTCTGTGATTGACAACTTCAATCTCATTAGGCACTTGTGCCTAAAGCTTAATATAACATTCTTGTTCAGTGTCAACTTGTACACACCCCTAAACACTATATATTTCTGTCCATGAGAAGTGTAAAAGCACACAGTAGGAACAACCAATAATCATAACATACATGAAGTTATCAACTAGTTCTTGAACTTATTTTCAGGTATTTGAAAAAATAAATTCTTGATCGAGGTAGTTGGAAGGACACTACTAACATGAACCAAATTTGCATATACACACAGATATACACAGTGGGAACACCCTCAGAAGCAGTCTAGCTCGGAGCAATAACAATCCTAACTCAGCTTGAACTTTTGTTTATGCCCCAAGATGTGAAACATGCACAGGATATTTTATAGTCTGTCAGCAGATTAATTTTCTTCACATGGACAATATCTTTCCATACATTACAAGTTCGGACAATTTTCTTCATGTTGTACCTTTCCAACAAAAAATACACGTTCTCGGCTACAAAATTCCACATAGGAACTTACATTGCAGTGTATGCAGTCATTTCAATAGCTTATTACACTAAAACACACACAAAAAATACATGTTCATCTACACTTTCTCACATTCTTAGGTTTTTGATGACAGTAAATAGTTTCTTCTTCTTATACAAAATTGCAAATGTTTGACATTGGTATCCTTTGAGGGGATATAGCATTTTAACCATGATCAATTCATCCTTAACATAACTTGCTTGCTTGTAGAGATGGGACAAATTAAACAGGTTTTTGCCAATAAGCACATGGATGTATCCAATATGATAATTTTACTGTTTCAACATTTCTATAAATAGCCTGTAATGTAGTGCATAATTCTGTCTTATTAACATGAAGGAAAATGCATGTAAGAGTTCTGTAAAGTAAAGTTGTTTTCTGGAGCAGTTCTGTAAAGTTGTTTTCTGGAGCAGTTTTCATCAACACATATTTTGAAATGATATGCTCCTCTAAAATTATGAATGATACAATTACTGTAGAGCAAACACAAGGAAAGGAACCTTCAGCCAAAAGTCACCATGCACCTTTATCGGTTCAACTCTGGCCATAAGGAAGTCTACTTCACTCTGCCCCTCCCCTCCACTGGGAGTAGGGTGTACAAGAGTTGCTCTTTACCGTGTTTTGTACAGTATGATGAGCTATACGACTCCTCTATACTTTAGTTATGACATACTAAATTCGGGTAAGAATGAAAACACGAATTTTCAGAGGATTGGAGCCAATACCTGGCAAGGTACACCCATATGTAGTTGTGGACACTTCTGGATTGTAACGACCCCATAGTGTCTCACTGTGTTGAAGGGTCATGTCTTTCAACTTTAATTTAGCTGCATGGTAAAATGCACATGCTTTTGGAGCTAAACTGTGTACACACAGATAAAGTATAGATGTGCATGCACATGAACATGTTAGTAAGATTTGAGATGTCCGAAAATGAGTCCAGATAACAACACTTGGGAACTGAGTGGAAATTCAAAGTAACATGGAACATTCTACTTTCCCCTAACTTTCATCTAAAATCTTTAGTTTTAATGTAGCTGTAGGTCTAGAAAAAAACATGTGTATCTACTGCTATTAGTATTATTTACTCAATTACTCAATCTAAATATATATTTCATTTAAAGAAAGAGGAACACACCAACAAATACAAATAACATTGATGGAAGAGTTTCTGCTATTTTATTTACTTTCATGGTGTAAACAGTACAAATTGCAATTGTAAAATAAAAGGTTTTGTTGGGGAGTTCCTGTTTCAATATCACTGATAACCTTAGCTTTCTTCCTGATAGAAAATACAGTAACCAAATAAAAGACTACTAAAACATTTTGTTCTAACGTAATCCATTTACGTCCCAAGTCAAGCTCAAGCAGTAATTAGCTCAATATTAAATGAAAATGGGTTTTAGAGTAAAAACTTAGATTGCACAACTGACACTTGAACTAGAGGAAATAGGGAGTTATACAGGATTTCATACTTTGGAAACAAACACCACACGAAAGCCTTCTTTGTCTTTTGCATCAATAGCACTGAGGTGAATACAGTGGAACCTCAATTTTAAGATTTTCAGGGGACAAAACTGAAAAATGTAACATTGAGGGAAATTTTATAACATAGCCTTCTTTGTCTTTTGCAAACACCACACGAAAGCCTTCTTTGTCTTTTGCATCAATAGCACTGAGGTGAATACAGTGGAACCTCAATTTTAAGATTTTCAGGGGACAAAACTGAAAAATGTAACATTGAGGGAAATTTTATAACATTTTGCTATGTTCGGACCACCAAGATTGAATGTTTAATGCAGGAAAATGTAAAATCGGGGTTCCATGTATGTATGATCAGAAATGTGTAAGACAAGAAAAATGGGTTGGTTCAATGAGTAATAAACATTAACAGTGCAATCCTGGCTCAAAAAATGATGCATGATTAATAAACCTGACATACAAATGGAGGAAAGAGATGGTAAGTGAGGCACTGTGTGATCATTAAAAATAGGAATAAACTGATACCTAATCAAATACTGTAACCATGCAAAATTACAGCACAAATGTGGAACCATACAAAATTACAGCACAAATGTAACACTAAAACTTTACTGAGAGTTTTACTCTTCATGTTTTTTGCTATCTATGTCATAATTGCAAACAGGATTTTTTATTTTACAATGTTTAGCTGCAATATTTGGCTAAGTGACAATGAGGATGAACCATTTCCAGGACAGGACTCGAACCTGGATCCTTTTGTGGCGGGGTCGTGAAGTCAACCACTCAACAAGCTTGGTCAACAATGAACTATTGCAATTAACGATATCTATTTTTGACACTGGATGAACTGAGAAGTTCTGGAATTTTGCACACTCCATGTTGGATCTGGAACCTAGAACATTACCAGTGATATGGGTTTCCATCCATTCTGTCAAAACAAATTCCAGACTTTCCCAGGCATTCTGTAATATTTTTTTTATAGTAGAAATATGAAAATAATACAGCATGTCTGGTTGCAAGAAACCTCATTTCAAAGTATTTCATTTTACTAAAATGCTTATTTATTGAATCACATTTTACAAATATGTGGAAACTTCAGTCATGATAAAGCACAACTGATTCAAATATCTCCAGTGTTGCAGGTTGTAAAAACCCTGTAATGCTACAGATAGGTATCAACTTCAGGGTACTCAAACAGTTTCTATCATGACCAGACATTATTAACGTGTGCTTTTCTACCAGCCCAACATGTTCAATTATAGTAATATTAATCAGACTACATAAGGAAATCCAGCACATATTACAAAAAATGGAGAAGTACCCAAAGCATTACAACACATTTTCAAAAGAATAAGAAGTGCAAAGAGAGTACTAACTTTCTTATGTGTCATTCTGAAACAGAATATAGTGGAATCTGAACTGTATAGTTTTAAGTGCTTATGATGCACTTGTGATGTGCAAAATGTAAAATGTGGGAACACTTTTACAACACTATTGCCGATGTTAAATATTTCCACATTACAAATGTCATATTTTTCCCCCCAGTCAATTTCAAGGTACCACTGCCTTCATTAACAAAAGTTACATTATCCTTTGTTGATGAGGGTAGTGGTCTTTTAAATTAATTTGAAAAACCAATTAAATTTGCAATGTGCAAATACAGAACATCACCTATACAATATTAAAACCATGTTTACTGCATCTACAATGTTACGTGTTTTATTGGCACCAGGAAATTAAATTATAAATGCGCAAACATATCAGGACTCCATCATAGAGGATCAATACTCAGTTCAACACTACCTAATTTAGGAACTATATCCTTTTCACAAAATGGAAACTGGATTAAAAGAGAAGAAACAGCTACATCTAGTTTAGTAAACGTTCAGAAATAAGAGGTAAAAACTATAAAAAGATAGTGCTTCTGCCAATATCCAAGCAGAAATGTAGCATCTTCCTTAAAATGCTAACTCCAATCATCTGCTGACAGCTCAGAATCTCAGGGAAGTGACTAGTGAGACCACCGTAAAAAATCCTGTGCATTTGACTTTACATTTTGAATTCTTCAGGCTTTCTTCTTTCTCTCACTTCTTCACACCACTGCATATATGTACATGTATAATTGTAGTCCTCAGAAATGATACCTCAAGCGTGCAGTGACAGCCACCTAAAGTGGTTACCCCTCCATTTCAATACCGCTGCATGTTTCTTGAGAAGTTTTGATCCAATACGAACCAAATGACTTTGTTAGAAAGATTTTAACACTAGCAGACAACAGGTATCTAACTATTCTTTATCCTGATCAAGGTTCTGATCTGCTCAACCAGGTAAAAAGTTTTAAAACAGAAAAGAACTTCCAAGGGTGGGTTATGAGATGCCACCCAAGTTTTCAGATTATTTTGTTTGATGCAGTTCTTGCAAGTAGAAAATCCATTTCTAGGAAATATTCTTGATTTAATTCATATAGACATTTCAACAATATATATTTTTTTAATCAATGCACAAACGTTCGAACACTACTTTTATGAATATTTTATTTCTCGATCGTGTACTACGAATATTTCTTGTTATCCTTTCTTCTTTTGGTGCCTAGGTTGGTACATGCTAATGTTGGTATATTTTCAATTTTACTTTTCAAAATTTCAATTCTGAAATTTTTTCCCGGAGAAGGGCATGTCTGGAAGGAATGAGGAAGTGTAAGCGTCAGCATGAGTTGGAATACGGAGCTGTGCTAATGTAAGATGTGGTAAGGGTGTTGACGTAGAGAGGGGAATGATCGGAGTTTTGGAGGAAAAGTAAAAAGGAGCTTGGGGGGGTTTAAATTAGAACCAGCAACAGAATAGCGTCCTCACTCATCCCAGGTAAATTATACCAACCTAGCACTTAAATGTGAATCTGTCTGTCTTACATGTTATTAGAAAAGTAAGAATAGATGGGTATTTTATAATTTGATTACATAAATTCGTAGATGTATGTTTGTTCCTTTGGCAAAGGATGAACATCCTCCTATTTCACCCCCCCCCCCCCCCCCCCGAGTCGACATGAATTACCTCTCCCAGCCCCTCCTTACTTCTAGGAAGGCTATACAGTAGACAATGTCATTTCAGCATTATCTTGTTCGCAACTTTGGATGTAATTATGTAAGAACGAACATTAAAGTCAAAACTGCAGTCTGCATTGATATTTAAGATTGCTCAAGCTGTATAGTCTGACTTCCTTAACTTTACTCCATTAGGACTCAATAAGATTCTGAAATGTTACTAGATTTAAGTAACCCTTGACATAGCATTGCATGATTTTTTTTTGAAGCATTACATATCGTGATGTCTATCGGTGATTTACATAATCAAAACATTAATGGGTATGCTATAAAAAAAAAGTTCTGTCTAATGACACCAGAATGGTATACATAAGTGCATTAGAAATAGCTAATTTCCAGTAAATATATTTATACTGATACAAATAGTAGCCCATCATACATGGAATTACTAGATGATTGAACATCTGTTTGTGTGTCACTTTGGGAAAAACAACAAGGGGAAAAAAAATTTATGGGGCAATTGTAAGTAGATTCTGTAGTTTCACGAAATAAACACAGCTATCATTAATTTTTTACTACACCAGCCCTTATTTCCAAACAATGAAAATCAGGTGTTTCAATTAAAATTGGATTTCTACTTTTAGAAGCTCCATCAAAAGAACATCTGATCAAAAGGCTGGAATGGCAACTCACAAACGAGCCTTGCGAGAGAGTTCCATCAGAAAATTGAAAGACAAAAATACCTGAGCCTACTAGTGTTAACGACAATACTACATGCAGCTGCTGTTGTACTTCGGGGGAGATCATGAATTCTCGTAACAATCCTGGGCATCTGATTCATCAACCAGTCTGGAACCTGACAATCTTAACTCCACCACCTTAACACTACACGAAACCCCAAGTGCAGCACGTTGTCCTTTATGGCTAAGTCACTAGTTCAAGACACCATATAGGATGGATTTCTCCACCAGAATGTAATACACGTTCAAACTTCTTACATCCGGTTCTCATTGTGCTACAACTTCCAATTGTGATTAAACCTACAATAATTGAGTTCTGTACTTACCCAAGCCTCGAGCAGCTACATCTGTAGCTACAAGAATAGAAACTTTTCCATTTCGGAATTCTGAAACAAAAAAGTGCTTGTAATTGAACAGAATAATTTCTCATATCGTACCATAACAATTTATAGTAGTTTTCATACTTATTAATGCAGTTGTAAAGTAATTTTAAAAGCTAAAATTCAAACTACTGATGGAAGTAATATATTCCATATGTCAAGTTATTTATTCTGTTTTTGTTCATATAACCTGAGTGGATGATGCGATATACAATGCAGTGGAACCCCAAATAATTTTTCATTTTCCTGCATTATAAAGTTTTTAGACACATACCCCTGAAAACATATAATGGATGTTCCACTGTAATTAACTCGATTGTTACAACTACTTTATTCAGAAAGATGGCATTTACAAAAGACCTGTTTACAATGTTAACAACCAGATCCATTTTTGTGCAAAATGTTTTGGGTGTGTGTTTTCTGTTCCACCCTTTAATGCCTATTTTCCCCTTTACCTGATGCAGAGTTCACATTCACCATATATTACCTCAAAGACTAACAGAAGCAAATTAGAGGAGTTACCAATGTTAATCTGTGTAGCAAGTTATAAGCACAAGTTTCACAATATGAAGCTATGCAAACACTTACCATTTAACACCCAATCTCTCTCTGGTTGAGATTTATCTCCATGAATACTCATTGCAGACCACCTGAAAGCATACAAAAAAAGGAAAATAAAATACTAAATATGGGATCGAGATGAACTTACAACTACAAGTCCCACAGAAATCATACTGTAGACAAAACTGTAATAGATATTTTCGTGATTCAATAATTTAACCTTACAAATTGTTCCCTAAAGAGGACATGTCAGTAGTTAACATTCTACTTTCAACTGTAGGTCCAGCCAAATTAGCACATCAGTGAGTTACCTACCAACTATCAACTTTTACATGTACAAAAATGACATTTTCGCTGTACTGTGCACCTACCTCCTGGTCTCAATAAACCAACTCATTAATTTTACAATTCACATTACTATTATTTCTGCATAGGCAGCAGTACAACGTAAAATAAAGGGATCGTGCTGCATGTTACGTAAAACAACAGTCGAAAGCTTGTAGAAGAAACTGGCAGTTTATCACTAAAGTTACGATGTCAATATATGTTCACAGCAATGTAACACTGGCTTCCAACACTAAAAACTTATATGACACCATGCTTCTGATTTCTGAAGGCAAACCACTTTCACACAAAAAGCTTACCCATCACGGCGAATACTCCTTGTAATGTCATCCACCTTCCTCTTAGTTTCCACAAAAATTATTGTCTTATTCTCCTTCTCTGCTGCTATTTCTCCCAAAAGCTTTAGCAACCTGCAACAAATAGTGCTACCATTATTTTCCATTCAACAACATATTCAAGGAAGACACTTCAATTGAGCCCCCCCCCCTTTTATTTTTGGAGGACTTGAATACATCTTACTTTTACACTTTTCAGACTATGCAACCACACAATTTCAATCTTTCTTTTGAAGAATGCCATGATACTGCAGCACAATTTCTCTAATTTGTGTAAATTACAAAACCTGAATAATATCAACTATTACTACAAAAATTTATACATTTTAAATGTAACTTAACCAATTCTATCTGTATACACAAGTATCACCATTTATACATATTGAAAACACATAAAATTTTACACTCCTCACAAAAAATTTGAAATATTGTTATACAGGGTTTGTCCGGAAAGTAATAGGACTGAGTCTATTTAAAAAAAATTATTGAGCCAATCGTTACAATTCTTTAAAAGCTTTCAAAGTAGTCTCCTTCTGCGTCGATACAGCGCTGCCAGCTTGATTTCCAATCATTGAAGGCGTCACGGAAGGCATTCTCCGGAATAGCCTTTAGAGCCGCGGTGCAAGATGCTTGGATCCCCTCTGTCGTCTCAAAATGCTTGCCTTTCATTGGCCTTTTCAGGCGAGGAACCAAAAAGAAGTCCGGGGGGGGGGGGGGGGGCACATCTGGGCTGTAGGCCGGCTGCGGAAGCGTTGGGATGCCTGCCTTGGTCAGGTAGCTGGTCACAAGAAAGGCGGTGAGAGCCGAGGCGTTGTCGTGGTGCAACTTCCAGTCGGCTGCGATGTCTTGTCGGACCCAATTGACCCTTCGTTTGAGTCTCTTGAGCACTTCCACATAAAACTTGGCGTTGACGGTTTGTCCAGGAGGAACAAATTCATGGTGGACGATGCCTTTGATGTCAAAAAAGACAATGAGCATCGTTTTCACTTTGGATTTGCTCATTCTTGCCTTTTTTGGGCGAGGAGACGCAGTCTCTTCCCGGCCCTCCGAAAAGGCCTTGTGCCACCGAAACACACCACTTCTTGCTAAAGTATCATCTGGGTAAGCCTGCTTGATCATATCAAACGTCTCTGTCGCAGATTTACCGAGTTTCACACAGAATTTAATCGCGTACCTCTGCTCTAACGAACGCTGCATTTTCGGCTTGCACCACTCACAGAAACACGTCGCGCGAAAAAGCCTGTCCTGACTCTCCGGGTGCTCGGAGACAACTGACTAGCCGCTTGTAGGTTAGGTAGGAACCCCCTCTACCGAATACAGTCAGTGCGCGCGCGCTCCGAAGTACAGTCGCGGCAAAAAAAAATCAGTCCTATTACTTTCCGGACAAACACTGTATTAGGCATTAGGTGAAACGCACAGCCTTGGAATGCTTGTGTTTTTGTCAACATATGCACCGTGCCTATCACCTATTGCCTAATATAACAATATTCCAAACTATTTGTGAAAAGTGTACAATACCTATCATTCTATAAAACTCACTTCTTCATGACTAAGTACCTCTATGCATAAAGAAGGTTCTGTAACAGTACCGGAACCTACTTTCTTGCACAAATTAAATTTGACCCAAGTTCACAATATTGGTATTCCCATTCTGTTTTACATGATTTTACTGTGCAACTCATGTCATTTCGTTTATCCCTCAGGTTATAATGAAATGCAATTGTGAAATGGAAGGCAATATTTCAATTTCCTAAGTGGCACCTCCAAATGTTTTACAATAAAATTACAGCATCCCTTGTTTTATTTCACACCAAAACCACTATCTAAAATTATGAAAGATTCTGTATGGATTTCAGAGGATGGGGATTCAAGCACTGCTAGCCTGAACACCGAAGGCAAAATTCCACTTTACTTTCCCTCCAGCAAGCACTCATGCTCCACCATGGAAAAATGTGGAGGCATGCCAAGAACAGGAGGGATGACACACACTCAAGAATATAAACACTTGAAAGTGGAAAGCTTATCTGAGCTATGTTTCCAGTCTCGGAAACCTTGTGCTGTAAGTTGAAATTCCAGGACACACTGTCAAGCAGTATACTCCCTTAGTTGACAATTGTCCTATGTCTGATACAGTTTAACCTTTACCTCACCTTGCTAATAACTCTTCCATCTATGAAGGATTGCAGTTGATCCAAAAAAATTTGGGCAACCAAACCTGTTTAGACCCTTGCTTGGTTAATTTTAAGATTACTGCATGTAGCATGAAATATCAGCTTTTTTTAGAACTAATGATGCAAAGCCACTTTGATCCTCTCTCAGCATTTACTCGGTACTATACTAAGAGTGCTGCAGGAAGATAAGTTTGCTCAAGCATTAAATAGTTAGCACGGAAAAGGCTCGAACAGGCAAAACAAGCGGCATACACTCGAAGTTCAGTAGTACATACATAAATACAGTAGTAGACACACAAATAATGTGTGTATGGTAGTGGGCTCTCAAACATGGTTCGTGAAGTGACAGATGCAGTGAAAATGAATCTTAAGTGAACATAATCATCTTCATGTTTAAATGTAGCTTACCGATACACGTTTTTCAGGGGAACAAGATTAAAAACACAATCGTGGAAAATTTTATAATACACTGTGTACACAAAGTGTCTGGACACATTTAAATTATTAATAAATTAGAAACTAATGACGATACAAATAAACTGGTGGCATGCCCTGTATCAGTACACTTCTATATACACCCTGTATTTTGCTATGTTGGGGCCATCAAGACTGAACTTATAACGCGGCAAAATGTACAATCTGGGTTCCACTCTATATGATTGTGGCTAAAACCACACACGTGTCTCTACGATTACTGTCACATTAAAATGATATTCCATTGTATATGCTCGGAGGTGACAGACTTACCAAGTACGATCAAGCAAAAGTGGTCCCATGAGTACTCTAATGGTGATCCAAACATGGAAATTTCAGAATAGAGGCATCTCAAAACATATTCAGCTTGCAAAATACAAGAAGAAATTTCCATTTCCTAAGCAGACCTCAAAATGTTTACAATAGCATTACTATGAATCTTGTTTCACTTGACATCTAGACCATATCTAAAATTATGAAATTCTGTATGGATTTCAGAGGATGGGGATTCAAGCACTGCTAGCCTGAACACCGAAGGCAAAATTCCACTTTACTTTCCCTCCAGCAAGCACTCATGCTCCACCATGGAAAAAATGTGGAGGCATGCCAAGAACAGGAGGGATGACACACACTACAAGAATATAAACACTTGAAAGTGGAAAGCTTATCTGAGCTATGTTTCCAATCTCAAAAATCTTGTGTTGAAAGTTTAAATTCCACTACACACACTGAGGCAGTAGACTTATTAAGATACTTCCATGGGAATTGTGCTATGCCCGATTATGATAGTTTTAACCTCTACCATATCTCGCTAGTAACTTTTCTAGTCACAAAGAAGGATTGAAGTTGATCCAAACATTTGGACAAACAAGCATGTTGTGAGCCTTGGTTGAGTAATTTTAAGATAACTGCTTGTGACGTGAAATATCTGCTCTTTAATCTTTAAGTGAAACTACACCATTTTGCTTATCTCTCTGTATATACTGGGTACTGTAGCGATTCAAACAGAAATTTCAGAATGACAACTCAAAAACAATCAATTTAGCTTGCAAAATACACGAAGAAATTTCCATTTCCTAAGCAGAACCTCAAAATGATTACAATAGCATTACTCTGCATCTTGTTTCACTTGACATCTAGACCATATCTAAAATTATGAAATTCTGTATGGATTTCAGAGGATGGGGATTCAAGCACTGCTAGCCTGAACACCGAAGGCAAAATTCCACTTTACTTTCCCTCCAGCAAGCACTCATGCTCCACCATGGAAAAATGTGGAGGCATGCCAAGAACAGGAGAGATGACACACACTATACAAGAATAAACACTTGAAAGTGGAAAGCTTATCTGAGCTATGTTTCCAGTCTCGGAAACCTTGTGCTGAAAGTTGAAATTCCAGGATACACTGTCAGCAGTAGCCTCCTTTAGTTGAGAATTGTCCTATGTCCGATACAGTTTAACCTTTACCTCATCTTGCTAATAACTTTTCCAGCCACAAAGGATTGCAGTTGTTCCAAAATTTGACAACTAAAACTGTTCAGACCCTTGCTTGGTTATTTTTTAGATTACTGCATGCAGCATGAAATATCAGCTTTTTTAGAACTAGTGATACGAAGTCACTTTGATCTTCTCTCAGTACTTACTGGGTACTACAGTAGCGCTGCAGGAAGATTATTTTGCTCGAGCATCAAATAATCCACATGGACAATGCTGGATACACAAGTCCAGTAGTACACATATACATAATGTGTGTGTGGTAGTGGGCTCTCAAATATGGATCATGAAAATGAAACTTAAGTGAACAAATAATCTCCAAGTTTTTAAATGTAGCTTACCAATACACAGTGATATATGAAAATGAAATACAGTGGAACCTCGACTATATATTTTTCAGGGGAACAAGATTTAAAAACTTAAAATGTGGGAAAATTTAAAATCCGGGAACATAAAATCGGGGTTCTACTGTATGATTGTGGCATAAACTACATACATGTGTTTACAATGATATTCCATTGTATATGCTAGATCATAGCTTGGTCAAGGGTAACAGACTTATCAAGTACAAGCAAGTGAAAGTGGTTCCATGCAGTACTCTAATGGTGATCCGAAAGGGAAATTTCAGATTTGATGCAACACAAAACATTATAATCAACTCAGCTTGAAAAATACAGGAAGAAATTTCCATTTCCTAAGCAGACCTCAAAATGTTTACAATAGCATTACTATGAATCTTGTTTCACTTGACATCTAGACCATATCTAAAATTATGAAATTCTGTATGGATTTCAGAGGATGGGGATTCAAGCACTGCTAGCCTGAACACCGAAGGCAAAATTCCACTTTACTTTCCCTCCAGCAAGCACTCATGCTCCACCATGGAAAAAATGTGGAGGCATGCCAAGAACAGGAGGGATGACACACACTATACAAGAATATAAACACTTGAAAGTGGAAAGCTTATCTGAGCTATGTTTCCAATCTCAAAAATCTTGTGTTGAAAGTTTAAATTCCACTACACACACTGAGGCAGTAGACTTATTAAGATACTTCCATGGGAATTGTGCTATGCCCGATTATGATAGTTTTAACCTCTACCATATCTCGCTAGTAACTTTTCTAGTCACAAAGAAGGATTGAAGTTGATCCAAACATTTGGACAAACAAGCATGTTGTGAGCCTTGGTTGAGTAATTTTAAGATAACTGCTTGTGACGTGAAATATCTGCTCTTTAATCTTTAAGTGAAACTACACCATTTTGCTTATCTCTCTGTATATACTGGGTACTGTAGCGATTCCAAACAGAAATTTCAGAATGACAACTCAAAAACAATCAATATAGCTTGCAAAATACATGAAGAAATTTCCATTTCCTAAGCAGTACCTCAAAATGTTTACAATAGGATTACTATGTATCTTGTTTCATTTCACATATAGACCATATCTAAAATTATTAAAGCTTCTGTATGGATTTCAGAGGATGGGAATTCAAGCACTGCTAGCCTGAACACCGAAGGCAAAATTCCACTTTACTTTCCCTCCAGCAAGCACTCATGCTCCACCATGGAAAAATGTGGAGGCATGCCAAGAACAGGAGGGATGACACACACTATATAAGAATAAAAAAAAAAAGTTACACAAGAAAAACTTGGCTTTTAGCGAAGGTAAAATTTACACATTGTGCCTCACAATAATTTGGGTTAACCAAATTTCGAGGGAAGCACGGCCGCGCATGAGGATATGTAATGCCAGTGTCGCTACTTTGAAAAAGAAAAAAGAAAACTGAAATCACAGAATTCCGAAATTTTGCATAATTACTGAATTGCGATTCAGCGACAATAACATACCACTCTATGAGGATATGTAATATCAACTAAAGGTTAAAAGATTAAAAATCAGTAACTTACGTGTGTGAGCATGAAATTGGTAAAACAACATTTCAAAGGTTATACTACCTCCTTCTTCAGGTTAATGCGATGTTTTCAGACACCTGACATGGTGCCTCATCGAGAAAGTGTTGTTTTCAGACACCTGACGTGGTGCCTTATCGAGAAAGTGTTGATTGAGGATTTAGGTCAAAAGGTATAGGAAAGAACACTTACATGATGTACATATCTTTTTAGTAAGTGCAGGACTTACATGATGTACATATCTTTTTAGTAAGTGCAGGACTTACATGATGTACATATCTTTTTAGTAAGTGCAGGAAGGAAATGCAAAGAACAACAGCAGGATTATTTAGCACAGGCCAATTTTGTTCAAGGGTGCATATCCCCTCCCCTTCTCTCAGACGCAAGCGACAAAAATAGAATTCCAAGTCAAGAGTCTGGTCCCATGTTTGCAGCTGATAAGAAAATCTGTATGGGAACGGGTGGCAGATGTTATCATCACGGAAATCTTGAACTCCAAAAGCAGCAGTCTTTCCAGCAAACAGTTAAAAACTTTTAACTGAAGTCTCTTTCTTGTTGGGACTAAACTCGTTGAACGTATAACTGGAAAAATCATATAACTGAAATATAATAGCATGCAGCCTTATGGGAATTGGCAGGAACTGCCAGAAAAAACGTACTATCGCGAAACGTATACTGTATCACTATATCTGTAATAGCCTATGTAGAAAGCCATAACACAGGATATGACAGGACCAGCTGACCTGATATTTCATGTAGATGCAGGTTTGTGTTGAGCACAACGTAAGGCAGGCTCACACCTCAGTTTGACCTTAAAATGGTCACATTTAAACTCACCTGTATTTATTAATGAGATTTTATGTACAAAAAGGAAATTTAGGGAAAATGCCCATAGATCAATCACAATCACTATTTTCCTTAACCAGAGCCATGAAAACCACACACATTGAATATAAGTGCACTTCCAAAATATTTCAAAATAAAATGTACCCAAACTACAATTACAATTAGAATTTTTGGAGAAACAAAGTAGTTTCACACTTAACTTTTCCACAAAATAAGTATTGAAATTAACGTGGATTTGTTGCTTTTTTGGTTTTGAAACCAGACCTTTTAAGCAGTAGTTCGTGCAGAAACAGACAAACGATGAAGCTAATGGTGAAAAATTTTACAATAAATTAAGTTATAAATACAATTTACATACTTTGTTTCTTTTTCATGTTCCTGGCATACGTCAATAATCTGTAGAATGTTGTGATTGGCAGCCAACGATAGAGATCCAATGTTGATCTGAATATAATCCTGCAAGAAATCTTCAGCCAGTGCTCTCACTTCCTTTGGCCAAGTAGCAGACCACATGAGTGTCTGGCGATCAGGCTGCAATCAACAAAACAACCACCTTCTTAATAAATGTATGTTACAGAAACTGCATAATTAGACATTTACTTCCAAAATTATCAGCAATTTTACCAATACAACAATTATAGATACACATTTCAATACCAACAGATAAGAGTACAAATTAATTAGTCCCATCCGGAGCAAAACTTCTCTAGATTTAGTTCAGGCACGTATTATTTGATTGATTGATTTGGTGTTTTAAGTCCACTTTATGCACAGTAAGGCTAATCGGGACTGGACCTACAGTTTAAAGTGGGATCCGAACCACTATGTGCCTGCACCGGGAATCTAACCCGGGACCCCTTGATTACAAGGCAACGATGCACCCACTGCGCCATTGGGGAGGCTTCTGGCACATATTAATTCCATAGTTAGTACTAAAAAACTGCTTGAAAATTGATGTTGAGCAATTCTACCAACAACTAGTACTGAAAGAAGGCTCACCCTAATTTGTTCCAAAATCTTCCTGATTTGTGGTTCAAAACCCATATCCAGCATACGATCAGCTTCGTCCAAAACTAAGTAAGTACAGCGTCTTAAGTTAGTTGTTCCTCTTTCCAGGAAGTCAATCAAACGGCCAGGAGTGGCAATGCAAATTTCAACACCACGTTCCAAGTCTCTTGCCTGAAAGAAAAACACGGGTCATTGAAACTGGTGTAAAGGGAACACTTCAATACTGCCATAGTCTGCGGGTTGCATAATTTTACAAGGGAAACATGACGATGCACATTTTGCAGATCCCATTACAGTGGAACCTCGATTTTACGTTTTTCAGGGGACCAAGATGAAAAAAGTTAAATTGCAGGAAAATGTAAAATCTAGGAAAATGTAAAACCGAGGAACGTAAAATCAGTTTCCACTGTATTATATTTGAGTACAATTCAACTATCTGCCATATTTTTTTTAAAAAAAGAAAGTTTGGTGCTATGCTTAGATTAGAATATTGCCACTTTTCTGTGTTCATTGCATTCCGAAATTTGTCAATCTTAAAATTTACAGTGTTGCATAAAATTATCAATAAATTAATAAAATACATTACCAATGTGTCCAGAATAAGTTTCATATTTTAAACTTTCAAGAAAAAGTCACTAGATATATCCAGTGACCCTAGTTTCAATGGAATACAATTCTAGAAAGGCAGCCAACTTTTTCATTTTTACGCAGAATTACTTTTCTATTCCAGTCCCACATGCTCACAGGAAACAAAAAAACTCGAACATACCTGAGGCACCTTTGGTGCTCCACCAAAGACACATGTGTTGCGGATGCGAGATGAAGCTCCAAATTCATTGGCTACTTGCTGAATCTGTTGTGCCAGCTCACGGGTTGGTGCCAAAACCAATGCAATCGGTCCATCTCCTCTTCCTAACCTGGGCTGATTGTTTATGTGTACAATTGCAGGCAAGATGTACTATAAAAAAAGATACTAGTTGTTAACTAAAAGCGCGCATACACGAAATTTCATATATAGTGGAACTTCAAATTTTACAATCTACCTTTAGGCTCTACACAATTTAGTGTAAAATTTTCCATTTCTTCAGTGTACAAGTCCTCTCTCTGAAATGCACAATTTAAACAGTGCTCAGAGAACTGTGACTAAAAAATTTGTGGGAAATTAATTAAGAGGATAATTTTACAACTTCTTTTGTTGGGAAAATGAAAGTCAAATATAAAAACAAGGTTCCACTGTATAAAAAACATTACCACATAAGTGTGTGTAATCAAGGACCTCTTTCTAAACACAAATGTAAAAGGCAAACTATTTTATTTAGTGTAGAAGAGTAGATTCTGTATACACTTTTTCAACGGACCAGGGTGAAAACTTCGTGAGTAAAAATGCAAAATAGGGAAGAGGAGGTTTTTTTATAATAGAGGCAATATATTTTCAGAACAGTTTTGAGTTTTCCCACCTATCAAGTCAGTGAGGCTAATATGGCTTTGCTGTTTATGATAGCATAGTAGTTGTGCAGAACATGCTCGGAAATAATTTTAACAAAGCAACAGAAAAAGTGTGAGTATCTGCTGCTTAAATGACTTACTATCTGATGGTGAGCAACTCTATAGCGCACATACAATGTGTCTCATCCATCCTAAAGTTTATTTATTTATTTAAAAGTGTTTTTAAACTGCCGAGAACAGCTTTCCACCCTTAATACAGCAGTATTGCATGTTACATGGTTACAAGTTACCCGGTGGATGCACATAGTGGTTTGGATCCCACTTTAAACTGTACGTCCAGTCCTGATTAGCTTTTAAAATACCAATTCAATCCAATCAATCATCCTAAAGTTAACCATTGCCTCTCAAACAAGTGATGTGTCTAAAGTACTGTAATATCCATTAAGGAAATTTCACAGATCCATGCTGCATCATCATACAGTATGAACTGTACAAATAAAAACTTATCCACGGGCATGTAAAAACCTTGATCATTGATCACCTTCACATGGGCATTGTTATGAGAATAAATGAATTTTACATTGCAACAGGCAAGTCCCAAGAGTAAAATCTGTTGTAGCTAAATTAAGAAAACTGGTCGAGATATACAGGGTGCTCGGAAATTCCCCTTACAAACTCCTAGGACTAGTAGAGGGGAATGAGTAGACAATTTTTGGAATAGGAACCCATGTCCGGAAATGTACCGTTACCCTGACAATGTGTCGGATGTGCCTGTGTTGGTATGCAACCAGGTAGGCAGTACATGACGTCAGAATATCATCTGATGACCTAAAGTGTAATCACTTATTGCAACTATGTCAAATGAGGTGTTACTTAAGGTACAGAATTGAACGACGTGTGACTCAGTACATAATAAACAAATTTATTTGGTAACAATGCCAAGGGAACTAAAAAGAAACATACTATTAATTGATCACAATAACACTTGTCAACAGTGAAAAGCATCAATTTGTTTCTGTCTTCTGCACTGGATGTGTTCCATACGGCACTGCTCAACTACAACAGTGGCTCGATGTAACGACCACCAATGTCGTTGCACAAATTGTACCGACGAATCATGTTCTGGTACACTCGCTCCATCACACCTGGTGTCACGTCCATCATTTGTGCAGCGACCATAACTCGTGCCAGCAGTTCTTCCTCTGTCTCTAAAGGAGTCTCGTACACCATACTCTTCATACGACCCCACAAGAAATAGTCCTATGGCCTTAAATCCGGCGATCGTGGGGGCCACATTTGGACCACCTCGGCCTATCCACCTTTGCCCGAATCTTCGGTTAAGATGTCTCCGAACGTCACGTGTAAAGTGAGGCGGTGCGCCATCGTGCTGAAACCACAGTTTCTAACGGACGTTCAATGGCACAGCATCCAAGAACAGAGTCAATATTTCCTGTAGAAAGATCAAGTATGCGGCACCCGTTAGCCTGGCTGCAAGAATGTACAGCCCGATCACATGACCGTCCAGAATACCTGCTTACACATTGATAGCAAATCTCTGCTGGAATCCCCAGACATGCGTTGCATGAGGGTTTTCGTCTGCCCTGACATAGCTGTTTCGAGAATTAAGAACACACTCCCTAGTGAATTTACATTCATCTGTGAACATAACTCGACGTGGAAACTGGGGCTCGTCGATGCAGCGGTGCAGAAACCACGTGCAGAAGTTAACACGTGCACCCTTTGGTGGTAGTAAGGATGTACAGGGAGGTTATTTCAGTCGTTCACCGCCAGCGTGACGGCCGGTCGGCGGACTCTTCATGCAACAGGTCCCGGCAAATTGCGTTCAGGAAGTCCGTAACAGAAACCGCTTGTTTTGTAATGTTTCCACTTTTCACAATTACAGTTACAATTACAATTGAAATAAGCACGTACCTTGTCGCAAGGATGCTGTGTGTGTGTGTGTGGAAAAGGTGTCCTCCCAAATACAAATATTTCTGGCACCTTATTTCTGACAGAAAATCTTAGATTAGTCATCGCTACTTTATCCTCAGTTGTCGCGACAGCGCCGGCAGCTTATCGGGGGTTGGGTGAGTTGTCAGCTGCGAGAGGGCGCTTCATACTGCACGTGTCGGCAGTGATGCCAACCGTAGGGACATGTCCCTAAGCATAGGGACTTTTCACTAAATTTCGCCCACGTAGGAACGCAGGGACAGATTTTGCCAAATGAGGGAAAACGTAGGTACTTTTTTCAATCTTGGTAAATGACATTTTATGAATTAGTTTATCTGGATACTTTAGCGAAGAGGAGAAAAAAGAACTAACTAACAAATCTCCATGAGAATTTTGGAACATGTTATCGGTTACCAAAAACTTTCAAGGCAAGTTCCTTTTTGAAAACATTTCCACTCTCGCGAAAATAGTGCTAACATTGCCACATTCTAAAGCGGAAACGGAAAGAATATTTTCAATGTTAAGTGATACAAAAACAAAAAAGGGAAATAAAATGGGACCAGAATTGTTAAAGACTGCAGGAAATACAGCATCACCAACCAACATCTATCTCAGCACAGCAGCAGCATGTATGACTTCAAATAACATAATCAACAGTAAACGACTCAACGTTATTCATTAGGGGTGTGCGGGATCCTTTACTTTAAAAAGTCGTTAATTCTCGACGTTTTCTGCCTTGTAAGTTTCTGGAACTTATCGAAAATTGTAAGTTTTTATTCTAGAAATGCAAAAACAATCACTTAAAGTGAAAATGACTTGTAAAATTCGAGATTTCCAGTGCTTCGGGAAATTTCGAACATTTCCCGTCCCGAAAATTTTCCGACTTGGTCGGGAAATTGCAAATTTTTCAGTCCCGAATGTCGGGATTTAAAAAAATTACCGTCCCGATCCCGTCCCCACCCAAAACATTCTGTCCCGCACACCCCTATTATTCATTAAGGCAAGAATTTACAATACTGGACCCTTCTGTAATTTCTATGCTACGTCTTATACTCACGAAATAATTAGTCGTGATAATTTATCTCAAGTTAACATGTTGGGGTGAGGGGGAAAAAAATGTTAATTAACGTGTAAAAGTTGTAAAATAAGCATTTCAATTCTCGCAATGATTCTCCGTATACAAGTATGGTAGCCATATTTGTTGATATGAACAAATTACAATTAGTTACGCTGTCTACAGCGTTGCCACACTGTTGATTTCATACTTGGAGAGCATGGATTGTGTAAGAATAGCGGAAGAGAACAGTAAAAAAGTTGTTAATGTTATACAGATTGTTAGGTGGAGTGTGCAGGAGGGCTAATTAATAAACTTATTCATTTCAGTATATTGCCCAAAGAACATGCCTTTACCCCCCAGGGTTTCCCCCAGGTACCCATGTTATTCGACGCTGGGTAGGCGCCGGGTCCGCTTCCAGGTACGGTTAGGTTAAGTTAGGATAGGCAAATGTAAATTCGCTCCTTCATTAATTGTGGAAGCACCGAGCAGAAAGATTTGGTAAGTAAATGTGTATATTTTATCTTCTGTTTTGCATGCTCATGAGGTGATAATTTTTTTAGTCGCTTTACTTGGCGTAGGGACATTTGGTCAGTTGTAGGGACATTGCCGAATAATGGTTAGCAACACTGTCGTCTACCAGACGTAGTGAGTGTACCGTACCCTCATGTTCACTTCTGTTTGCGTTTATCAGTTACGCGTGTTTTTTTATACTGTGTTATTGCTAGTGCTAGTGCTTTATTGTGTGTTAATTGTTATTCATTCATTAGTTATGTCATTAAACAAATATAGTCTTGAACAGAGAGTTTTTATGTACGATAATTACGTGAAAACGAATTCTTGCAGAAAAGTGGTCAGGGAATTACGATAGACAGGATCTCTTGAACCTAAGAAACGTGATGTATTGCTGTTAAAGGAGGTCATTTTCAACATCTCTTATAACACAGGAGGTTAGTGATCATCATTATTATTACTTTTAAATATCATTTTACGCTTTCGGTTTGCTTTATGCGCCGGGATGCTGTCTTCCCTTTCTGACAACTGACGATAAAGTAGCGATGTCTAATCTAAGATTTTCTGTCAGAAATAAGGTGCCAGAAATATTTGTATTTGGGAGGACACCTTTTCCACACACACACAGCATCCTTGCGACAAGGTACGTGCTTATTTCAATTGTAATTGTAACTGTAATTGTGAAAAGTGGAAACATTACAAAACAAGCGGTTTCTGTTACGGACTTCCTGAACGCAATTTGCCGGGACCTGTTGCATGAAGAGTCCGCCGACCGGCCGTCACGCTGGCGGTGAACGACTGAAATAACCTCCCTGTAGTTGTTGCTCATGTAGAACCTCCCACACGATGCTGCGAGAAACACCCATTGCACGTGCAATGGTTCGCGTACTTGTTGGTGGGTCCTGTTCAACGTGGTGTAGTACAGCCTCTTCCAATTTGAGCATGCGGCGTCTCTTTGGAGCACCACAGTCCTTCCTGTCGGCGGTGAAGGTACCTCGTTCTCGGAGCGAAATACTGGCAAAGAGAGTATGTGATGGAGTCGCACATTGTGCATAACGCTCTTGATACATCTGACGAGCTGCTCTTCCATTCCCTTCCACTGCGCCATACACAAGGATCATGTCTGTGTATTCTGCAAACGTGCACTCAACCATGTTCATCAGACACACACAGGCACGTGAATGGGGCTCCAGGCAGGATACCGTGATAGGGTTGACGTCACGTGCATCAGGTGATCTTCTGACGTCATGTACTGCCTACCTGGTTGCATACCAACACAGGCACATCCGACACATTGCCATGGTTGTAGCACGGAAACGTCCGGACATGGGTTTCTATTCCAAATATTGCCTACTCATTCCCCTCTACTAGCCCTAGGAGTTTGTAAGGGGAATTTCGAAGCACCCTGTATGAGCAGGCAACCAGTCTAAAGATTTTCAAATTGTGTGGGCCAAGGTGAACTTAAATGAAAATAGACCATAACTTATTGAGTGGAATGACATCCACAATGTTAGAATTGCTTATTTACAATCGGTAGATAATGTTGGATATTATATATTGTGGCAAAACACACATTCACGGTTCCCACAAAACCAATAAAACATGCAAAAAATGTTAGAATTGCAAGGTGAGGTGGGGATGTTCTGTTTAGAAAATGTTCATAGATCATATTTATTTTTGTCATGCTGAAAATAACATTAAATTTCTGTTGCATAATCTTATGGATTGGAATCTGTTGTATTGGTTCCAAAAATTATCGGTGAGTACAGCTGGCAGCCGACGAGAAGAGCGCTGGCAGAAGAGGTGTGACGTACTGCCAGGCGACTCCTCTTTCGCGTGGGGGAGGTGCTCTTCCGCCAGAACTCTTCTCCTCAGATTGACAATGACCCGCCAAGAAGAAAACAAGACTTCCTTCCCCCCGACCACCCCCAAATTCTGCAATGAACCTGACCCTCCCTTTCCCTCTGTGCCCAGTCTCCCTTCATTCAGCGATCTTCTCGTCGGCTGTACATCGGCATTGGTAAATTTTCAGCTTCATCACTACCTGATGGTACCAAAGTATCAAAGAACTGAAATAAAACTTCACTCTTATGATTGAGGAATAGAATATGTGTTTGTATAATAAATATACATAAACAAGTTTTTAACTTCCGCAAACTTGTTGCCAATGAATGTCCCAAGTGTATGGTGGCAGGGGCCACGGAAATTAATAGAACCTTTCAAGGTAAATCTCACGGACTTGTACTGTACAAGCAAAGATGCAAGTTTTACTAAAGCAGTTATAAACTTTATGTTCAAAACACCTGATGGATCTAACACTATTAAAAATCTTCAAAACTTTCAGTATGGACAGTTTTCTTTTTCTTCAAATTTTTCTTAGTAAGGTTTACACATTTTTCAGGGGACCAAGTTGGAAAAATTTAAAACGTGAGAAAATTTTATAGCACCTTGTTACATTGGGATCATCAAGATTGAATGCATACTGCATCAAAATGTAAAATTGGGATTCCACTGTATTTATTTTCAATTTTAATTCACTAGATAACATAAAAAGTCAGACAAGATTTTAAACTGTGTATCAAAGCGACTAGCAAAATGATTACCAAAATTTTCATGGACACCAAAATAGTTGAAAAGGTGTTATTTGGGTACACTTTGCATGATCTGAAACTTCTGGAATTGAAGACATAATATGTAGGGGCATGCATATTTCGTTTTTGACGAAAAAACGACATTTGAAAAAACACATTGTAGTGTTAATTTTTCATGTTTTTGAAAGGTGTGAGATGCATTTTGTGACCATGTTTTGTCACGAAATAATGGGAAATGAACTTCAAAAAGCGAAATTTACTCTTAAACACGAAATTTACCATTTATATACGCGACACTTTCTGAAGTCTGAAGTATCCTGTGAGTTATGCAATTCCCGGAAAATTGATTAATTCTGCTGTTAATATTGGAGAAGCAAAAATGGACTCCTTTACACAGAAATAAACTTAATACTCTTATAATTACATAAATGTGCTGTTAGAAGTGAAATGTTAATTCTGTGGAATAGGTGTAGTCAAATCAAATTTAGGATTATATTCACAATTTTAAAAACAAAATGTCTTTTTATATACCACTTTTCATCCAATTTTTCACCGCTATAACACCGATATTTCATTTTATTTACCGCTTTTGAACCCGAAATTGACTCGGTTTTTGTACCGAAATTTTGCTTTTTTATTTACCAAAAATATGTGCCTCTAATAATATGCTGTATACATTCATAAGGATTTGAAGATTAATTATACAATTCATTATTTACACTTGCTGCCAAACTCATTGTATAGACAACTAAAAGAAATGACTCACTGCTAGGGTTTTTCCAGAGCCAGTTTGAGCTATTCCAACCATGTCTCTCCCACTCAGAGCAATTGGCCATCCTTGCGCCTGAATAGCGGTGGGTTCAAAAAATCCCTGCTTTCTGAAATTCAAAGATCTCAATTGTACAATATTGTACTACAATGACCCCTCCTACTTAAATATTATTTCAACACAAATACATAGGAAGGAAAAATGCAAAATTCTGATAGCTTTAATATACATGTACATTTATTGCACTAGTGACGTTTCATGTTTCCCAGAACTCATAACCTGTTCATAAAGGTTTTCCAAATTAATCTGAAAGAAAAAAAAATCTAACGCAGAAACACAAAACCTAAATTGTGCAATATTAAAACTACACTTTCTGAAGTCTGATTTCTGTTATAAATGGGCTCCTTTGCACACTAATAAACTTAGTAATCTGGTAACTAAATAAATCTGCTAAAAGAAAGGAAATGTTGATTTTGTGCAATACGTAGTGTTTCTAAATAAAATTTACTATTACATTCACCCATTTCAAACCAAAATTCCTTTGTTATATACCATAAATGTGTAACCCTATGTGTTTCACAATCTTAAGAAATCATGTACATGAATTGTGTCCCGCACTGTGGCTGTGAAGTCTACAGCGTCATGCTTTGGGTTCCACGATGCACGCAGGCGAGAGTCTGAAGGGTGGAGTATAACTCTTTCTCAGATTTCGGCCTGTGTATGAGACTGGTGGCAACCCACCATCCTGAGAAGATTGGGGAGCCATGAACGAGTAGTATAACCCAGTTATCTACAACAATGGCTGGGAGGTTCGCCATGCTGACCACCCACCTCAGCAGGTGCAAGTGAGGCCCTGGCCCTCACAGCTTATTGCATCATGGGTTATTTATATTCATGTATGTACATGAATTGTACTCTCATACTTACAACAAGGCAGCACCAGGGAAGATGTAAGGAATGATATGAAGAATATGCAAAAGGAAATTGCCAAGGAAATGAAAATTACATGACATGTGGAAGATGAAATGTGAAGATTTATTCATGCAGATACGAATATACTGTATTTCAAGTCTCAGATTATTTATGAGAATATCTAATGTCAGGTACCAAATGTAAATTCTACCACATTTATCAAACACCACATTCAAGGAAACATTTACACGACCGTAATTTCACTTTTAGAACACTTACCTAATTTCCCTCATCACATAATCTGGAAAATTCCCTTCTTCAAAAAATTGATTAGGGTTTGGAACATCATTTCCTTTTACAGTAATTTCCTTGCCCTTTCTGTACTGCATTACATCACCGCTTGACCTGAAGGAAAGAACCACAATTTAGCAGAGGTAGTACATCACCAATCAATTTGCTATGTGTGTAGCTCTGAATTGTACAATACTAAAGGGAACATTGCAGGTGTACTAGAGACATACATATCTTGGTTTTGATGGAAACATGACATGTGAGAGGTGCATTTTCCTACCATGTTTTGCCACGAAATGTGTAATAAACTCAAACACGAAGTTTAGAATATTTCAAATAACATTTTCTGAAGTGTGAATTATCCTATGGGTTATGTAAATCAAAAAAATAATTCTGCTGTAATTAAGAAAAAAATGACTCCTTTACACAGGGATAAAAGTAATACTCTAGTAACTACATAAATGTGCAATTAAAAAGAAAATGTTTATTTTGTGTAATAAGTATAGTTCTTAAATCAAATTTAGAATTACATTCAGCATTTTAATACTGAAATTACATTTTATATTCCACATTTCAGGATGAAATGTGATCAGTTTTTGTTCCAACACCTTGATCTTTTTTTTATAAATATGTTGCCCAAAGAATTACAAAGAAGATAGAAGAACCCCTGGAATACACATCATCAAGCAAGTATCTTTCCACAGCAAAAAGTTAAAAAATTATAATGAAAAAATAATGTACATTTGAGTTCCTTGTGGTTCCTACATCTTTGCTTGAACTTTAAATATAATTTATATACAGAAGTAGGTTAATCTTCACTAACATGTTCTAATTAATACACATACCTCATTGCAACATTTGGGTGTGGGACATAGAAATTTTTGCTAAACTGAGGAAGTGAGCTCATGTCCCATCGTGGCTTCCTTAAGCGTTCTCCAGGTTGTTTCCCTTTCAATCCACGACCAAAGTCACCACCACCACCGCTTCCCCCACCTCTCCCACGACCACTGCTGCCTCCACCTCGCCTTCTGTCGCCACCACGGAACCTTCCTTTGTCACGGCTCTGATCTCGTTCACGGTACCTGAAGTTGCAATAACAATAGCATAATTAAAATACATGGCATAAAAAAGAAAATGATTTTGTACAGCAAAGACATTACATGCAAGCATATTGAATAAAAAAATTCAGGACAATTATTTCCCAAAATCACAGCAATATTTAGACATTTTGATTTGAATAAATAAAATTCTGAGCAACACACTAATTAATATTACACATGTTATTAATCACTTAATAAGGATAACTAAAAGAATTAACTATTCTGTCCAACATTATCATCCTTGCTAACAACTGAGTCAGGGAAAGTACTAAATCTCACTTTCATGCTCAATAAACCCAATTTGACAATTTCAGTGTTAGGAATAATAGAGGCATTGCCATATAAGTAAAAAGTGTGCCATGCAGGGAACATTGTCTGGACCAATTTGGTACTAGGTTACTATCCTTCGGACAGATTTCTTGATTTCTACAGAAGAAACTACTTACCGTAATAAGTTCCTGTAGTATTGTCTAACATCGGGAAGGTGTTTTGTGTGAAATTCAGGTAAGTTTTCTGTATCCTGGAAATGGATTTCTTCAAATTTAAAAGTTTGGGGCTCATTTGCGGGCAGGTAACTCCGACCAATTTCTAACATGCCTTTAACAGGGCATCTATAGAAACAGCCGGGAAGCCGGAGCGGAGGTGGGGCTACGACAGCAGTTGGGGGCGGTAGGTCAATAACACCAGGGGGCGGAGCCCGGAATTTGTGGGAAATTTAGACTCGAAAATTTCAAACGAATATAGTGAAAAATTGCGCAATTACTTTGATAAAAAAAACGTCAATACACCTTAACACTTTACCTGCCAATGTTCCCAATTGGGAACATCAACTAACTTTCAATTTCAACTATACTGAAACAAAATTTTTCATAATTTTCTTGTTTGATTTATTAATTTAGGGTGCATATTTACTATTAACAACATTTAATTAATATTTTCATTATTATCGTCTGAATAGTATACTATGAAATTATACCAAAATGGTTAAAATTGCATTCATAATATTATATATCTTTTATTTACAACCAAATAAATTACTTTTTTCTTCTTTGTACAATATCGGGCAAAACATAATGCTAGTATTACATGAAATGCATTAGAATGGGTTTTTCATTGATTTCTATTAGTCTGGACCTAAGTTATTATCATGTTCCCAAATGGGAACATTGGCGTTTTGCATGAACAATGGTTACAGACAACAAATAACTGAAGATAAATTTTCCTCTCACACAGTTGTGAGGCAAGATGTTTTGTAACTTGGTCAACAATTGAAATAAAGTCATGCTTATTGCTGGCTACAAGTACATTTGAAATAATTGGTTTTACATTGTTTGTATAACAAAGATCCCCGCGTGTTTTATGCCACGTTCTGTTAGCTGCTTCTGTTTATTCATGCTGTCTCGTTGTTATAAAATTCAGTTTTTCAACAACATTTGTACGAACAACATGACATCGAATCGTTTCCTAACATTGGAAGCAGCTTTTCAGTATTTGAATGAAATTTTAGATGACGATACTGAAGACATTAGAGATGTAGTCGATATTTGTCAGTTGCCTCCAGAAGAAACTGCAGATCTTACCGACGAGGAAAAAATTGATGACAACGTTTTGGAAGAAGTGGTTCCTTCAGATGTGTGTGGTGAATTGGTTGTCACAACTAACATGAAACAAACTACTCCGGAGTCTCTTCAGCCAACCACATCAAGAAAGGCTAAAGGGGCATCAAGTAAACAGATAGGATATCCTTCGTGGAAGAAGTCTACGGTTATAGAAAACAATTAGCTCCATTGCGATGATTCATTTCAGTGCTTATCCGACAAACACCAAGAATTGCTGCCACTGGCACCTATTGAGTTGTTTCATAAAATTTTACCAGAGACATACCTCGAGCATCTCTCTTCAATGACGTGCCTATATGCAGCTCAAAAGGGCAAAATTGTTTTGTTCACCAAACATGACATAGTTCAGTTCTTTGGTTTGCTTGTAATCAGCGGTTATCACAATGTCCAAGAGGAGATATGTACTGGTCAACAGCAGAAGACGTGACTGTACAAATTGTCCCAACTGCGATGCCCAGGCAGAAGTTTCGGGATAGAAAGCAATATTTCCACGTCATGGACAATACTCAATTGAAACAAGGTGATAAACTTGGAAAAAATCACCATTATATGATGAGCTAAACAACAATCTTCAGCAATATGGAATTTTTCACAAACAACTCAACATCGACGAATCAATGGTTCCCTATTATGGGCATCATTCTTGCAAGATGTTCATAAAGGGAAAACCGATTCGTTTCGAAATCTGGACTCTGTACGAGAAGGAAGGACTGGTAGATGTCCCTTGGTTCCAACAAATGAAATAAAGAAAAAGAAAAGAGGAGAGTTTGACTTTTGATGTGATGGTGATATTTACATGTGTAGATGGAATGATAATTCCATAGTCACCTTGGCATCTAACTACCAGACACACTTGCCATTAGGAACAGCAAAGCGGTACTCTCGGCAATCAAAGAGGAGGATTGATGTCCCTGAACCTCACTTACTACGAAAGTACAATAAAGGAATGGGGGGGGTGTCGATGTCTTTGACTGTATGCTGTCCAGTTACACACCTAAGCTGCGAGGGAAAAAATGGCAGTGGAATTTATTTTCCAATGCTTTGAATGTGGCAGTTGCTGCAGCCTGGAAAATTCACCAAGAACTTCATGGGAAGAATTCATTTGGCAAAAAAAATTCTCGCCTACAATGTCGCGAGTGTGCAAGAAATATGCATTTACACTGCTTCCCATGGCTTATCACCAGTTTAGGACATTCTGTGTGTGTGTATTTTTTTTTCATTTTCAAATGTGTAAACTACATATATTTAAAATTTGGTATTGCTACATTTTCAATAAAACAAATCCTTTTCCCCTTGAGTAAAATTGCACAATGATGTTTTCTCATTTTTATATAATTATGTTATCCTATTATGTATTTGTATTAGTATTTTGTATTTTGAAGGTTGTCTCACTCTCTGTAAGCTTATATGTAATATTTCTGTACATTTACTATGCTAATATATAAACGGAAAAGATGCTGGTCCAGTTGAATTATAATTAGAAAACTCTGTAATACTACTTCACATGAAACGACAATGTTCCCCATTGGGAACACTCCAGTCTACATATAGAGAAAATAAAAAAATAACATTTTTTTAAATAATTCTCTTTAATGTACACCAGAGACAAAAAATACTGATAAACTCATTAATTTCAAATCCAAAGACAATTCAGCATGTAAAAGGTTAAGGAATGTTCCGCAAAGCTGATACGTAAGTACGAATGTCAAAAATTGATGAAACGAAGAATTTATAGGTGTCCGAAGGATAGTAAATTTTTACCATCAAGGGAAAACTGTAGCATGTTGGGGTGTCCAATTTCTGGACGCAGTGTGAATCAATTTAGCATGCTATCACATGTTGTTGACATCTTTTTTGATCTAGTCGGTAGGGTGTCGGACACATGGAAGACCTGAGTTCAATTCCCAGGGTGGGTGATCCAAGGTCCAAATTTTTCCAGCCTTGTCCCCCAACATAAAAGTGGCTCACCTAAACTCAAATCAATGGGTACCTGGGTGTAACCCCTGGGATATAAAAGCAGACAGGAGTATGGTGCTAAACACATCACCTCCAAAATGGCCAAAATAGAGAATGTGTGGGACCATAACCCCCACCCCCTCTTAAATGTGTCTTCATGGCAGTAACTTTACCTTACCTGTACGTCGAACAGTTATTAATGGTAGACCATAGCATACCTTCCCACTTCACATGAAGATGAAAGGTTGTGTGTGAAGAAGGCTAATGAGGCCAGGTTAATACAGATCTCTGTACCCCCTGGAAAAAGTGAAATATTTTGCATGGTTTATGTAGATTTTGTTGTCTATGAACGTTTACTGTTGATTTTAGCTCTCTGAAATGTGTTATTGTGAAGTAAAGTGAGTCTGTTACCTTAGAGTGTTACTTTACATTGTAGAAGAACAGACCGAAGGCTTCGCACAAGTGAATATAGCACCCAACAATGACTTTCCACAACAGCAGCTATAATTTTACGTAGTTAGGTTTGGTTCTGAAGTTATTTTCAACATTTCTTTTGCTATTGTAGTGTGATTACAAACATTTTTACTAACAAAAAGCAGCAAAAATACTCTGAAATTGCAAGTTTTAACTTACATGGGCCATTTTTTGGGATTGAATATCTCCATTGTTCGTGCTTTCCTAAAGCTGGAACCATGTTTACATTACGTAAAACATTGAAATATGTCTATTTTAAAAAAAATCCACGTGATTGTCGAGGGGTCCAGTGGGTAAACGGCCCCCATATCTCTTGCAACCTAATTTTTTGCGATCCCACATAATCACGAAAACTAGAACAATCACATATTTTACATGTCTGCGAACCCTACACATACCTATCTATTACACTTTTACGTAGAAATCACATGCAACTTGTACATGCACATCGAAAATACCTTTCACTTTTTCAATAGTTTGCATTTATGTTTCAAGTATACATAAATAGTAGTAATATTTAATCAATTTCTCAAGGGATACAAGAAAACTTCAAATTTAACCATTACTGAATTATTCCACGTTAGTTGTAATGCTTCATCTAATTGCAAACAAATGATGATGATACATATTTGATATTACATGCCCTAAGATTAACATATTTAGAAGTAATGCCTCCACAAGAACATATGCTAGATTTCATACTAGAAAAAATACAACCCAGCCTCTTTCGGTTGAATTCTTTACACAACCCATTCAAGTGCAATTGGCAAGAGGATGATATAAAACAATTATTCCATATTTATTTTTCTTTTGTTGTATGCTTCGATGCAAACAATTGCAGCAGACACCTTTATGTGGAAGTAAAGATGGATTCCTACCACAAGGTACAATGCATAACCGAAAATTAGGAAAACCAAATACGGTCAATCAGGTTCGAAATTCTTTGAGTACATGTTCATATAATAAGATAAAATTTCCTATGTAATGTTTTGAGGGCTTATTAACAATATGATGTGGATGGGTGTGTATGCATCTTGCTTGACATATTGACAACACACAGCCTAAACGCTTTCAGGTAGTTCCACTACGGAATTATTGTTTTATATGAAATATCATTACTTCTATTCATTTAGTTACTAGAACCATAATAACCACATAATGTGAACATTTTCAACTTACATCTTATTTTATTTCCACGTGCTTTGCCACAAGAATCTTCGCAGTCTCAAAATGTTGTCCACTGTCCTACGAAAAAATAAAACGTAATTAGTATAGTTATATGTTTCATTTACATTTTTTTTATACACGCACATACATATACATAACACTGTACGTTATGTCGTTTAGCAACACATAATTCAACATGAACACACATACTTAACCATATATTTATTTTCATTCAATGAACAACTTTAGCTAACCTTGCCGCAAAATGGCTGGCGAAAGAGAACGACACATCATTCCCTTCCTGCAAGTATACAAGATGTATTATTCCGCGTTGTTAAACTCAATAACACAGCGTTCGCTATTCTCTGGAAAATAGGATCAGCAACGTAATATCTTACATGAATACTTACAGTTTGATATTTAAGCTCAAAATTAGTATATTTGGATCAATCTCAAAGAGAAACTGAAACTAACTTTTAGAGCGGAAGGATTTGCAAGGCATTGCTAAAATATTCCTTCCAGCCTATACTGGATCAATCCTGTTTTGCTAATGACGTCATTTGCTTCGCCAAAGAAAAATATATACCTCCAAGAAATTGTTTTAATCCATTTAAATTATTCCTCTTTGATTTGTTTAATTGCATGTCCCACAGTAGCGTACGCAGGATTTCATCAAGGTGTGTGTTATTTCTAAAACTTTTTTTCAAATTCACATAATCATTGTTTTATTATACTTTAATTAAATAATAATAATCACAATTAATTAATAATACTTATAATTAATTAATTAGCTACATTAATACTAATAATACTACTAATACCACTACTACTACTATCAAGTAGTAGAGATCTACATAAATATAGTATTTATGAAAACATTAGAACGAAATTACTTTCTAGTCATTCGATTTTTATCAAATCCTGGGAGCATTTTTTTTGTTTCTTTGTTACGAAATAATTGTCTGGTCAACGAGGTGAGACATTTCAAGGGTGAAGAAGATCCATAAATACAAGAAAATATATTAAAATAAATTGAAATAATCAAAGTATGGAACTCATCCAAGGAGCTGCGGTGATCTGGTCGGTAGAGCATCTGACAAGTGACAATCACGCGGGAGATCAGATTCGATTCCCGAAATTGGTTGGAATTTTTCCGGCTTCTTCCCCGCATAAATGTCCCCGATAATTCACATCTGGATTGTCTCCCTGTTCTTACCAATGAAACATTTTACAATATTTAAGCTTATTGTCATTTGACACATTTTGAAGACATACATTCAAACGTGCTGCGGTAAACAATACAATGGGAAGGCGAATTGGTGACTATTCTTGTCCGCCTAGCCAGGCACGTATCCAGGAATTCCTTTCGGGGGGGGGGGGGCTGAACACAATTTTTTAAAGGGGTATAGATAGAACCTCACAATTATATGTTTAAGGTCAGTGGTGGAAATTTGGTTCCAAAACCGGGGGGGGGGGGGGTGCAAAAAAAATGGGGAGCAACTATCCCCTAAATCGTCACCACTATTTAAGGCTGTGATTTTTAATCAGAACATGAAATCGGAACATTTTTTACCACTCGACTCCTCAGTTTCCATTAACCTTGTGTGCCGGAACCATCTTATTATGTATGTTCGTCCATTTCTTCTCATCAGGCATCAAAACATCTGTGTACCAGGTAACCAAAAGTGTTTTTACGAAGCTGTTACACATGCACGGGATGGACAATCAATCCACTCGACAACACGAGATTCAAACTGTGTGCTGCGAATTGGACGCAGACAGTTCTCGAATATTTCTCTCATTCGAGCCTGAACACCACTAATGTGCAGCTCTTTTAAAAGCCGAAACCCACCAAATTGTTCAAATTCAGGCCTAAGCACTCGCAAGTGTTCAAAATTGTCTGTCACAGCTTCCGCAGTCTTGTCATATATCGGCACCAAACAAAGGAAGTCTTCTATAGAATACAGTTGGATCGCGGAACAATTATTGCACAGTGAAAACCCTTCCGTTCCCAACACATCTAATGTTTCTTCTCCCAATATGATCAAATGCTTACTCATTTAGGTATCTCCAGTGACGTGCCCAAGGGAGAGTTGGTGGGGTCATAACCCCATTTGACACAGTCCTTAAAAAAAGAACGTAAAAAACAGGAATATATGGCAAAATGAGGACTGACCACCAAAAATAGTATGCGTAACCGCTCTCCCTGCCGAAAATCGTTGGCACGCCACTCTTTATTTCGGACACATTTTTAAAAATCAACTCACCAGAAGTTTTTTATCATTTCGTATTAGAGACTGAAGTAAAGCACCTTTAACACGATCAAATAAATCAAGTCCTTGAACTGAACGCTTAAAATGAAATGATGTCATTTTGCTCATTGGATCCAAGGTTCAGTCAAAGAATTTCTATTTAAGAATGGTTCTAATTACGCGTATTTACGTATATCCTCAGTATATTCTAGAACGTTGCGCAGATAAACGATTTATATATATTGCCAGTACTTCGACTCCACTTATTCAAGAACATTCCCTCTCGCATCTTTCAGAGATTAAAAATAACAACGAATCGCCCTACGTGTGGCGCTACCTTTGTTGTGCAGCTTCCAAATGCTGACACGTCTCTACATAGTGCTCAAGTTTGCTGCGACAATACTGAAAGCTCAAGAAAAGTTTACGTCCATATTATCAACAACAGGGTTATAGAACATTCTCCGTCTTGCCTTGATAAGTATTTCTCCCCTTAAATTATCGTCACATTATTCAAAAAGCAAAAATCCAAATTTTATCTAATGTAAACAGAAATATTTCCTGAAGGTGTGTGTGTGTGGGGGGGGCTCGAGCCCCCTGATTCCCACCTTGGATACGCGCTATTAACAATAACAGGGTTATAGAACATTCTTCGTCTTGCCTCGATAATTGTATCTCCTTAAATTATCGTCACATTATTCAAGAAGACAAGAACCTAATTTTATCTAGCGTAAATTGAAAACTTTCCTTTCCTGGGGAGGGGGGCTCGAGCCACCTGATTCCCACCTTGGATACGCGCTAGTAACAATAACAGGGTTATAGAACATTCTCCGTCTTTTCTTGATAATTATTTCTCTCAAATTATCATCACACTATTCAAGAAGCCAAATCCTAATTTTATTTAATGTAAACAGAAAAAATTCCTGAACATGGGGGGAGCTCGAGCCCCCCTGATTCCCACCTTGGATACGCGCTATTAATAATAAGAGGGTTATAGAACATTCTTCGTCTTGCCTCGACAATAATTTCTCCTTAAATTATTGTCATATTATTCAAAAAGACAAATACCTAATTTTATCTAGTGTAAACTGAAACATTTCCTGGGGGGAGGATCGAGCCACCTGATCCCCACCTTGGATACGCGCTAGTAACAATAACATAGTTATAGAACATTCTCCGTCTTTTCTCGATAATTATTTCTCTCAAATTATCATCACATTATTCAAGAAGCCTATATCCTAATTTTATGTAGTGTAAACAGAAAAAAAATTCTAAGGGGGGGGGGGCTCGAGTCCCCTGATTTCCACCTTGAATACGCACTATCAACAATAACAAGGATACAGAACATTCTCCGTATTGCCTCGATAATTATTTTTCTCCTTAAATTATCGTCACATTATCTTATTTCACACCACAAGAAACAAAAAAACTCATTTTATCTAGTGTAAACCGAAACCTTTCGGGGGGGGCTCGAGCACCCTAATCCCCCTCCTTGGATACGTGCCTGCGCCTAGCCTTTGTCTATACATTAACCTCTTACAACGTACCAACAACTTTATTTAGTTAATTCTCATTGTTCACACAAAAAAATACATGTTCGTTGAACACTGGAGTACGTAGAGGGGTGGCCGATGGTGTTCTAGCCCCTACCGAAATTATGAGAAAATCAGAATTTTCAAATAAAAACCCATTAAGAACTTTAAAAAAATCAAAATGTGTAAATGCGAAACCTCTTTTAAAGTGAATCCCGATTACCATTTTCGTCTTTGAATACAATTTTAATAGACTGAAAAGCTCCAAAAATACGAAATATTTTATTATGCATCCTGCCCTCCAAAACGAAGCCATGTGCTAACCACATTTATTATTCCAGCCCCTCCCGAAAAAAAAAATCCTGCGTACGGCAGTGTATTGAACATTGTTGCAACTGAGATACAAAACAACTTTTTTATCTTTTAAATCATAGTTACCCTAACCTAACCTCATAAACTCGTGTATATTTTCAAGGCATCACTCTGAAAGACGCGTGTGTTTGGAATGCTGTGCTTTTCTCCATGCTGCATGGAAATCATTATTCAAAATATTATTAGTAGTAGTATAGTAGTAGTAGAAGTAGTAATAGTAATATTATTGTCCCAGATCTTTGACTGTGAAAAATTGACCATTTAATTTTTGTTTCTTACAGCATTTTTCATAATATTTCACAAGCTCAAGGGTGGGGGGTTTAAACCCCGTAACCCACCCCTTGCGTACGCCACTGATGTCCCATGATGCGAATTTATACTGCCTCAACAAAGGGCATGAATGAAATAGAAGTATACGAGTGACCCGACGGAAACAATTTATAAAACTCCGCTTTAAAACAGGATAAAACAGAGGAATAAATTAGTTAGCCAGGATAAAAAGTGCAAATGCCTAATGTCGTCTCTAGAGTGGTTATAAAGCACACTGACATGCCCCCTAAAAAAAAAAAAAACACTTTACTACACAATCGACGACTTCAAGCTGTAGCATGCCCGTAGTTAGAGGAGGCAGGTGGCAGTGGCGTCTCGTGGCCTCAAATTTGGCCGGGGCTTATTTTTTAAAGAATTTAAAATATAATGACAATTCAAATGAATTACAAAAAATAGGTACTTTTTTTCTAGACTACAAAACTGGACTTACTTTTTTGAAAGAATTTAAAATGTAATGACAAATTACTTATCTTCTTCTAAACTACAAAACTGGACTTATTTTTTTAAAGAATTTAAAATATAATGACAATTCACATGATTAAAAAGAAACAGGTATTGTTGTGGTTGGTTGATTTGGTGTTTTAAGTCCACTTTGTGCACAGTAAGGCTAATCGGGACTGGACCTACAGTTTAAAGTGGGATCCGAACCACTATGTTCCTCCACCGGGTATCGAACCCGGGACCCCTTGAATACAAGGCAACGACGCTACCACTGCGCTATCGGTGAGGCTAGGTATTGTTGTAAAACATACCTTTCTAGGAACGTTGACTCCTGTTCTTCTGCTCAGCAAATTTTGTTATTACTTTTTCGTTGAAGCCCTCTGTTTGAAATGTATTCTCTCTCTATTGTAAGCAAGTGCCAAGGCATTTGGTCTGTCTTGTCCCATTGCATTTCTTAAGCAGGTTTTAATACGCTTCAATGTGCTGAAACATCGTTCAGATTGTTGTCACTGGAGTTATTAAAACTATGTTTGTTATTTTTACTGTTTCTGAAAAGGTACCCTCTAAATAATTTTAAATAAAAAATTAATGCAATCTACTGATAGAGTTTATGTTTTTCAACTCTTCACTACAATAAAGAACACGAAGTTCCCTCTTTAGTTTTCCCTCTTCTGAAGGGATAATAAATCTGGGAGATGCCTCTGTTTAAAGATTGTTCTCTTTCATTATGTCCTCGTAGAGCAAGTTCATGTCGACCACAGAATTTTAAGCAATCGATAATTCTATTTAATATATGCCTATTTTTCCGGACAAATTCATTGTGTCTTGTAATTGACAGCCTTTGTCCTTCATCAATTTGTGTTCGAACATCAACCCTGCCAAACTCACTCAAACATAGCGAATGAAAGCCACCACAACACTACAGTACAACACGCGAGATCGAACGCGACGCCACGGAACTAGCCCCGAATCAGCACTCAAAATCCATTGCCCTCTCCCCTTCTCTTTCTGCTAGCATGTGACCTTCATAGTAGCGTAGATGGGTGTAGGCCACGCCTTCCTTTGCGACGTGCCCCGGACACCGATAATTGACATCAATGACGCTAGGAGTGCTGTCGTATCCATTGCAGGAGACGATGAATTTACGTGGGTAAAAATCGCCTTTTAAAAGACTGTGTGATAGTTATGCGTTATGGTGATTGATAATTACGTCAATACGTCCGTTTTTCTTTAAGGGCTAAGCCCCGGAAGCCCCAAGGGACGAGACGCCACTGGCAGGTGGAGCATCTGCCCTCCCCCTATGAAAAACATAGAACTCATTCCTATCACTTACGGATTTGGTGATTTATTAAGGAAGGCGTGTTGTCCTACCAGAATTGGGAAAGAAATTTTCTTTCCATAGATCCAGATTTCGGAAAATGATTTCCCGTTTTTCAATACCTAGAACAGTTGAGACATTTCTGAGTGGTCTTGTATTATTAAAGGTGCGTAATGTGTTTCTTGGATGTATTTCTGTGCAGCTTGAACTGCTCAATCTTTTGTTTCCCACGTCCACTTTTTGGTAATTGTGATACATGTGGTAGAGAAAGGGAGTGAATATTTGGTTTTTGTTACTTTCGCTTTTCTGCCACTTCAAGTTAATCGCGACAATGAGAATGAATTATGATATGAAATTGATGAAGGGACACTCACAAACAAATCCCTGGTGTTCGAACAGGGACCTCTGTCCTTATAGTGCTTTGTGTAACCACCCCATCACATAGGTCGGCTAGTGAAAGATGTAGGACAGCTTACTGGGTAAATTATCAAACATGACGACAATGTGATAGTGTTTCACATTTATTATTTATGTAAGAAAGCAATACACATTGTGGTGTGATACAGGTTAAACTAGGCATCTTTAGGAGTGTAAATAGAAAAGGTACTAGAAAAGTTTTGCAATACACCTTTCATTTTCACAATCTTTCCAAATACTTTACATCACACACTACACACTTCTTCATCCTTCGAAACCAGTTGTTGAACCAACACTTCCATATTTCCTCAGGGAGCTTGGCACACCCTTAGAAGGTCCACTTCGTTGGAAAACTATTCCTCAGTGCAAAGTCGCATTGGCAGGATAGGATACTCAAGCACTTTCCGCCCAGTACACGCCAAATTTTCGGTGCAAACTTTGGAGCGGTGGGCAGGAGCATTGTCATGGTGAAAACACTAAGTGTCTGCCTTTGAGCGTGGACGAATGTTTTTGAGAGCTTGAACTAACTCTGGGCAGGCACTCCTCGGTGTACCACTTCGCAATGACTGTCTTCTATATTTCAAGCATCAC
This sequence comes from Lepisma saccharinum, assembly GCF_977018435.1. Taxonomy (NCBI): domain Eukaryota; kingdom Metazoa; phylum Arthropoda; class Insecta; order Zygentoma; family Lepismatidae; genus Lepisma; species Lepisma saccharinum. The sequence goes on from NC_139242.1 coordinate 69,339,184, forward strand.
GCGCTTCACAAATCGCCTTGTAGGCGGCCACCATTCTCTTTTTCACGGATCGAGATTTTCGCACAGACACGGGCGTGTTTTCATCTTCGAAAACGACTTTTTTCTGGGCTTTAGTGGGCATGTCATAATAGTAAAGCCAGGTTTCGTCACCTGTTAAGATGCTGTTGACATAGCGAGATGTTTCATTTTCCTCAACAACTTTTCACAACGTGCGACCTTCGGTCGCACCATATTGCAAAACTTCCCTAGGATCTTTTGTATAAATTTCAAATCTTGTAAATTGTTTTCTCTTATGCAAACGCACCAAATATGATAAGCAACTTAGGTGTGTTCATGAACGTCCGGAACGGGGGGAGGGGCACGCCTCCTACTGGATAATAAATGTCCACCTGAAAAATACATACTTCACACATAATTTCATTTCAGTCACATTAATTTATGTTAATTATCATAAAGGCATTGAAGGAAAAATGATAATTTCAGACTGAAGCAGTGGCGTAAATAACAACCCCGCAAGCCGCAACCCCCGCGGTGCGGGGCGCATTAAGCAGTAGCGTAACTAACACGCTCTGCCTCCCCTCTTCCCCACCCAACCTTCAGTTGTGCGGTCCTACTCATTAAAAAAAATGCTTTCTTTTCTAAAATATTAATTCACGCCTACATTTATATTAGGTATATACAAATATGAAAATACATACATGTAATTTGAATCAATGTAAAAACTGGTACGAACAGACAAGCTAAAAAAATTATGTATTAGAATTATATTGTACAGTATATGAAAAAACACTGTTACTTAAAAAAAATACGATATTGTTAAATGCCCATTACCAATCCTCTGAAACTTTTAATGGAAGCAATTTCTTTTGCTAGTTTGGTCAAGTCCAGTTTTCGAGCCGGATAGCTATCGATGCTAAATAACAGCGCCAGTCCACTCAATCTCACTCTTGTCATTGTGCTTCTGATGTAAACTTTTTATCAATTTTAACTAGAAAACGACATCTCAGTTGGTGATGATGCCACAGGTAGGGCCAAATACAGGATATAAGCGGTGCATACCACAAGAATGCTACTAGCCAGAAATTTGTTTTATATCAAGAGGATTTCTCTAACTTCGCTGATATTCGAGATGAGTAGTGTAATTGGAGCGTTTCAACGCAGTACTTAGTAGGTATCCTCTTTTTTTATCAATTGAAAATCAGTTTTTGACATATTTTGACAATTTTTTGTTGATGTTTTAGCGTTTAGCGATGTTTTTAGTACAAATTTTCACTGCAAAATTTTTTTCCCACTCGTACTTGGTAGGTATATCACGATCTTACGTGATACAACTTAACCTATCTTTTTTTCTTACGATTTTTCATTTTTTTACGATCCTAAGTGATATAACTTAACCTATCATTTTTTTTATTTACGCACTGAACTAACCTACAAGGGACTCTGTTTGTTTTAATATTTCAGTATTTTAAGGTTTTCACAAATTTTATATAACCTAAAATGTGTTGGATGTTGATTTTTTTTTTTAGTATGTGGCAATTTTTTTTTACGAATTTTTTAAAAACTGCTCCGTCACCCTCTCGTTCTTCACGTCGTACGCGAAGGACTTCTCTGCGACCAGGATGACGCTGCACACGGTATCCTCGGGCAATGGACTGTTGAACTCGCAAACGATGTTGATGTTGGTTCGATCGTTGATAGGAGTAAAAAGACAGTTCTACGCCAGAAAATGATGCGTTTTTTGCAACCTTAACGTAAAAATATCGTAAGGGCAAACGCGAAAGTGATAAGATAACTCTGTTTCCGGTCGCCATTTTGGATTTCCGAACATAGGTTTTATTCATATTTTACTCACGTATAGGTGTACGTGATGAATCCGCAAACAGATTTTTCCTAAGTCTTACCGTTTCCAAGATAACCCCACTTCCGGTCGCCATTTTGGATTTCCGAACATAGGTTCTATTCATATTTTACTTACATATAGGCGTACGTGATGAATCCGCAAACAGATTTTTCCTAAGTCTTACCGTTTCCAAGATAACCCCACTTCCGGTCGCCATTTTGGATTTCCGAGCATATGTTCTATTCATATTTTACTTACATATAGGTGTACATGATGAATCACCAAACACATTTTTCCTAAGTCTTACCGTTTCCAAGATAACCCCACTTCCGGTCGCCATTTTGGATTTCCGAGCATATGTTCTATTCACACTTTTTCTCACATATAGGTGTACGTGATGAATCACCAAACAGATTTTTAACAAGTCTTACCGTTTCCAAGATAACCTCACTTCCGGTCGCCATTTTGGATTTCCGAGCATAGGTTCTATTCATACTTTTTCTCACATATAGGCGTACGTGACGAATCCGCAAACAGATTTCTCCTAAGTCTTACCGTTTCCAAGATAATCCCACTTCCGGTCGCCATTTTGGATTTCCGATCATAGGTTCTATTCATACTTTTTCTCACGTATAGGTGTACATGACGAATCCACAAACAGATTTTTTCTAAGTCTTACCGTTTCCAAGATAACCTCACTTCCGGTCGCTATAGTAGTGTCACAAATATGCCTTTGACTGCAATTCTGATTTCTTGACCAAACGACCACAAAAACCTGAAAATCTCACTTTCTCTCCACGTTCCGCGCCTCATTTATTGCGCTGACGATGTTTCACGGCGCAGAAAAGCCGGTACGAGTGAATTTCACTCTCTCATCCTTGAAGTACGAGAAGTACGAATGCACCTTATCGTAATTTTCCAAGTCCGGGACCAAATGTTTATATATCGTGACCTTTGTAAACCTTTCTCTCGGGGAAACGATGTGCCACACACACACACGCGCGTGTATGCCTCTCATTATTTCTGTATTGTGACGCAAAACAAACAAAATAATAATTGTTATATAACCTCGCCAGTTAGAGTTTCCCCAATCTAGTAAAGTGGATTGGTTGAAATCTCCAAGGCGTAATTTTGCATTTTTTTTTTCCAAATATGAACACGTTAAAACTGAACTGTCTCGGATTTTTGAGTTTTGTATTCGCCCTGAGAAAATTCTATATAAAATAACATACCTGAAAATTATATTCACAGTAGATTGATTTTTTTGAGTTTTGTAATCACCTCAAGAAATTATATATAAAATAACATACCTGAAAATTGTATTCACAGTAGATTGAATTCTTGAGTTTTTGTATTCGCACACAAGAAATTCTATATAAATAACATACCTGAAATTCTATTTACAGTATAGATTGAATTTTTGAGTTTTGTAATCACTCCAAGAAATTCTATATAAAATAACATACCTGAAAATTGTATCGCTATATACTAGACTTTTTGATTTCTGTGATTTTCGAAAAAGCAATGGCATCCGCCACCAGTTTCAATCGTAAAAATGATAAAACTGAATGTGTTACTTGTGGGAAGCTAATCTCAAGGAACAATTTATCGGTACACAGGGCAAGATGTAGCGAAACAGCTTCGAGTTTAAATCGTTCGTTACCTTCTAAGCCTTGTGCTCGATGCGGAAAAATGATTAGCATTACAAATTTAAGTAAACACCTCAAAATTTGCAAACCATCGACCGGACAAGCATCGAAAAGGAAAATCGATAATGCAGATACGGAAGCTTCCACTTCCAAGCAAATTAAATTATCCAATGAACGCAAACCAATTAGATCTGCATTCAACGACCAACTCCAGGATTTTTCAATTAAGTCAGAACCAGGCCGTGACATCCTTAGTTTCTTGGACGAAACGAAAACATCTGTACTAAATATTTTGAAAGATAAACTTGAAAACAACTCTATAAAAGTATACGTTGTTCTGTTTTCCGAATACGAGAAAGTTGATGGCACAACGAGTATTTTTTATCATCGTACAAAAAACCAGACTCTTTATTTTGCTGACGTCGAAAATTTGGACAACTTCTATTACAAAGTTTCCAACGAGCTGGTTAAGAAACACGACGAGTTCGAGGCTAAAGGGTCGGGATGGTCTCTGTGTGGAAGTCCTCACACGTTAACTGTTTACGTGAACCGATTCTCGCCTCTTCGCGCTTCCAGCTACGTTCCTCTTCCACCGAACATTCAACACAAGAGGGCTGAGTTAAATATACAGAACAGCGATAACAAGTGTTTTCTCTGGTGTATATTGGCTGCACTGCATCCTGTTCATTGGTCAAATCATCCAGAACAGGTTTCTAATTACAAACAATACGAGTCCGACTTTCAAAGTGTAATGTCTGACATTGAATACCCGGTGACATTGTCGGATATAACAAAGTTCGAAAATCGTGCAGGAAAACGCATCGCTATTAATGTATATTCCTTCACGTCAGGTAAATATCTCGTGCATCCCGTCAGGATAAGCGATATCGACGATGACGATGCTCGTGTGATTAATCTTCTTCTAATTTCAAACGAGGATGTTCATCACTACACGCTAATTCGTTCACTATCACGTTTGGTCAAAAGTCAAACAACCAAGTATGAACATTGCATCGAAGTTTGCCCGAGATGCCTAACCACGTTCGACGATCGTGACCGACGTGATCATCAAAATCTTCATAGTCGTCAAATTGCTATCGAGAAACTTGCCGAACATAAAATTTATTGCGGTGACAACAGACCGGCTAGAATGTTGATGCCCGAAACAAACGAAGTCGAAGAATTCAAAATGCACAAGGCATTGTTGGAACATCCCGCAATCATCGTCGCAGATTTCGAGTCTTTCCTGAAACCACTCTCCTACTGCGAACCGGATCCTGAAATTTCCTCCACAACGCCGTACCAGCTTCATCAACCTAATAGTTTCGGCTATGTTGTTGTGCGACGTGATAAAATAAATGAAGCATATATATACCGCGGGCCAAATGTAATCGAACACTTCCTGGAAAAAATGGTGGAGGAGGTTGAGGTAATTGGTAGCGTACTGCTTACATCAAAACCGATGGCACCTTTAACTGAAAATGAACTTCAAAATTACAATTCCACTGAGGTGTGTCCGGTATGTGATCAAAGTTTCACTGATGAGAACAAAAAAATATTCCACCACGATCATTTCAGCGGAAACTACATAGGTGGAATTTGCAACACGTGCAATCTTAAAATCCAGAAACCTAAATTCATCCCCATATTCTTTCACAACGGAAGCGGATATAATTTTCACCACCTGGTCAGACATCTTGGCTACGATCCGAAACGTATAGGTGTCTTGGCCGAGAATGAAGAACGCTACATTAGTCTCAGCAAGCAAGTGTCGATTCCGGGAACGAAAAATACAATCGAGATGCGCTTCCTGGATTCGTATAGATTTCTCTCTGCAAGTCTGGATGCTTTAGCGAACAAACTCACCGACGATCAATTTTAAATAACTAGAGCTAGTTTTCCCGACGTAGACGTAGAACTCGTTAGACGTAAAGGGGTTTATCCTTACGAATATGTTAGTGATAATTCTAAATTTAACGACGACGCTCTCCCACTTCCAAGAGAATTTTACAGCAGACTCAGAGAGAAAGGAATCACGGACGAAGAACACGCGCAACTCATGTGGGAGAAATTAGAATGTAGGACACTCGGAGACTACCACGACGCATACTTAAAATTAGACGTGACGATACTCGCGGATGTTTTTCAAGCGTTCAGGAAAACGGCAACGAATATTTATAAATTAGATCCAGCGTATTTCTACAGCCTACCGGGATTAGCGTGGTCGGCAATGTTATTCCAGACAAAGGTCAAGCTGGAACTGATATCGGACGTTGACATGTTGCTATTTATCGAAAGAGAGATACGAGGTGGAATGGTGCAATGCGTACAGAGACATGCAAAAGCTAATAACGTACACATGAAAGAAGATTACGATTCAAATCGAGCATCGAATTACATCTTCTACGCCGACGTTAATAATCTCTACGGACATGCCATGGTTCAGAAACTTCCTTACGGGGGATTCGAATGGTTAGATCCCACTTCGATAGACATTATTCATTTCGACGATAGCGAGTGTGGTTTCTTCGCAGAGGTAGATCTCCAATTCTCCGACCACCTGCACGACACGTTTTCGGATTTGCCTCCGACTCCCGAAATCAAATGTCCACCCGACTCGGTTCAAAACAAGCTTTTGCTAACATTGGACCCTAAACAGAGATACGTCGTCCACTACAAGAATCTCCGGTTTTTGATTGGGAAGGGTGTTCAGATAGTAAATGTTAGAAGAATACTAAAGTTTAAACATTCCACGTGGTTAAGACCTTACATAGAAACGAACACACAACATAGAACAGCTGCCACTTCCGATTTAGACAAGGACTTCTTTAAATTAATGAACAATGCGGTGTACGGAAAGACCATGGAGAATGTTAGAAAGCACGTAGACGTGAAATTAATTCCGATAAGAATAAATGTCGGAAGTGGATAGCCGATCCTAGATTCAAGTCGAGAAAAATTTACAACGAGAATTTGGCACTTTTCAATCTAGATATAAAATTGATGAAATTCAGAAAACCAATTTACGTTGGCGCAACGGTTCTCGACTTGTCGAAACTTTACATGTTCGAATTTCATTATGACGTGATGAAACCCTTCTACAATGATAAAATATCACTTTTGTACACGGACACCGACAGCTTCATTTACAGCATACAAACACCTAACCTATACGAAGACATAAAAAATCCTTCCATGCTCGAGTATTTCGATACTTCTGCGTATCCTCAACCCAACAGATTTGGAATTCCATCTCGTAACAAAAAAGTCCTAGGTAAACTGAAAGATGAATGTAACGGTGATATTATTGTCGAGTTCGCGGGTTTGCGTTCGAAGATGTACGCATGAGAACAGAGAGTAGCGTCACGAAGAAAGCAAAAGGTGTGGGCAAGAATACAAAATCAACGACTTTCTAAACGTTGCAACGTTGTAATCGATGTAATACGTGGAAGGTGAGTTTGTTCTCCACCGTATTCTTGCCC